>NC_134711.1:107973695-108285652 GCF_049634645.1 Pelodiscus sinensis
TGATCCAGTGGAGTTCATAGTTTCTGCAAGTGTTCTAGCCACAGTGAACTCTTGTGTTCCTTCAGAATTTATGAACAACTAGCCAATTAGCCCACCATAATATGGGATTTTCAGTCTCTCATCCACGTTGGTCTTCTCTCCTGAGCCTCCAGTCTCTCGCTCCGTCTCTCTCTCTCTCTCTCCTCCTACTTCTGCCTGCTCCCCTCCTCTCAGCTCTCCTCTGCCTTCTGCCTCTCTCTCCGTCTCGCTCTTTCTCCTCCTCCCTCCTGCCTCTCACTCTCTCTGTGCTCTCCTCTGTCTCCGTTGGGGATGCATGCTTGTCCAGGCCCCGCCCCCTGGGTGTGTACGTAACCTCCCCGCCTGCCTTCACCTCTCCCAATGGCGCTCAGCTGACTTCTGCGTCGCTCAGCCAGGCCGCTGTGCAGGAGCAAGCGGTACAAACAGCGTCTCTCTCTCTCTTCTCCTACTGCCTCGCCCTCTCTCTCTCTCCGCTCTCGTCCGCCTCCTGCCTCTCCCTCCATCTCTCTTCTTTCTCTTCTTCCCCTCCCGCCTCTTACTCTGTGTTTCTCTTCTCCTCCTCCTCCTGCTGCGTCTCTCTCACTCTCTCTCTCATTGTCCTCCGCCTCCTCCATTCTCCTCTCTGTCTCCTCCGTGTCCTCTGTGTCTGTTCCGCTTTCCTCCTTTTGAATCTGGTGCCCTTTCCTGACGTCAGAGATGCACGCTCGCCCAGGCCCCGCCCCTTGGCTGTTCCCTTTGGGCAGCGCTGTTGCCTCCGGCCACCGTGCAAGAGCAAGTGGTGCAAGCGGTCGTTTGGGCCCCGGACTCTCCATGCAGCACCACATGGCGGCCCAGCTGAGTGGCGCAGAAGTCAGCCAAACGCCACGGCAGGAGGCAACAGCGCCACCCAGAGGGAACAGCCAGCGTTTCAGCATTACAGAGTCACAGACATTGGGCTACTATATATATATAATGATGGAAAGCTAATAAGGGACTTCTACAGAGTTTTAGGCTCCTCTGGGCCATAGGGACTTGTTATTTTCCTGGGTGTCACAGTCTTGAAGTTTGTCTTTACTTCTGCAGTCAGTAAACCCTTCATAAGTTCCATGTAGGCCCATGAGAGTGTCATTAACACTTCCAGGGGCCTTGGAGACTCAATTAAGAGACTCTAGCGACTCAGAGTTTCCAAAGAATATTTCTAAAATGAAACACCCAACATTATTGTAAGGCTCTAATTCTCATTAAGGACAAAGGACAAAAATTAATGTGAAGATTTTTAGTTAAGATGTCAATAAAATGTGATATTCTGAACAAATTAAACTCCAGAAAGTGAAAGCCTTACTCAAGTTCTTAATTCTGAAATAAATCCACGTAACCTTAGCTTTGTTTTAGCTTTAATAACAAACTGAATAAATACTCGGACAGAAATATAGACATGATAAAAAGCAAGAAGAAAGGAGTTATTCTGAGGAAGTTGTGAGGGAAAGATTATGGTAGTTACAATCTTTATTATGGGGTACGATCACAACTTCATAATAAGTGGTCAAACTTTGAGATAGAAGAGAGCACTTTTCTTTACAAACTTTTAAAATTATACAGCAAAGCCATAAACAATGAAGTTGTTGTATTGCCAGTTTTACTGTGTAAGGTACTGCATAAGTGGGAAAAATATAACAAATTTTCACGTTAGTACTGTGTCACATGGGCAAGTCAGGAATGCCAAAACCAAATGAAATCTCCACTACACAAAATGAAACAAAAGAGAGCAACAGCTTCTGGTTTAAGAGTCCAAGTCAACTTTAAAATCACACATGTTGGAATTATTTTGATCTATTATTGTTACAAGTAGCAACAAGAGCACTATAATTGGAAGAGATTTTTTTATATATATATATATATATATATATATATATATATATATGTTTTTACTTTATGTATGATACAACATTTTTGGGCTAATCAAAAGCCCGGTGAAGTTAGTGGCAGCCTTTCCTTTGTATATAGTATCTACAGGTAGTCAGGGTCTTCTGTTGTTTGTGTGGGTCTTTCCCACAGCAAAAGAAGAGAAAAACACTTATTAAAAACAAAGAAAACTGATTGTAAAACCACAAAATTGGCAGAGGAGCTCAATGAGAGCTGAAATACTTGAAAGTATTTTTAACTGAATTGTTTTAATCAGCTATATTTCAAGCTGATAGTGTCCCTTTGGAATTGATGTATTGCCGACAGGGACCTGATTGTACAGTACATCTTGAAGACAAGGGAGGGTTTTATAACTGGCTACAATGGTCAGATTAATTGTCACGCGATGAGCCCATTACATTGGCCTTATCTGGGCAAAGGGACTGTAAATTTGGCCACCAAGCAATTCTCCCAGTGCTGTAGAGGTGGAATCTCTATATGGCATAAAAATACCATAATGTCTCTGTGCTGCTTCCCCTGTTGCAGCGAGTTGGTAGGATTCATGATCAGAAAAGACTGAATTACTGGAGAGTAACCACTGGAGCCATAAGTAATCAGGTGCTACTTTGGTCATCCCTGAAGCTACATTATCTTCCAGAGGACTAATGACATGC
This sequence comes from Pelodiscus sinensis, assembly GCF_049634645.1. NCBI lineage: Eukaryota > Metazoa > Chordata > Testudines > Trionychidae > Pelodiscus > Pelodiscus sinensis. The sequence continues at coordinate 107,976,269 of NC_134711.1, forward strand.
CACAAGAATCCCGGAAAGGAAAGGAGCAAAGGTTCTCTACTAAACCTCCCTTCTGCTGTCATCTCTGAGCAAAGTGGAACTGGCTGGATATTAGAAGCCCATTTGGGTGGTAACAGGCCCTATCTATATATATATAGCACTGTAAAACATTTAATGCCAAATCCTATACTCAGCCATACACTCAGACAGAGTAACCGGAGTAAGTTGTAGGCTGGGGAATTTTGTTAGGTTCTCCCCCTTCCAAACCATGGAATGGCTATTTCTTTAGCCTCAGGATTACATGGATAGATTTATAGACACGGCCTGTGGCTCCGCCCTGATCCTTTTGCTGTCACATCCTGTCCTCTGATTTCCTGGCAGTAGGCAGAGCTTGCAGCCTCAGAGGAAATGTTTGTGGGCCAGGGTTAGTGTGGGCACTGCTGGATGGTTGTGTGCAAGAGGGAAAGCACTGAGTACACTTATATAGCAAGGGGCATGTCTCCACATGTCACTCAGGGTAGATCTATACAGCAGGGATAAAGCTGAAATAAGCAACACAACTTGAGCTATATCAATTGTGTAGCTTCATTTGGAATAGCTTATTTTGGCTTTTGATGCTGTCTAAACAGCAGGAAGTCTGAGAAAGGGAAATTGGAGAAAGAGTGCTCTTACTCCACGTAAAATGAGGGCTACAGGAGTCTGAGTAAGAAATCTTCCAGCTCAACATTATTTTGACCTTATGTCGAAATAACTGCTTGTAATCTAGATGTGAACTATGGTCAAATCTTTACCCACTACCCATAAGGATCTAGTGATACAAGTAGGACTTTACATGGGCTATCTGCAATTAGTTGAATTTCATTTCTGCATTTGTATTATTTTTACTAATAAGATATGAATATAGTGAAAATATTGGGTTCTCCATTAGTAGTTCTGTATTACAATCAACATATATAAAGACTTTGACTGTATGTATGTGAGAAAATCCCCCAAGTTCTGTGTTACGGATAACCTGAAAGTCATTAGTGTTCTGTGTAGGCACAGAAACTGACTCGGGACCTCTCTGAGGGAGATGTAATGCACAGTTTCCTAATATTGGCTGGTTTAAATCTATTTTGATGATGTATTTGAAATATTTGTATTATGTGTTAATGTATACAATATAAAATACATAGTTTAAAAAGAAAAATCTCCAAAAATATTTCTATTGCAGTAATTTAAAAAATGTAGTTTCATAAAAGATGGATCCAAACCCGCCTTACTTTACTGATGAAAGTAGTCCCTTTCTCTTTCATATACTGCTCTTTTGGAGAAGAAAAAAAATTTGGTCTTGGTGCATTAATACAAAAGAGGATACTTTATAAATAAACCACATGAGTAGCTATGACCTGTATCTCTTACCAGAAGTTTCTGATTTATGTGACTGTTCGTGTTGGTTTCTCTTGTTATTCTGACTTATATATTCTCCCCATTTAATTGATAATAACTTGGGTTGTGTCTCAAACGGTAGCAGGGTCAGATTTGAGAATGCTGGCATTTTAGGATCAGCCAAATAATCAGGGCACATTTTTGCACAGCAGTTATTTGCTCTTGTGGTTTAGATCACTTAGATGTGGACACAAGTCCAAATGATAAACCTTGGCCACTAAATAAATAAATAAATAAATGTGGGTGTTATATATAGCTTCCACAATTATATGTGCCTATGGTTTGTGAAAGCAAAATGGGACACTGCTGGCTTTGTTAAAACACGAAGTTAAATACCTGATAATACACGCAGCAAGCATTGTTCATTGTAGAAGGGGAATTTGAAACACCACCTTTAAGAGACTCATGCATGGATTTTGTACAGTGCTTAATACTTTGGTCCCAATCCAGCAAATGATGTTTAATGGTTAATTGCCCTTATAGTTGAAATTAAGCATATCCCTCAGTGCTTTGTTGGACTGGTATCAGAGACCTCAGCTTGCAGAATTGAGCCCATCATCAGATTAAAAATCATATATTTAAAACATATATATTACTTGTATGGTTACATGCTACAGATCATTTTGAAAGCTGATTTAAAAATCTGTCATACCCTTCACTGTTTATACTATTTGTTGATCTCGTCCAATGAGCTCAGCAGTACAAATGAAAATACAATGGTCAGTTTCACTTTTGTTTATATTCATTTTCCAGTTTCACTTTTGTTTATATTCATTTTCTTTCTCCAGCTCTAGTTGCTCGCTGTGGCGTGTGGGTTGCAGAAACTGCTTCAGATTGGGAACATTGATGGGCCTGTTCTGCATTGCTACGCCAGTCCTCACACTAGTAGAGGAAGACCTAGCCCTGAATCCTTTTTGATTAGAAAAAAAAATCTAATTTTAATTTTTGTTTATAAATTTTCCTTTTCATAATCAAAACAAATCATGGAGATACTTTCATTGCTTTTAGATTTTGAAAAAGAACACTGAGATTTTGGGGTCTGGCTTGAAAACTCTAGTATTTACTCCATTAAAGCATATCATTTATATTGCATTGTAGCCCTGAAACGACAGAGTATGATGAGAGAGTCCTTTCTTCTCCGAGAATTAATCCATATGTAATGATTCCCTCCCCCCTTTTTCCTGCCCTGCCCCAGTAGCACAGCACAGTATTGTGTGAGGAAAAGCCAGGCTCGAGCTGGAAGTAGCCCGTAAGAAGGAAACTACAACTCCCGTGACACCATGCGTCGGCGCAGTGGGCGATGGGAGTTGTAGGTTACCCGCGTTTCAGCTCCCTCAGAGGAAGGATGAAAAAACTACCATTCCCAAGGAGCGCGGGGCCGCGGCGCAGGCGCAGAAGCGGGCGGAGGAAGGGGGCGTGGTCCGGAGAGGCTGTCTATGTCTGTCGGTTTCGGGCTCTAGTCGCCATTTAGCGCGAAGAATTAGCCGGGCTGCGCGCAGCGGCCGCCGTTCTCCCCCGCCCTCGCCAGGGAGACAGCCGGGCTCCCTCGGCCGGCGCCTTGCGGAGGAGGCGGCTTCGCGGGTGGCCCCGGTGAGAGAGCCGCGAGGGGAGTTTCCGGCTCCCGGTGAGGCGCCGGCAGGCAGCGAGGGGGCCGGCCCCGCCGCGGCGAGCGGTTATTTCCTACCGGGAGGAGACCGAGGTCGCCATGGGCGCCGTGTGAGGCGGGGGCTCGCCCAGCTCCGAGTGACCGGGCTGCGCGTCTCTTCCCCCCGGCGGGGCGTGCCGGGCCTGCCCTCCCCTCTAGCGGCAGGGGAGAGCGGGGCCTGCGCCCCTGGCGCAACCGCTTCCCGGCCTGGGCCTGCCTCGCTCCCCTCCCCCCAGCGCGGGGGGCCCGTCGCTTTGGCTCGCAGCTGAGCTGTCCCGGTCCGGGCAGCTCGGGGGGCTGCGGCTTGTCCCGCCCGGCACCTGCCTCAGGCTCCTCTCGCCTTCTCTCCCGGAGTGCGTGTCCTGGCCCCGCTGCTGTCGCTCCATGTCGGCCCCGCTGCCCGGCGCCCCGCTGCAGGATGGATGCGGACGCTAAGCAGGAGCCCACCCCGCCGCTGGCTCAGCCGCCGTCGCCAAGCCCCGCTGTGAGGAGCCCTTGGGACCCTCCCCTGTTGCAGCAGCAGCCGGACGCGCTCCCCGCTCAGTGACACGCCGCATCCTCCCAGCAGCGCTACCTCGGTCCCCGCAGCACCATGTCGGGGAGCGCCGCAGAGACTCCTCGTTTCCTGGCTCCCCCGCCACCTCCGCCCAAGAACGGCTCTAGCTCGGACAGTTCCGTGGGGGAGAAGCTAGGGGCGGTCACTGACCAAGATGGATCGGGGGCCGGAGGAGCAGGCGGCGGGGTGGCAGGCGGGGGCCGGAGCGAAGAATACCGGCGCCGCCGCCACACCATGGACAAGGACAGTCGTGGGGTTGCAGCCACTGAGCACCGCTTTTTCCGCCGTAGCGTGATCTGTGACTCCAATGCTACAGCACTAGAGCTGCCTAGCTTGCAGCCCGCAGCACCCCCGGCAGTTGCCACTCCCGAGAGTATCACCTCGCTGCTAGGCTCCCCGCCTGACCCTTCTAGCGAGGCTCCCTGCATCTCCGTCACTCAGGACCCCTTGCTACTGTTCCAGCAGCCGTCTCTGTCGCTTTCCCCTGAGGTGCAATTAATTCAGGAGCCTCCTGCAGTAGAGGACACCGCCACGTTACTGCCCAAAGGAGAGGCAGAGGAAACCACCCCGCTACCTCCTACCAGCACGGCAGGCAGTGCGGTCTCCGCCAGTCGGGAGCTTTTGGAGGGGAAGAACCAACAACAGGAGGATATCGAGGAGCTAGAGACAAAGGCTGTGGGCTTTTCCCTTGACGGCCGTTTCCTCAAATTTGATATCGAGATTGGAAGAGGCTCCTTCAAAACTGTATACAAGGGACTGGACACCGAGACTACGGTGGAAGTGGCCTGGTGTGAACTACAGGTAAAATAGGTGCAAATTCCCTGTTCAGTGTTATCCTCCTGCTGCCAGTCTTAAGAGAAGGGCAGAATCCTCAATGACAGATCAGCTGTCTCCAGGACTGAGAGAGTTTTTCCCTAGGTGTCACCCAGCCATTCCCTGCATGGCGGGAGCATATCCCATGAGCTAGGCTGCTTCCCTCCCCTCCCTTATGATCATGTCCCAGTGCTGAATAGTCAGAAACAGTAACCACATTCCATTTGCTGGAACACTTAGGCTTCATGGCTTCTCAAGGTAATTGGGAGAGTTGCATAAAATCCTTTACCTGAAGGAGTCAGGACAAAGGGGTTAAAGCTTTAAAATTGATACTTGCTGAAATCTAGTTCAGGTCTATCTCTAGCAATGACAATTTTTCAAAAGATTGGTATCTTCATTTAATTTAAGAAAAGTGCACAAGGTATATGAAACACTTGCATGTATGGCTAATGTTATCTTAGGCTATGACTAGACTGCAAACCTCTTTCGAGAGAGAGTGTCTAGACTACAACCAGTACTTTTGAAAAAGCAAGCCCCTTTTTCAAAAGAGAGCACCCAGGCAGTCTGAATGCTCTCTTTTGAAAACGCAGAGTTTGCATTACATTAGTGCCTTTTTTCGAAAGAGCACTTTTGAAAAAAGGTGTTCTTGCTTGTAAAACAAGGTTTTCTGCAGTCAGAAAAACTGCTGCGTTCTTTTGATTTACTTTCGAAAGAACGTGGTAGCAGTCTAGATTCAGGGGAAGTTTTTTTTGAAAAAAGGCCACTTTTTTTGAAAAATCCAGTAGTCTAGACACACCCTTACAGGAAATACTCAAGAAATCTGTTCACTAAGTGCACATAACACAGGTAAGCAAATGTAAAATTAAACTTCAGTTGTTGGAGTACTATGACTTGCTTGCAGTTCAGTACAAGTCCTATGGCTGCCTGTTGATACTTTAGGAGGTCAATGTTCTCCTTTCATAGAGTTGCAAAGGGTGAAACTGAACCTTTTCGGTCTTGTTTAACTGGTACAGAGAAATTGCTGTACCTGCCAGCTTTTCACTTGGACAGAACTAAGGCTGTGCTGAACCCCGGTCTTATGATGGCAGCAGCAGCTTCAGCTCCATTGCGAGTTGGAGCATGTATAACTGAACGAGAGGCAGGTTGCTGTGCCACAAGGCTAAGGGGGAGGGAAGAGCTTGGCCTGCCAGTTAGAGATACTTGAAATAAGGGATGGAAAGCATCAGCTCTTGAAGAATTGGAGGGGACAGAAGAAACAAAACAATGGAGAGTAATCTTCCCTATAGCTTCTGAGGGATCAAATGCTTGGTCTCAGTGCTCTCTCCTGACTGGCTGCAGTATCTCATGTGCCAAAAGTTTTCCTCCTGCACAGAGCACCTTAATTACTGTCTCAGTCAAACTGAAAAATGACTGAGACCACCATTATCTTGCTTTGGTAGCATACATTCTGAAAGCAAATTACATCACCTGCCAATTGCCTGGGTAGCTATGCATAATCAGGTACCACACGGGCATGTTGGTAATACCTTTGTAAGCTTTTTTATTTTATTTTTTAAACAAATCCTTGGATGGTACTCAGAGTACAATTTTTTTAATAGTGATCCCCAGTAAATGCTAGGCACCACTTAAAATTTCAGTGCACAGTTCTAGTTCATTACTTGCTTTTCTGTATGCAATCTGATGTAACTTTGATTTGAAATCCTAATTTTATTTTCAGTTTAAAAGGCTCTTGAAGTTATCTTAGATTTACCTTACTATTCAGATGCTGTTTATTGACCTGAAATGATTGTCAACTTGGTTATGATAATTTCTGACTTCAGCATATATCCTGGCAGATGGAACATACTAACATGGTTTTCGGTTACTACAAGAACAAATTAGCCAATAGAAATATCACATAATTTTTATTTACAAATAAGACTCTTGATATAACGGACCTACCAGGATTTTGGAGTTTAACATTCCCTTATCAGTAACTTACCATAATGATATGGAAACACAGTGTAAAACAGAGGGAAGACAGTTGTTATAAAAAGGAGTGATAGTCTTCCAGCTAAACCAAACTGGCATTGAGGAATGGGTTGTAGATTACATTATCATTATTTCAAAATTTGCAGGTGAGTGCCAACAGTGTGGTGATTCCACGTAGTGAGTGACAAAGGCCCATGGCATGAATAGAACTGTCCCACAGTTAGTAGAAATGAACTAGTAACTACACGATTTAAACCCTATGATGCATGATGATAGGATATTTTTTGGGCCATGTGTATTGATTGCTCAGTGCTTTCAGTTGTTTTGGCTGGAGAGGGACTCTGTAGCCAGTGGTCTTTAGTGATGCACTTTTACTTCAGCAGTAATTACACCACAGTGTCATTGCTGTTCTTTCACTTACATTGAAGTTTTTTTGGTCCGCTCACTTCACTCAGACTCAACTGTACAGATGAACTGATACTTTATAAGGATGATTACTGATGTAAGAAGTGTTTTAGCTAGGAATTAAAGAATTCCATGCCACCCTTGGATTAATTTCTTGGGTGAACACAAATGAGCTCTGATTATTTTAAGGCTGTCATGACTTTGTTGTGACCAATTTATGCTTAAACATTTAATCATTTTGGTGTTTTTAAGTATCGTTTGAAAATACAATAGCTATATCTTGTCTATAGTTTAAGTTGGTAAGGTAGGAGAGGAAATTAAAAAAAAAATCTTTCTTGACCTGTCCAAAATGTTCAGTTTATTCCTAGAGCTCAAACACTAGCACTGCTGTGGAATTGGGGAGTTGAAAGCATATTCTGAACATAGAGGTGATGAGTATAGTATATTCATTTAGTTGAGGATTTTTTTGTATCCAGAATAAGTCACAACTGAACTTGATAAGAATTCACTTAAGCATAGTGTGAAGCCAGGAAACAGTGTCTGTGGCCATAGCTCATTTGAATGATACAACAGCCTAACCTGATGTAAGTAAAGCTTGATACATACATGGTATCATGCAACTTGAAAAGATGACAGAGATAAAACATCACAGTTTTTACTTGCAAGGCAGTTGAAGCGGGGGGGGGGGTGCCCTGAAAATGCAGTACATGGAAGCCTGCCAAAACTTCAGTATGTATTTAACTTACAGTTTTTGGGACATATATTTAACCCATAATTTTCAGGAAATATATTTGATTGGGAAGGGCTAAAATGCTAATCTATTTACTGTTTGTTAAAATTAAATATTTTTCATGATGACCTGTTCAAATTATACAGCACTGTAGCAGGACTTTCAAGGATTTAGCATATTACGCAGGTAAGCCTAGAATGGACCTGGCAGTAGAATGTCTGTTAAACTGTGATGTTTCTAACTGGATGACACAGCTGTCTTTGATTCTAAACTAGGAACCTGATACAATGTTCCAAGGTAAAATTTTCAGGAGTGTCTCCTTTTTCAAAAGGAACATAGGCACTTAAATCCCTTTTGAAAAATGACTTATTTTTGAAAATCTCACACCATGTCTTTCAGAAGCCTAGATGTTTGCACACTAGCGCCTCTTGTATTTGTTGGGCTGATACTAGCAAAAGTGAATTTATTTTTGGTTCTTCAAAGGCTGCAGGTGTAGCTTAATGACAGTTCTCCCTGCTGCCAGATAAGAAACCTGGGTGAAATTCTTGGTGTATCTTTCCTGATGCAGGGAGGGAAGAAAATCTGATATGGAAGACTTGGGAATTGTGGTAATGATTCAGTGGAAAAGCAGTAAACAGCCTTGTAGGATATTTTGGTTTAGATTCAAATGCTTTGGTTCTCACTTATTGTGATTTCCTTGCACTTCAACCCACATAGCCAATGCATCTCCTGTTGTCATAATTGCATCTAGAAACAGGTGAGCATCAACACACTCATAGGCGTTATGATATGATGGTAAGTGCAAAAGCAGCTGACTGTCTTCTTGTGACTAGAATGACAGTAATTCAAACTGGAGAATAGTGATGTTTAACTTTTAACAAGGCTGGTTAAGCTGATAGTTAAGAATTGTTTTTCATTTTTGAACAGCCTCTTTGGGTTTAAGTATCATTGCCTTTTTCTTGTTATATTAAACTTCCACCTGTTGGAGGATTAATTTTAATAGGTTGGAGGAAGTCACAGTTGTAGTTTATTATTAATGTAAGTTAAGATGTAGGTGTGATCTGTGAACTTCCAGGTAAGTCCCTCCTTTCCTCTGAGTGAGTCAGTTTTGAGTGGGATGTGTAGAATAACTAGGTTATACTGAGAATCTCCTGAGTGATGTTGGATTGCTTTGGGAATTTATCACTCAGAGAACACTAATACTATGTATCTTTTAAACATGAAAGTGTGGCAGATGTTAGGCCTGAATTGGTAAAATAATTTATCCATTCTTTTCTGATATGTATGAGGAATTTGAAGAATTACTGTGCCATTGGAAAGGGTCTTCCTTTGAATGGGGAAAGCATGATACTGGAGCCATGTAATTTTGCTGAGAAAATTAAGTTGGTTGTGGAAACACTTCCAAGGTCCTAGTGAAATGAAATTAGCTGGAGCAGTGCTTCTACTCCATCTGTTGTAATACAGCATTTGCCCCTTTGCAACCCTATAGCCAGCCATAGGTTCATGAAGCTTTGCTGATACATACCACCTTTGCCATTCCTACATTTGGCATCTTTGAAGAATTAATCAGGGTACTGTGCTAAGTCATCCATTGTTCACATGGACAGATTTCTCAGCCCTTGCCCAAACAGGACACTGAATCTTATCATAGTGTGATGCAAGATATCAATTCTGGTGGTAACTGGTTGTGTGTTGTAATAGCTTTTACTCATTTAAACAAACTGAACATTATTAAATTCATCTGAATTTCTTGCTATCTGTAATTCTCACTGTTAGATCAGCTCTGATGTATTGGTCTATGTTGTAGAACTATAAATTCCAGTTCCACTATATTTAGTTTCAAGGACTAATGGCCTCAAGTGATAGGTGTCTTTGCTTTCCTAGCAGTGATGGTAAAGCAGTTAAATACAAACATAACTGCATTGCTGTCCATTCAACTGATGACACTTTACATTCAATTGCTTGGAGGTAGGAGAATGATAGTTTGCAGCTCTTGAATTTTACTCTGGGAATCAATGATGTGCAAAATGTGTGGGTTTTTTTCTGTACACACATGCCACTAAAATAATTGGGCTGTAAAGAATAATGTAAATAAGGAAACACCTATTTAAAGGTAAAATGTACCCTATTTAAATAGCATATGAGAAGTTGTCTGGGTGTGAGGTAGGTTTCATTCTTAAATAATTTTGACCATCTACTTTTCAAGTATTTTTAATGTATCTCAGACTCTCTTAACACAAAGGTGAAGTCTATAAATATATATACAAATAGAATATAAAACGTAGTTTCCTGGCTTTAATGTGCCGGTATATTTAAACTAGTTGGCTGGTTCTCATGTGGTTGCTTAGGTCCACTGAATGCATTATAAGCCTCCATGATGTTTTGTCCTGAGCCAAATCTGGTGGACTATTGGATAGATGCCAGCAAGGAAGGGGTTTTAGGTTGTCTACTGTGATTCAATAAAAAGATGGAAGACACACCCTGGAAGATGGTTGTTGGAGAGAAGTTGGTAGGCAGATGACCATACCATCTGAGTGTGTGCTGGGAGGCCATTTGAAAAAGTAGAAACTGTTTAGTTACAAAATAGATCTTTTCATTCAACTTATGTGTGTCTCACTTGAGGCTTTTGATTACTTAGAGATGATTTTATTTGAATGCTGTCCAACTTAATTTCATCGGATGGTGAGGGGCCATGTTTCAGTCTCATGTTTCAGAATACTGACCACCAAAGAATTATGTACTTAATTTCATTTCCCTTGTTGGCATGGTAGTTAGTTTCCAGAAGATGCTCTTAATGAGGTTCCTCATTATTCAGTATACTTTTGCAATGCTTTTTCAAGGCTCCCATGTTACTGATGAGATAGGCAAGGTTGGCAAAATCATTGATACTCTTGGGTGGCTGCCCATTCAGGTGCTTGAATACTCAGTGTTCAGAGTAATCAACTAGAAGGATTTTGCTTTAACGCCAATTAATGTTTCATACTGACTTTTTTGCCATTGAGCTTTCAAGGACTTTAAATACTACAACTAGCTTGTCTGTCCTATGATACGGTCCCTACTAAAGATGTAAATCTCATTTAATTAGTTAACCGGTTCAGTGGGGTGGGAAGGTTGCTCTGGCAGGTCTGGAGCACCCTGCCCATGATGTACTCGGCCCACCACACTCCGCCTGCTGTGACCCACCCTCCCCCCAGGTTAGAACAGTCTCCTGCTCATTGTGGGCAGAGGGGTTAACCATAACTGGTAAGACTCACTTGTTAACCATTAATATCCCTAGTCCCTAAGTAGTGTTTGTGTAGTTTTAACAGAATAGATACTAAAGAAGTGATGTTCACCATCATAGTAATAGAACCACAGTACTAGATGGTTTCTTTGGCAATAATGTCTAACTTGAGATAGATGCCCAGTTAACTACAGAAAAATGCTAAAGAACTTTAGAATGGAAGAACTATACCCACAAATGATTAAATATTGCCTTTTTATAAACTTGAATGCATATAACTGTGTGTGGCACTTATGAATGCCACATGATCATGCAAGTATATCCTACCTGAAAAGGACAAACAAAATTGTCACCTTTTTTCTACTTCTTGATTTGGTGCAATTACTTTAACTCTAATGCAGCTTTTTGCTCCTTCGTCTCTAACAGTCTGGAGAGCTGGAAACAGGAAAGATGACCTGTAACAGTTGATGCTTGAAGCTTGGATTTTGTGACACATTTTAATTTCCATTAAATTTCCAAAACTCCGTGGTCTAAGCACTTTTTAAAATTGACAGTTGTTCAACTGATGGAAAAAGTAAACACTAGCAGTTGGATATATTTGTCCAGGTGGTCTGACAGATAAGCTAGGGGTACCTAGAGATTTCAGTTCTCTGTGGATGTGAGAATACATTGATTTGGCTCTGGACTACATCTTGAGATGCTTTATTCTTGAGTGTTTTGTGCTGTAAGAATTTGGCAAAGAGATCCTGAAAAAGTGAAGAAGTCAGAAATATAGAAGGACATCAGATTTCCACTCCTTTTACAAAGGTGGATGTGACAGGGACAAGTACGCTAAAGCACAAACTTACTTGGGTACTGTAGCTGCAAGCAAAGATCTAATTGTAAGATTTGTCTTCTCTTGGATATGGCTTTCGGAAGTTGCTATGGTTTATTTTATGACTGGTTGGACATGAGATATTAGTAAACGTTGACTTCTTTAAGGGAAGAAATGCTTTATCAGTAGAGGTGGGTATGGCAGAATTCTGCAACATGGAAATTAACTCTTGTTAAATGGTGGCAATAGAAAGCAGACAGATGCAAATATGCCTTCTTCCAGCACTTTGATGTTTTTCAAGCACCTACTGACTCCAATAATAGGAGCTTTTAGAAAACCAAAATGTTAGAAGATTTGTGGTAAAATCATAAGCATTTATCACGGTTATAGTTGGGCTTAGCTTTATTTTTAAAAGAAGTATTTTACTAGGAGTTTCTTCCTTGTTAAGTTGTTGACATGCTGCTTAGCACAAAGGCAGCTGTCTTGACTCAAGATGGTGGATAAGTGTAAATCTATAGTAGATATGCTACAGTGGCACAGTTGAATTCTGTCATTGACAACGGAGTCTGTACTGGGAATTAGTTAGGCTTAACTACATCACACAGCGACGAGGAATCCTGTGGCACCTTATAGTCTAACAGATTCATTGGCGCATAAGCTTTCGTGTATGCGTCTGACGAAGTGGGTCTTTGCCCACGAAAGCTTATGCTCCAATACATCTGCTAGTCTATAAGGTGCCACAGGACTCCTTGTCGCTTTTGCAGATTCAGACTAACACAGCTACCTCTCTGATACTTTGTAACACAGAATGAAAATGTTCGTGGCCTTAACCTGAGCTAACTTTGCGGTGTAGACCAGACTATGACTTTGGGTTGAAGTACTTCATCTGTGTACAGTGACTTTCTGTCTGTTATATGTGGCCATACTAGTTGCATATTTCACTGAAGAAAATCACATCCACAATAGGTGCTTGACACTTTGGTCCAGTGGTTCCAAACCCTTTTTATACCACAAACGAGCAAATCCATTTGCAAACTTGTGGTGGACTGGTAACATTTCTTTTGCATGAAATCATTAAGATCAGAGTTTGCAGCTATCTACAATACTAAAAAAAATTCTTGTGCCATTAACACAATTTGCATGACTGAAAATATACAACATAATACTATTGATGAATAATAGCATAAATTAAACATTGTACTCACACACTTGATTTAATGGGACTTCTGCTGCTGCACCTTTTTGGATATTTCTTTGAAGTTTACATCATAACTGGTAAAATTGAGCTTCATGTGTGTGCTCGCTTGCTCTCTGTCTTTGTGTCTCTCTCTCTCTCTCTCTCTCTCTCTGCAGGCCAGGGTGATCACACACACCCACCCCCTACTCACTCGGCGCTGGGTTCTACCTTCCCAGGGCTACCCCACATGCTGAGGGCTGGCAGGCAGCGGGACTCCGCCCAGACTGGGGTAGAACCCAGGCATCCTCCCTGCTCTAATCACTAGCCCGCACTCCTCTCCCCTTCTCGCAGAGAACGCAGGCATCCAGTAGCTCAAGTGGCTGCCAGAGCTGAAGCAGCCGGCTGCTGTGTGATGGCTTGGGGCTGGGAGACCCCAAAGCTGCCATGAACAGCTGGCTCCAGCTTGGCATCCGCCTGCCATGCACTTGGGGTAGACCCAAGCCTCGGTCCTGGAGCAGCCAGCCTGGCTGTAGCCTAGCAGTGTGCCATGGCTGGTCCACACACCAGAAGTTGGGAACGACTGCTTTGGTCCTCTTCCAAGAGAAGCTGATGGGCCAGATACAGCTTTTTGAAACATTTTCTTGCGGCACTTGGTGAGCAACATTTGACTTGGAGCCTTGTCCTTTTTGGGCGGGAATGACCCTCTGCCAGAAGGTCCTGTTCACAGGTCTTGCACTGACAGGTGCAGATGTTCGTTCTGGGGTCTATATAAGTTACTAGTTTACCTTTCATAGCACCTGTGCAGAGTGGTACTATTCTATATATCTAATGCTAAAAGTACTTCAAGCCTAATGAAACATGTGCCATCTTTTTGACTCCACTTATTCGCCTTTTCACCCTTCCTTAGAGTGGTGTTGGGATCTTTCTCTGGAAATCTTGCCCCCAAAGCTTTTACCTAGGGTTTAGTGTTAAGTGCCCATAGTCATTCTGAGTGCCCTCTGAGATGGAGTTGGGCCCACCTTGTGGCCTTTCCCTTCCAAAAGACTCCATGCTGTCTCTTCTGATAGGAAAAATTTCTGAGACTCCTTGTCTGAACCAGTCTTATCTCTATGGCGTAATAGTGTGACCCTATTAGATGCTATAGGTTATACTGTTCCAGCATGAGAAGAGCTGCTTCACAATCAAATTGCCACAGAGAGTGTCTAGATCCATCTTTCCTTGAATAAATCATTAATATACTGACCAGGGATGATTGAGAGGGAAGAGGAAGATTACCAGGACAATTAAAATGGGGTCATCACCATCAACCTTCTTTAGTGGACCTTGTATATTGTCATCTGACCTAACCGTTAACCTATTGCCTAACCAAGTGGTTTTAAGGTACTCTAAGGTATCTTGCTCCGACTTGTGAAGGCAGATACTTTTAGGGGTTCAAGTAAAGGTGCACATTCACAGCATTCTTCATTCACAATGGATATGGTGTTAAACATTCTGCTAAAGATCTATAGCTTACTCCAGACTGCATTATTTTCAAGATTTATTGGAAAATGCTGTTAAAATGTTGTTGGGTTTTTTTAAAAAGTGATCAAGGATTTTTCATTAGGGAAAAAAGGTCTGGAACATTGGGGTGGTGGTAAGACAGCTCAGACCTGACTTTAATTGGTAAGTTTGGTCTGTAACTTAAAATTACAAGTCTGAACTGAAACTTGCATTGATGTTTCTGAGTTTACCTGAAAAGTGAACATTTAGCAAGCTGCAGAACTTGTCCTTATTTTGAAGTCCATCTCTTTTATTAAAATGACCATGTACTGCTGAGTGACACATCAGAGAACCTGGTGTTTTAGCAGGCTTGTGCTGGGAGGAAGGAATTATGGGGAAAAAGCTAGTAATACTTTTCAGTGCAGAAGGAGATGTGGTGCCCGCTGATGCTTGTTTAGTGCCTTTTAAAATGCCTGAACTTGGGATATTAGAGCCATTTAGTGATTCACAGATAGCTGTAGCCTCTAGGCAGCAGCAGTACAAGCTTGTTGCACCTCATTTTAGCCTTAATGGTAAGGATGGAAGGAAGGTTCATCAAGCCTCTTCAATTCTTGGCATACCTGAGACAGCCAACAACATTTTTATCTATACTGATTTATGATGTGGAAACTGTAAAAAAACTGCAGTAGTTCTAGAACCGGCAGACTTATTTCAAATATATCAGTGAACAGTCTTCATACTGTGAAATTTTTGATAACTATCAAATTGAGTGCCTGTTCTCTCACTGCAGGGTAACTTCCATTGACTGACGGGAGAGTAGGGCCTCTTATGCCACTGATACACCACAAGGTTCTGTTTGACTCTTCACCTTCTCTTGATCTAAATGGCTATACTGATTTCTACTTTTGTTACATCAGTGGCTGAGGGTAGAGTGTGAGTTAGTCTGCTTCTTTCCCTTCCAGTCAGATGTTTTTTCCATTGTCAGTTGTCTGCCTTTTTTTCCTCTCCCAAGCCCACCCAGTGAATGACTGAAACGTTCCCCTAGCGTGTAATGAGCCTCCGTTCAGCAGTAGAGGGATAGGACCCTTTGTCTAGGAGTGCTTTGACATGAGTTAGAATAGTTGTGCTGAGACACGCATGGTGTGTCTACAGAAGACTGTATGTAGTCTATTATAGTTGATGCAGCTAGTCTGACCAGACAGGTTTGCTTAGCCACTCAAATGTCTACTAAATTAGTGTCAGTGTTACCTGTGCTTGCCTCTTTTGCTGGCTGATCTAACTTGACTCTTTCTGGTGAGTTTCTTGGACACCCAAAATTTATCTTGAACAATCTGAAAACATAGATTCTGTCCTTGTTAAGATGATTGACACAAACTAGAACCTATAAATATGGCTGTTTAAAAGATAAAATCCAGGCGATTATCTAAAGGATTTAAACATCTGCACATGCTTATGTAACCTACATCTGTTTAATAGCAGCTTCTGTGTTGTTGCTAGGATTTGGTTAAATGTTACAGAATGTCAGTTTCTTCATTCTCCATATGAGCTTTAACAATATTTTACGTAAAGCTTTGATATATTTCTTCATACAACTATTTTTAGTTCTCCCTCATCTTGGTCAACTGCTTACAATATAACTTGAAGATGCCGTCTACTTTCCTTGTGATAACAGCAATTTCTTTTTCTAAACAAACATAACCAAAAGTTATGCATATGTGAAAAGCATTACTTTATTGAAATCCTTTAGGTACTCTGCTGAAATTATTAGCTCTATTTTGTTAACTGTTTACAGCTACCTTGGACTCACTTAGCACCAGGTGCTCTTAAGCAGGGGCAGTACCATGAGAAATTTCTAACTTGAGCTACAGGAGCAACTCAACTGAGACTTCCTGCATGTGTCTCTTTAGATTAAGTCCATGCAGACTTGCTTGTGTGTCTCTTTAGATTAACTCCATCAGAAATACTGATGGAGAAAACTGGGAAAATGTGTTAGAAATCTCCCATATTGAGCTTCCTGCAATATTTTTCACTTCAACATTGCACTTGTGATATTGGTTAGTGGAGTGCTGTAGTGTATAGTGATATTTGGAGGAAACTTAATACTGGTCACATTTAGAAAATAACATACAATTCACTGGTTTAGTTAGCTGTCAGATTTACCAGAAGCAGGTAGTGTGCTGGAAGCTTAACAGCAAAACTTAAAGTAGCTGAGCACAGAGTGAGATCGTTTCCTCTTTGCACCTCCATTTTTAGTGAAAAAACCACAAACATGCTTATTGATTCAGTTGCTAATCTGAAAATGACTTGGCCTTTAAGATTTGCATCTGAAAACTTAAGTGGACTCTTGCACTTCTTTCATATTGATGTGAGTGACAGGCCAATTGAGATTTTACTATGAGATTTTGCTGTTCAGATCTACAAAAGGCAAGGGAGCAACCTCTGACAGAAAATCCTCACTGTTTTATGGATGAACTCAGGATAATCTAAGGCTATGAAAGTAAATTCAGACAAAATTTGGAGTGGAGTGGCTAAAGAGGTCAGGTTGTAACATTCTAGAATTATTCTAGCATCTGTGCATCAGCTCAGGTAATGGTTGTATTGGTTCTTCTCTATTGGATTTCACTGATGATGCCCAGAAAGGGGGCTCTCCATATCATCTCAGGCTTGTGTACTGGAGAGACAGACTTCTAGAACACTATTACCTACAGTGGGAGTGATGAAAAGTCTGGCTCTGGAGAGCAAATGCATTCTAGAACTTCTCTACATGAAAACTTCTGTGCATAAGTGGCTCAGCTGTACACTAGTGTTTTCCATTGTTGATTCCCAGAGTAGAAAGGACTCTGGGGTGGTGGTGGTCTCTCGTTTGGCGGACTGGCTCTGTGTTGCTCTATGCAACTTGGTGCTTAAAACATCAATTGCTGCCTGAAGCATTAAACACTGTTGACATCAAAATTGATACTGCAGGAGGAATCTTATAATAAAATTGGTCATGCTTTCCAGCAGGGTTCAGTGTGCCAGTGAGCACTCAGCACTTGAGTAAGCACTAGAACTTTAACCTCACGAGGGTGGGTTGGGGAAAAAAACGGTGTAGACAAGCCCTGAGTCACTTTCATATTGTCTTGGATGGGGTGGGGATGGGGGGGGATTTCATATGAACAATGACTATCTATTAAGTTTTCAGTTTGCTGATTTTTGGAAACATTTTCCAAGTGTCTTTGTTTGTAAAATCTTTACATGACTGTCTGGTGACCTTGCTGTATATAGACTGTGCGTTGGATATGGGCAATACTATGCTGGCCTGTGATTTGTATTTTTCAATTTCTAGTATACAAGTGCTAGACTAGTCTCAGAGCACTTATAAAGTTAAGATGCTTTCAACTGTATTTGAGTAAATCAACTCCTGTTTAAGTGGGGAGGGTGGGAGAAGCTATCTGCTTTCTTGGTACCTCTGCTAGATTACTAAAGTTCAAAGTGCCAAGGGATAGGGATGTAAGCAACTAGTTGATTATCGGATAAGCATATGCTTCTCTGATAGTCGATTTGACTTGTCGCTTCCCCTCCACCCTTTCTTCCTCTATCAGAGCGAGGCAACAAAGGAGGTGGGGGAGCAGGAGCCAGTGCCTAGGGGAGCTGGCTTAAAAGCTGGTTCCCCCAGCACTATTTCCATGAGGGGGGCAGCAGCACTGTGGGGGACTGGTGGCGCTTCTGCCTTTGAAGTGTAGCAAGAGCTGACAGGGCTCTTTGAAATGTACAAAGGCGGAGGTACCTTTATTGACTAATCAAATCATTGATGAAAATTGCATCAACTATTCAATTAGTTGATTAATCTAAATTAAGGCTATCAATTAACGCATGTTAATGCCTGCGATTAACGCAGAGCACAATTAACGCATTAATTGCAGGTGTTTCCACAGTGCTGCCCTTTTGAAATGCCACTACTGCATTTCAACGGAGCAGCGCCTGGGGTCATTTATGTGGCGCTGCCCCTGTGTTTCCAAGGAGCAGCGCAAAGCGGCCCGGGATCAGCTGGTGACTCCAGCTGATCCTGGGTTCCCACCCATGTCTACCTCTTCAGAAACACTCTTAAAATCCTACTCTAGCAGAGTGTTTCTCAACCTTTTTTTTATAAAGTATCTCCTTTTAAAAAAAAAAAAGTACCCCCAGTACCTACAGTTTTCAGATGCATAAATTGTTTCCTATTATTGAAACACATTTGTTTAAACAACTTAATTGTAATGTGGTGGGCAACGAAATTTGTGGGTGTAAAAAGTACAAAAATAATAAAGCACTGTAAAACTTAAAACAAAAATCCATTTTTTTCCGAATTTCAGGTGTTGATGTATCCCCCAGACTTCTCTCACCTACCCCAAGGGTTCTCGTACCACTGGTTGAGAAACACTGCTCTAGCGTACGCAAACCCGTCTGCTTGACTTCTAGGGAGGGGGGCGTATGATTGCTTCTGTGGTTTCCCTTTGCTTCCTAGTCAGTCATTTTTCTGCGGGGATGCTCAATGGGCCATGCCTTCTGTGCCTAAGCAGTGATGCAGAATTCTCCCAGAACTAAGTAATGTGGAGCTATATCCACATCTGCCAAGATTGACCTGCAATTTGACCTGTGATCACTAGTTACCTTTTACCTATATCTGGAGCAACAAAGCAGTCTCTCAAAGGCTAGCAATAGGTGCAGAGAGGGAACTGAGAGTAGGAGTGGGTTCTTGAGAAGTGGTGGCACAGAAGGAGTGACAGGGGAAGAAGTGTTGTATTGTGTGATGCTCTTGGGGGCTTGTGAGCAACAGCACATGGTGGCAGCAGCAGTGTGTGTTACCTCACAGTGGGGTGAAGGGATGGAGTGCTGTGCACCCCTCCTTCCAATGTCTTTAGCTAAGGGTGGGCTCTGTTTCCTAGAAGCTGGTGGTCTATGACTGGAAGCACAGCCAATACTTCCTGGCCACGCCAGGGATGGTGTTGCCAGAGGCTTCTGAGCTGCTGGGTAGGAAGTGGCTTGGGGAGTGTATGCTGGACCTCCCTGACTCTGACCTGCTGGCTGCTAACACTGAGTGTGCTGCACTCTCAAGAATGGCTGAACTGGACGCTGTGGGCCAGGTGAAGGGTCCTGGTAAAGAGTCCTGTGTGGTTGTATGTTTATCCCATCTATTATCTTCAATAATAGTCTGTGAATGTCTGCATCTGTGGATATGAAGCGGATATGTGCACTTTTGCTGGGCTTCAGACAATATTTAAAATACTGAGTTTGGGGTGTGGACGGGAGGAAGAGAACTGGTTCTCTTGCTGCACTCTGTTGGACTGGCATTATTACTTACTTTTTAGAAGCTTTAATGCATGTGATAGCACTTTCTTGAAATTGGACATTTGTCCTATCTTAACCAATGTTTTGTATTTAAAACAAGGGAAACAATCAAATTGCATCTTTCGAACCTGGCAGTCTTATGCTTGGAGAGTCATAACAGTTGAAGCTCCTTTTTGTCCAAAGCGTAAAATGGAAATAAGGTCTCCTGTTCAGATACCTGAATTTAAAACTAGTTTTGCTGACTGTGCAATTTCTCATAAGGCGCTCTGAGGGATGCTGAAGCATTTGAAAGATAGATGGAGAACAGCAAACAATATTTGCACATTTCACATGGCCTTGTCTTAAACTAACACTTTTACAAACCTTCCCACTTTATAATGTGTGAAGCAAGATGGTGCAAATATGCCAGCAAATGTTCTAATGTGTGAATTGCTAGTTTGTGTACGCAGAGGAGTTGAACACAGCAGTGTGGTCACTGCACCAGCACTCTACACACTCACAGAAACACTAACCCAGGAACCAATTTATGATGCAAACCCTGTTGCCAACTCTGCATGTCTACTCAAGAGGCATAATCATAGGACATAGCCACACCATCAGGGGCTTGTTCACCTGCACATCTAATAATGTGATATGTTCCATTATAGGCCAGCAATGCCCTTCTGCCATGCACGTTGGCCAGATCAGACATTGTCTATGCAAAAGAATAAATGGATAAGAATCAGACATCAAGAATGGTAACATTCAAAAAATAGCAGGAGAGCATGTCTGTCTCCCTGGACGCTTAATAGACTTTCAAGTTGCCATACTTCTGCAAAAAAACCTTTAGAAACAGACTTCAGAGTGAAACTGCTGACCTGAAATTCATGTTTTCCTGTTTTAAGGGCGTATGTATACCTAAAACACTACAGCAGTGCAGCTGCACTGGGGCCGTGCTTTGGTGAAGATGGTATTTAGACTGATGGAGAGCTTCTCCTGTTGTCTTGGGTAGTCCAACTTCCCTAGAAGCACTAGCTAGGTTGATTATAGAGATCTCTGATCTAGCCAGGGCAGTGCTTAGACCTGAATTCTTTGGTGGTTAGTACCAAATTCTGCAGAGCAGAGGAATTACGTGGTTGTGGAGAACATTAGTTTCAACTTGCAAAATTGCAGTAGACAACTGTTCTATACATATTTGGGCAGTAAAATTCAATTATGTGCACATATCCTACTTAATAAATCAATAACAATAGTCACCTTGTTGTGGTTTAAAAAGATGTTGAAAGTCAGTACCATCCAGTGAACTTTATATTGTTCTAACTTAGTGCCAAATTTCCAAGTTCATATCCTGTGTAACGGTTATGGGGTTTTTGTCTTTTGCAGATGTGTAAATCCTTTGGGTTGGTGTAGGGATTTTTCCCCCCCTTGGAAGATAATGACCGCAAAGTGTGGGAATTCAGCTTGTGTGGGTTTTTGGGGGGGGGGGGGGAGGCAGGAGTAGATTGACTTTTTTTTTGAAATGGGGATCAATCCCCTGCTTGTTTGCTGTGGTGAAGATGGGAGTAATGTTGACCTTTAGGTATAGCATCTACTAATCAGATGAAAGATGCAGGAGAAGGTTAGGTTTCTTCTGGTTTCTATTTCAGGCAACCTGCTGCTTGCCTCCAGCAAATGTGTGAGCAAGTAAAGGTATCTAGATGGCCCCTCAAACTATGCTCTGTCCTCAAGCCTGCCTATCATGAATCTGCATTTAGTCCCTCCACAAGCCACCTGGCAGATGAGGGAATATTTTTTTTTCCTTTGGTTACCCATCATTCTGAGGAAGAAAGTGGATTCTGTGAATACCACAATTCCATGAAGTTGACTACAGGTCAATCCTGTATGGGTGTCTTGACAATATCATTCTGCTTCCAAATTTTAAAACTCAAGTTGATAATCTAGTTCATGATCATGTTTCAATAGGCTGCTGCTTTTCCCAAGAATCTACTCATCCTTGCTTCTCCCCTTTTCTTGCAGATTCCCCCCCCCCCCCCCCCCCCCCCCCCCCCCCCCCCCCGGAACAGAGAAAAATCCCTGTATTAGACTGGACTGTAGCTGAAAGAATATATTTCAGATCTTCCTCCTTTGCTTCTCAAATGGCTAATACATAAGCAATAGCTTAATTTTTTTTCTTTTTCTGGAGGTGTAGGGTGCAGTCAAACTCAGTAATTTCCCTTTCCACTTCCCTGACTTTATTTGGAAGTAGCTGTAATTTGCCATTTTGAATAGTCATACCCCAGTAATAAGGAGGGGATGGAAATGATAGTTTCAAATGTAAATATTTTATTGCTTACAGCTGTTGCATTAAGGTCTAAAGTTAATAGCTAAGGAGTTACTTTGGAGGATTGCAGGAATTGTTTTAACAAAATCAGAGAATATTTGATAGTTGCAGAACTATTTTGATGAAGTAAAGCTAAAGAGCAGCTTTTGTTACTGGCTCAACATATGTGGGTTTTTTGTTTGTGGGAGAAGGTCAAATGTGGCCTCTTAGAACTGAATTCTGTCTCCTATATTTCCACAGAAAATCCTGTTTTCAAGCCTTATATCCTCATAGTGACTACCTCTTGTGGTCTGCAGAGGATGAGCGAAGATCAAATTGATAGTAATAGAAATGTAGCCGTGTTAGTCTGGTGTAGCTGAAGCAAAATACAGGACTATGTAGCACTTTAAAGACTAACAAGATGGTTTATTAGATGATGAGCTTTCGTGGGCCAGACCCACTTCCTCAGATCAAATAGTGGAAGAAAATAGTCACAACCATATATACCAAAGGATACAATTAAAAAAATGAACACATATGAAAAGGACAAATCACATTTCAGAACAGGAGGGGGATGCGGGGGGGAGGAGGGGGTTGGACCTAACCATCAGCAGAATGAATATGTGGACAAAGCTGGCAACGGGGTTTGTTGCAAGGGAAGGTACCAGGGTTGGTATTAGTGTGGTATGTCCTGTGGTGGTTGTTAAGAATCATCTTGAGGTTAGGTGGTTGTCTATAGGAGACTATGGGTCTGTCCTATAGACAACCACCTAACCTCAAGATGATTCTTACCAACAACCACAGGACATACCACACTAATACCAACCCTGGTACCTTCCCTTGCAACAAATCCCGTTGCCAGCTTTGTCCACATATTCATTCTGCTGATACCATTATTGGACCTAACCAAGTGAGTTATAAGATCAAGGACACCTATTCCTGTGCATCCAGAAATATAATTTATGCTATCATGTGCCGAAAGTGTCCGTCTGCTATGTACATTGGACAAACATCTCAGACACTTCGCCAAAGGATTAATGCCCACAAACCAGATATCAGACAAGATTACAAAGAAAAAACAGTTTCTTGCCATTTCAACTAGAAAGGACACTCTCTCAATGACTTAACCACCTGCATTCTGCTACAAAGACCTTTTACATCTGCACTTGAAAGGGAATCCTCTGAACTGTCATTCATGTTAAAATTCAACACTCTCTGGGAAGGAATGAACAAAGGCTCAAACTATCTTACCCATTACCAAGATAGCTTCCCCAATTATCACCTCTAATACCATTAACTCACAAACATCCCACTCTCCCCACCTCTAATATAATTAATTCACAGACACTTACCTTCCTTCCTCCCCCCCCCCCCCGCATCCCCCTCCTGTTCTGAAATGTGATTTGTCCTTTTCATATGTGTTCATTTTTTTAATTGTATCCTTTGGTATATATGGTTGTGACTATTTTCTTCCACTATTTGATCTGAGGAAGTGGGTCTGGCCCACGAAAGCTCATCATCTAATAAACCATCTTGTTAGTCTTTAAAGTGCTACGTAGTCCTGGATCAAATTGATGTCATTTCTAAATTAGCCAGAAAGTTTGCTGTTAAGTAATGTAAATGATCTTTTTAAATGACTCTATTTGACATTGATAAATGGAGGGGTTAACTTTATTTTTCAGCTTAAGGAAGGTGTCTGAACGAAGTGGATATCTTCCTTCAGACTAAATGAGACTTAATTTATTCATTAGTTTTGGGAAAGGGGTGATGGTAGAGGGGGAGGAAGGTTGAGAGACTGCAAATGGCCACTGGCTATGTGTTGCATGCCCTGCTGAGCATAATGTGAAACTAAGTGCCATAAAAAGTTAAGTACCAACTAAATGGCTGAAAAAAGCCTTTAATGGGAGAATGGCCTTGGCCATTAATTTGATAGAACAGTTCTTGTGGAGAAAGTTTGTGAGGCTGGGTCTTTTGGCTTCTGAAGACTGAAATTATTAAAATAGTTGATTTAATTCTTTCTTCCTTGGATTTCCTCCCATGACTTGAAAAGAGCCAACCTTTTAAAGTTTCATCTGGCTTGTAGGGATACTCTTAAAGATCCTTTTGAATGCATGTGTCTGTAGCAGACTATCTTCTAAAGTATTTTGTGCAAGGATTAACCAAAACTGGTTCCCTTTAGTTTTCCAGTATTCACTTTCTTTGTAAAATAGGTAACTTGACTAACTACCGTTTTGGGGGATGTTTTGTCCCCACGGATTCCATTCATGATGTGTGAGAGATTTGGATACTGCTGGTCACCAGTCTCATTTGGGGCTGTTAGCAACTATCTTTCCGGCTAGGGGCATGAAGGGTAGATTGGGCACAACTCCAAATTTCCTTCACCAATACAGAATCCCAGAAAAGTAAGGCTCCCTGGTTGTGGGAGCTGTAAGTTTCTTGTCTCAAAGATGAAACATGCTTTGCTCCATGTAGTTGCCCTTGACATTTCAGAAACAGGGACTGTCATAATTATGGGGGGTAGTGGCACCTGTCCCTTCTTTGTGGTCCATGAGTGTTCCCCATCAGGTGTCAGATCTTGTGCTTTACCTTCCTGTGATGGAATTTGATACTTAGTCCATTCCATAGGTCGTGATACCCTGACTGTTATCTGTGCTTACCCATCATGTCTGAATTCTGGCATCAGCAATTCTTCCCTTTGGAGTCTGTGATCATTTGCATTCAGTGACAAAATGGCCTTCTTAAAACCAAAATGTTTTGTTACTAGTCAAAAATTAAGATAAAAAGGATTTCAAACCCAGTAACTTAGGCAAGTCTAACTTAGCTGGTGGATGCCCAAGTCTCAGATTATTTCCTCTTAACTTTTCCATCCTCACTTGATATTTTTCCTTCTTAAACCTGCCACAGTTACTTTGATCTCTTGCATGCATAGATCTTTTTCTGTCCTGACACTGTCACTTAAAATCAAGGATTTGGTCTCAAGTAAGGATGTAAAATACCATTTAATTGATTAACCAGTTAAAACATAATGTTTAACGGGTTAACCCATTAAAAGTGGGAAGCTGGGGGGCTACTGCTACTGGGCTGGAGTGGACCTGCTGCTGACAGGAGCTGCTACATCCTCTCATCTGCCTGCTGTGGCTGGAATGGAGTGCCTGCTCACATTAGGCCCTGGGGTACTGGAGCAGCCCCTTGCCTGCAGCACGTGGAGAGTTGCTTCAGCCCCCACTGATGAACTGGAATGGGTAAACACCACCCAGTTAACCTATTAACCATTCACATCCCTACTCTCAAGACAAGTGACTTTTTAACATTATTTTCCTTCATTCTTGGGTTTTTCCTTATCTCTATATAATTATACCACTATATTCCTACAATAAAGATTCTAATAACCAAGTTAGGAAAGAGCATACATAATTTATTACAGAACAGTTTCATGTATCCTCATCTGTTCTTCCAACTGACTATCAAGACTGCCTGTGATCCAACAGAATGAGCTTTAATGAGTGGGTGATCTAACCTGGCTAACTCATAACATGTTGGGAGACTATGTCTGAAAGGCCATGCTCAGTTTAGGTATAGTCCTTGAATGTTTCTTTCAAGTTAATATAACTGTGCCATTATTATACCAGGTGTATGAAATTAGTTTCCCTTGAGGTTATGAGGTTTGAAAGAAACTAGGAGGTAACTAATTGGTTCATATGGAATTCTGAAATAGTGTTGGGAAGCCTGAGAGTAACCCTGTCCTTTCTGAAACACATGCCATGAAGGCTGGAATCTTTCCTGTGTTGTGTGCCTTTATAAATGGTAAACGGAATAGGTTAAGGACTCCAAGTGTTAGGACCCATCAAATCTAATGGTTTGAGGTCCCAAGAAGGAAGGGAGCTGCCAAATGTGGAAAGGTATATATGGTTGTGACTGTTTTCTTCCACTATTTGATCTGAGGAAGTAGGTCTGGCCCATGAAAGCTCATCATCTAATAAACCATCTTGTTAGTCTTTAAAGTGCTACATAGTCCTCTTCCATGCTCTGTCCATCAGTTGAATTAGGGGGCTCTCATGGCCAAAAGGAGCTCTGTAGCTGCCAGCTCCTCAAGAGTAGAATTAATTGAAAAAATTTCCTGTGGACCCTCTGCAATGCCTTCGAGAACCCCCCCCCCGCCCCCAAGGCTCCATGGACCACAGGTTGGGAACTGCTGCTCTAAGATTATTATTTTTGGTTTAGATAATTGGGCCTTGTTCCAGATTGACACACACTGGTAGAAGACCTTCCATTTGACAGTTCAGTTGACTTGAGAAAGAAAACTGACAAGAACTGGTTTTAATTCTCACCGAAAAGATGTATATGCCAATTTCTAAGGCTTTACCTGTTCTTGACAACATACGACTGATAAGAATCCTCTGGCTGCAGCAGTATAGGTGTATACGCATCTGCAGCTGACCAGGAGAACAGCTGTTTATCTTCCTTTGCGATCAGTCTTCCTTTTCCAACAACAAAGGAGGATTCTTTATCTGAATCCAGAGGTACTTTATCTGGTGGTGTGGTCTCAGTTCCCTGGGCTGCTTATGTCCATTTAAAAGTTCAGTTAGTGGCTATTTCTGCTAATCAGTTTTGTTAGACAATCCTTTATTCCCTGACCTCGCAGCCTTTAGTTTTCTGCTAGCCTGAGTATTAAACCAGGCTTTAATAATGTTGAAGTAGCCTAACCTGTCATCACCTGTCTCAAGCTTCCTTAGAATTTCCTGTTTATCAAAACTTCATTTTTAATAGCCAATATCTTTTATGCTAAAAGGTGAGTGAGAGTTCAGTGCCTTGATGCACAATGAGCCTTCACAGCCATGTATTGAGACTGTCACCTTGAGACCTCACCTCAATTTTTTGCCTGCATTGGTCTCAGATTTCTGCACAATTTTGTTCGTTTTTTTTGCAGACCAGGTGCTCACCTCAAATTCCTGTTTAATTTTCTCAAATGTAAAAAAGCCCTCATTTTTATCTGAACAGGTCTAATTCCTTAAAAAAAATCTAACACTTGTTATCTATAGGGCAAGATCTAAGGTAGCGTTCAATAGGTTCTATCTCAGTGGCTTAAGAAATTTCTGAAAGTTGTCATAATTGAACAGCAGCTGCTTCTGTAGCTTGTCTGAAATGGGTCCCTGTTGTAGAGACTGAAGTACAGCAACATTAAGTCCTGTTCATACTTTTACTAAGCATTATTTTGTAGAATTAACATTTCATGCCAATGCTTGGTGTGTTTAGTTGATACCAGTGCTTTTTTTGTGATGGTACTGCCCAGTACGCTGTACCGGCACCTCCAGTCAGAGCTCAACAACTTTTCCCATGGAGTACTGGCACTTTTTTTAACATACAAAAACACCAGTTGATACTATGGTCTTTTTTTGTTTTGCCCAGAACTCATTACCCACCATCTTATAGGAGTGTTCTGCTTGTTAATCTCCATAGGTGGTAATGTACAAAACCCCTCAAAGGGGTTGCTGGTTACTTAGTAATTGTTTTGTGTGTCCTTATACTATCCACCTGCCTTCACCTGTGCCTTGGAGTTTTGTATTTCTGGACTGTAGTCTAGGTAGAATCAGCTAAGGTGGCTGGGGATGGGATGTGTGTACTCACTTTACATAAACAGGGCATATGTCTTCCTCCTATGAGTGCTTCTGCACTCTGCAGTGCATTGAGCGTTGTTATACAATACAGCCCCTTGATTCCAGAGATGCTAGATCCTGTAAGTGTGAATGCACACAGGCAGCTCTCCAGGAATAATAGGTAAACTTCTTTTTTGGAGTTGCTGTTGCTGCACCTGCCAAAAGGTTCTAGAGAGGGGAGAAAAATGAGGCCACCTTCTTTCCAACTGGGGTAGAGGAGTGGCACTTCAAATTTGAAGGTCTCTCTTTGGATAATAATGTAAGATGTGTTCTGGGGCAGCACACTGTTTATGGCAAACAGGTCACATGCTTTTTACGGCAAATAAGGTTTCTTTGCCTTAAGTTCTTTCTGGTTCCTCTGCCTCATTATTCTATGTAATGCATTGGGCCAGTAGGTTTTTCATTCAGCTATATTGTGCATATAGTATTCACTTCTGAGCCAAGCAAAAGAGATGCATTGAACATGGCTGTACTTTAGCAACAGCTGCCTCCATAGCTTGTTTGAAACCAGTAACGTTAAGTTCTTCTGATGATGGAACAGTGCATGCTTCAGCCATCATCTTTCATAGGTTACCCTGTAGATCAGCAGTGAAGATGATGATCTGATCTAATAGTGGTATTTTCAATAATTGCCTTTCATTCCTATCACCAAACTTTATAATGGTCAATATTAAAATAAGTGACTTGGAGTTCAAGAACTGACAGCTTAGATAACCAACGTAGCAGCATGTTTTGATTTACTTTCCAAATACACAAGGAGAACCACAAAACTATTGGAACCCCCCAATCCCTTGGAGATGATGCTACTGGAAGGCTCCTCATGCACCCATTCTGGGGAGACCAAGATCTGTGGACATGATGTCCTCACAGGGACCCCACGTCAAAGTGCTGCCTCCTGTGGAGGTTAGGCCCTGAGGATATCTGACTAGAAGAGCATCATTTTCACATGTGGAGCTGGAAGAGCTCCCAGGGTACGTTCCTGAGAGAACTCCACTGACAGCCTGGTCTCCACAGGGGGGATAACTGCCCCTAGGATCATGCAAGTTAATAAAGACAAATGGAAAATGCTACATTTGTGAAGGAAAAATCAACCTCATTAAGTACAAAATGAGGAATAACTGTCTAGGTGATAATACTGCTGAAAGGGATTTGGGTGTTAATGAATGTAAGTCAACAATGTGATACAGTTGTAAAGAGGACTAATATGCTGGGGTATATTAACAGTCACGTTTATATGCAAGACATTGCTGGTAATTGTTCTGCTCTGCTTGGCACTGGTGAGGCCTCAGCTTGAACGCTATGTCCAGTGTTCTTTTGAAAGATAAAAATTAGGGACTCCAAAGGACAGGAACATAATTGGCAAAAGATTTAGAAAATCTTGCCTGAGGAAAGATTCAAAACACAAGAAGAATGAGGGATACCTGAAACAGTGTTCAGATTAAGTAAGGGCTGTTAAGAGGATGTGATCATATGCCCACTGAAGGTAGGACAAGAAGTAATGAACCTAATCTGCATGGATATTAGGAAGTGTACTTAAGGTCTGGAATAGGGTTCCAAGGGAGGTTGTGAGATCTCCATCCCTGTTGGGCATGGTCGAGGTTTACTTGTCCTGCTGCAGTGCAAGAGGCTCCATAGAGCTTAACTTGATGACCTCTCAAATTTCCTTCCAGCCCCAAATTTGTGATTTTTTTACCTTCAAAAGTGTGTCTTTATCTTGGAAATTAATCTTCAGGGTATTGAGATGTGGCTACTTGCCCTGGGAATGGCAAGGCTGTGGAAGGGTAGGAGAAATAGTCCTGGAAGCTTGCGTAGAGTTGAACTTGAGCTTTGAGAAGTGAAATTTTTTTTTTGCTAATTATGCTGGTGTGCCTCTTTTTGGTGACTAGCATAACTGAATGGATGTAATTTTTGTAAAGGTGTGACATTACAAAACACTGGTACTATAAGGGATTGCCTGTATGTTATGAACACTTCAGCGTCTATAATGGTAAGTCTTATGAAAAATCTCTGTCACTTATATTTGGATCCACAGCTGTTCAGCTGCTTTTAATTCTATCTCATGCCTTGTCGTGAAGGAGCTAGTAGAGAGATCTTTGATCCATTTTTTAAATTTTTTGGCCTGTAGCTATACGGCAACGTTAGTTGTGAAAGGTTCTCTCCCCCCCCCCCCCATCTCTTTTCTCTGAAGAGTATTTGACAGATCCCTCTCCAGATATTGTATTAGAATGAGATTCTGAGGTGGCATTAAAAAAAGCTGATGTGAGTGTTTTGTGTATTTGTGCTTTCATTTTGTGGTTCCTCAATGAGGAGAGCTGAACAGCTATTGACACTGAGCTCAGTAGACTCTTTTTGTTTTCTTTTTTGTTCAGACATTTGCTAATCTAGTTTTGTGGACTGAGCTGCACTTCCCTGCGGCACTAAATTTTTATTCAGGATGAATAACTTGGAGCCCACAATGTCTGTGCCGTTAATAAATTTCATTTGAATTTCTGCATTCTGGCTTGCTAGCCTCTCATTGATCTAGCCTAAAAACATTAAAGTATTTCTTGATCTGCAGAAACTGACACACAGAAACCCTTGTTTCTGCAGTGATGCAGAGGAAGAAATGCTAAATATGCAAAAAGTACTCGTGTCTTCACCAAAAACCAAACCAACCCCTTCCCTTTTTGTGGGATGCTTCAGTATAGTGCCCTCTTGTGGCAGAACTTCAGCACAAACAGCTAGCTGATTTCACAGTCAAGATTTTTACATATCTTGTTTAGGTAAAGTCTCATATGTAACTGTCCTGTATATCTTTCACTTCTGTAGCTTATGTCTGATTGTAAAATGGACAGTGTACCTTTACCATTAACAAGATTGTTCTCCTATGTACTGAAATGAGTGTTTTCTTCAAGTGATGTCCCTGTGGGACTCTTACTTCAAGTGATTCTGTGTCTCTGGTCAGAATTTTGATAGCATGTATGTTTCACCTATCTTGCACCACTACAAACAGATAATTAGCACTGTGCAATCTGCCACCCTCTCAGGTCTTTCTCACTGCCCTTGTTCTTAGTCAGAGCCTTTGCATGACTAACTTTAATCTATAGGACAATGGTTCCCAATCTTTTTGATACTGGGGACCAGTAAGTCCATTCACAAACTTTTGGAGGACTGGTAACATTTATTTGCATATTCATTAAGCAAATGATGAATATGCAAATTGTTTCTGGTCCTCCAAAAGCCCCCAGTACCAACAGGAGTGGGCCTGGTCGACTGCCCTTGGCAGATTCCCAACCCCAGCCCCAAGGTATCTACTTCACCCCCGTTTGGGAGCAGTAAGGTCAGAAGGCCCCTCTCAGGCCTGCTGGGTGACTCAGCTCATATGGGCCCTTGAGGTCGGATGAGTAGCCCCGTGTCCTCTCCCCCAGTGATGCCTGCATTCATGGGTGAAACCGTGGGCCACACTCTTCCCCGGGGCATGTTGCTGGCCCTACCTGTCCGACAGGTTGTTCTGCCCTCCTCCTGGCCCCAATCCTGACTGCTTTATCGACCGGCACCAGGTGTTCTGCCTGTGTCCAGCGCCTGGCCTTCTCCCTGGGTCCTAGCACCCGCCGGATCTAGCCCTTCTGCCTGGGAGCATGCCTGTTGGGCTCTCTCCCAAGAATCGTGCACAAAAATTTTTCTGAGGATGGTATTTTTTTTCTAAGGACTGGTACCGGGCCACAGACCACACTTTGGGAAACGCTGCTATAGAAGATGTATTAGCTTGATATTTCCCTGTCACATTTTTCTCTGTTACTTTAAAAAAAAATTCTAGTTCTGTTATCTACTTCCATTGGAAACATCACGGAAGAATGAGCTGGTCTCCACTTTTAACTGTTGCCTTTCTTGATGGGAGACTATTCCTGTCTGGAATAGACATTATTCCTCTACTGTTTATAGGAAGTGCATCTACTGCTAATATACGCCTATTGCCACTCACCCTGCAATGGAGAGACCTCCCAAAATAGGTTAAGAAGAATTACCACCTCTCCTCCAAAGGGAAAGTTGAAAGAAACATGGTGACTCTCTCTCAATGATTGGTACTAACTGCAGTGCAGCTAAGTTCTGATGAGTTGGTAGAATCCTCTAAGTAGGCAGACTTGAAGGATTACAGAGACAAGACACAGAGGGGTAGCTGAGTTAATCGGTAACTTGAAAAACTAGTCCTGTGGGCACCTTAGAGACTATCCTGTATATGTATATGTATATGTGTGTGTGTGTGTATATATATGTGTATATATATGTGTGTGTGTGTGTGTGTATATATATATATATGTATATATGTATATATATATATATGTATGTGTATATATATGTATGTAGTATCATGAGTCATCTGAAGAAGTGGGTTTCTCTCAGACACACAGAGACAGACAGTGTCCAAGATGCCACAGGACTACTTGTTTTTAGAGACAAGACTGCCCATTCTGCCATGGCACCAAGTGAGGCAACCAGGCAAATACCGAGCACCTATGCAGTTTATCTTATGATGCCATCTTCTGGCTCTCCAGTGCGTAGCACAAACATGGGTACCAAAATCTACTTTTCCTATTTCAACACCATCCTTGGCACCTATACTTATGGCACTGCAGCAATTCCCAGTCCCTCAACAATTGCCACTGATGCTTGCTTGGATACTATGAATCCAATACCACAGCAATTTCTCCTACATGAGGACTTAGTATTTTCTGTGCCATTGGAATCATCTCTTCTTGGTACCAACATAGATTTTGTATGTTTGGCACAGTTATTACTTATCTCAAAAAGGTATGCATCTTTTTCTAGTGAAAGGATGACCAGGAGGGAGATGTCCATTCCTCAGCCATCCAGGGAATTGTCAGACTGGAACAGCCAGGACACAGTTCCAGCACTGATTCCAAGGGGAAGTATGGGCATCCCTGGATGCCACTCCAAATGCCATTCCGATCATAGGATTCCTATCATAGGACTGTTGCATGCAGGCAATGCTACTTCAAGCCTCTCAACACCTCCAGGGAAAGGCGGAGATGTTCTATGTCAGAGGCAGGGCCTACGAGTCCCCCGAGGAGACTTGAGGAAACAGGAGGCTCTAGTTCAGGAGATCACACCAGCAACCAACATCTCCTCTTCTTCCTCAGATGATGACATCCTGCCCCTACCACCTACAACAGAAGACTATTTTAAATTATTTTCAGGAGCTGTTTAAAGGAATTGCAAACACACTCCAAATATCTCTGGAAGAGGTTGAGGCTAACGTGTAATATGCCCAACTTATGTTGGGACTCAACCTCTTCCAGAGATATTTGGAGTGTCTCTGCAATTGCTTTTCCCATAAATGAAGCTCTCATAGATCGTACTGAGACCATTTGGCAGTCTCTCTCAACAATCTATCTTAAAAGGGCAGATAAACATTGCATCCCATCGAAGGGCTTAGAATTTTTCAGTTTTTCACAACTCAGTCAGTCTCATTGGTGGAGATTTGTCAACGTACAGGGCAATAAACAGCGCTCAAGAACTAATTCATGTGATAAACTGGATCTTTCAACCATAAGGCCTATTTATTAGCAACCTTACTGTTCAGAACAGTCAACTATGAAGCACTGGTGGCCAAACACAGTCACATGAATTACACCAAAATGTCTGAATTATCTCTGAAGATACAAAAAGAGCAATTAAAGTAATCTCTGAATGCCCTCTTCTGGCAAGAACAGCTCTACAAGCATCTTTAAAAGAAGCAGAAATTGTGGCAAGATCCATCATACCAGCCATAATAGTGATGCAGTATGCCTCTTGGCTTCACTTGTCTGGGTTCCAAAGGAAGTACAATCCATTTCCAAGTGTCTTCTTTGAAAGCCCAAAATTGTTCTTTAGTAAGACCAATGACTCAATTCACACACTTGAAAGAGTGCCTTTTTTGGCCTCTTAAGCATCTATACATCTTGACAAAAATGAAGACCAGGCAGACTTACACAGCACAGTGGTCAAGACTGGGTTCTTACACTCAGCAACGTAAATGGTACATCACTCAGACTAAGATTGACAAAATGTAGGCCACTTCCATCTCAACCTTCATCACAACAATTTATCTCAAAAAATCAAACTTGAGGGTTTGTTTGAGGCTCAGAGACTTCCATCATTTCAAGGTGCTGAAACCACTTTCTGCTGTTGTCCCTTTATAGACCATTTGATACGGTTCAGAATGTTGAACTATTACTTTGGACAAATAGGTGCTGGAAACTCTCAATGCTATTTACTCCATCGAGTTAATTGCCATTCCCACAGTCTCTTGCCATCCTTCCTTCAGAGACTGCCTCTCAGGAACACCTTTTTAAGATCAATGCAGTAGGATCTTAAAGATACTAACACCAGAGTTAGTTACAGCTTACTGGACAACTGAACACTAGGTGTAAACCGAAGTCTGCCATCAGGCAACAGTGCAGATATCCCTCCTTCAACCCCCAAAAAGCAAATACTATATGGGATAGAGGTTGGGGCTGCAGCTGAACTGGGGTGAGTACATGGAGGGGGGGAATAAGAGGGTGGTTCTAGAGGCAGAGGTGGGTTGTGACTTCTGACCATTGGGAGCACTGGCACTCAGGGCATCAGCCCTGCAACTCCACTCTTGATTGCAGCTCCACAGGGAACTCCAAGGCTCAGTGTTTTAATTATATGGAGAGCTTGGTCTTGAGCCCCAAAGCTTCCTCTGTAGCTGAAGTTCTGAACCATGGCACCCCTCCACTGAAGCCTGGAGTGGAACTATGTGGAGCTACAGCATGCCCCTCCAACTCTGGCTGAAGCCAGGAACAGAGCTGCAGGCCTAAAGCCCCAAACCCTGGCGCCCCCTGCAAGCCTGGAACGGAGAGTGGAGTTGTGGGGCTGAAGCCTAAACCCTAGTGCTCCCCCAGGTGTAAGTGCTGAGCCCCAATGCTCCAGAAGATCAGAAGCCCTGACCTACACCCCACTCACCCACAGCTGTGGCCCAGATTCTCTGTGTGCCTGAAATCCGTAATCCCATCTTCAGAATTATGGGACATTACTCAGAAATGGACAACCTCCATAACTAAGGTGTCCATAACTCTGAGGTTCTACTGTATACCATTTCCTACAACTGGGTGTTGTAGAACCCGTACTAGTACAGCACAGAAGTAAGGACTTGTATTCTCATTTATTTTTCCAGAATAGAAGTGCATTCTCTGCTTAAGAAACCTCAACAAGTTCATCAAAACACAAGGATTCAGGATGGCTACTTAAGTAACAATAATTCCAGTACTGAAACTAGGGGACTGGTTTTCGGCACTTGATTTTCAAGTTGCGTGCTTTCACATAGCCCTATATATGTCACATAGGTGGTTCCTCCAATTTGATTTGAGACCAGCACAATTGGTATGATGTACTGCTATTTGGCTGCTCCACAACCCTGAGTCTCTTTCAAAAGGATCGCAGTGGTGGAGGTCCACCTCTGCAAACAAGTGGTCATGATGTACTCCTATTTAGTTGACTCTCTACTTAAGGCCTTCATTCGGGAAGAGGCCATAAAAGCCACACAAGATGCTGTAATTCTTTACAAAACTTGCACTCCCAATAAACATTCAGGAATTAACAGTGGTACCAGTACAAGAACTAGAATTAATTGGGTGGTGGGGCATCCTATCGGAGGGGAAAGCCTAAACTCTTTGGAGGGGAAAGCCTCACAATCACCACACAGATTTACCACCTTAGTGAATCTGATCAGCACTACGGTGAATATCCCGCAGATATCTGCCAGGACTTGCTTCCAGCTATTATGCCACGTGGTAGCAATCATCTATCTTGTAACACATGCCAGGCTGTGTGTAGCCTGCCTCCAGGGGTGGCTTAGAACAGCATACACCCCACACAAACTGTTTGAGCAAGCGCTTCAACATACCATGGATAGTCAGACTTGCTACATGGGTGGACCTACTCAAGTACTGTACGGGAGGCCCCCGACTTGCTACGTGACTGGTTCTGGGGGAAGCGTCGCAAGTCGGGGGTGTCTTAACTCGAAACATCATTTATGATAGGTGCCGTGCACCGTCATAAATGTGGGCTGAGGATGTAGGTTGGGGGCTCCTTCCGCACTTACAAACATGGTTGTAAGTGCTGGGGGGTCAGAACTTGGGCGGTTGCAAGTCGGGGGCCTACTGTATGTGCAGGAATCCCCTTTTGTACAGATCACACCCCTTCCGCAATGATAAAACAAATGCATACCTTACAGCTATTGCAGACTTTCATCATAAAGTAGATGGCTCTTCAGCCTTCACCCATCCAATTACAAAATGATTCTTACAAGGTGTCTGGTACCTCTATCCTAGAGTCCCAATGGGATTTTAACTTTTCTTACTAGACTTCCATTTGAACACTTGGCTACATGGTCACTATTAGATCAATAACTGTGGCCTTCCTTGGTACCATCACACCACAAGATTTGGGGGAACTTGGGACTCTTATTGGATGCTCCCCATACATGATCATCTTCAAGAACAAAGTCACTCGAAAATCATGTCATAAATTTTCACCTAAAGTACAAGTCTTCAAATCTCAACCAACGCATCCATCTTATTACTTTTTTCCACATACAGACAAGAAGTGGCACTCCATATTCTAGAAATGAGAAGGCCACTAATTTATCTTGAATGGACTAAATCATTTATGAAAGCAGTAAAGATGTTTCTCTTAAGGATAAATGTAAAGGAGAAGCCATATCCAAACAGACTCTCCAAATGGATTTCTGAGTGCATTTACCTCTCCTACCATAAACACTAACTACGGCGTCACCAGAGGTTAGAACACATTCTGCGAGGTTGCTGTCCACCAGTAGACTTCCTTAATATACCTGTTAGAGACATATGTAAAGCAGCCAGTTTTGCACTAGCCTACACATTCATTCAGTACATGGAATCAAGCAAGACTCTTCATTTGGCACTTTACTATGCGTCATGGTCCTATCATTGATCACAGCTCCAGCTCCAAAACTTCTCCCTTCTACTGAGGGGGCACTGCTCTAGGGTTACCTGAAGTGGAATACCCACACTAATATCACTTGGAGAAAAAGAAATAGTTACTCAACAGCTACAGTAACCAGGGTTCCATGAGATGTGCACCCATCTGGAAACACTACTACCCATTTTCCCTTCTATTTTGGAGTTCTTGGAAGGTCCTCTGCAGTACAGAAGGAATGGTGGTGGTGGTAGTGGTCACACAACACTAGTTAATTGCCACTGACAGTGTGAGATGGGAGAGCATGTGCATGAACCAACAGGATATTGCTCTAAAAATTCACAGAGCAGAGGCACAGGGGTACAGTCATGTGAAGTGGGGCATCTGAAGGGAGACACATCTCAAAGAATGTCAGTTACTGCAGAAGGTGACTTTTCCTTCTCTCTACTTACACATAATGCATTAGGTGGTAGTGGTTTCTACACAATGACTTCATCTTTTAGAAAAAACATGGATTCAGAGATCATGTATGTGCGCATGGAATTCCTGAGGCAGCAGATCGATGTGCACAAGACCAAAGGATGATGCTATAGCTTCACAGAAAGCTTAAGATTTGCCTTGTCAATGTTGTGTGTTTTTTGATTTTTAGGGTGTAGGAGGAACGGTTGCTTAAAGGGATCAACTTGGGAACTGCTGGCCCATTGAAAAATCCCAGGTTCTGAAAAAGTAAACTCTGAAGTGAATACATACTTCTCCAATGATCCATTCTCTCTCTCCCCTCCTTCCCCCCCAACCACCATAAAATAAGCCAGTGCCTGGTATAGTGAAGTATTGGAATACTGTTGTGTGAGTAGGAATTTTTGTTGGATTGCTAGCTAAGACAGTTATCTGAATCAATTATGTAGATTATCAAAAGTGAAGACCAAACATTTACTAAGTGAAAGGAGGTTGCAGTAAGGCAGGCATGTCCAAAGTCCGGCCCGCGGGCCAATTGCGGCCCGTGTTCCGGTTTAATACGGCCCCCCAGGTAATTTGGCAATATCTATCTTTTATGGCCCCCAACGAATCCATATGTATTGAGATGAATACATTGTAAAATCTCAGTTAATGTCAGTTGGTCTAAATCAGTTATAAATATATTTGGACACAACATGTATACTTGGTGTTATGTTCCTGTTCATATTTTTTGAACTTAAAAGTTGACAGACAACCTTTATTACCAATAATATGTAATGTACTTTACAATGTTCCTGACATATATTTCAGCTTCCTGGATTTTTTTTTCATCTGGCCTTCAGATATGAAAGGCAGAGTGATTTAATACCTGTTTAGATTTGTCATCCATGTGACGAAATGAAAAGTATGCCGTTTGCAATAAACTTTGCATAAAATAGTTAATTTGCATTTAATTTTAATGGTTCAAAGAATGTCAGGCAAAATGGTCGGCCCTCACGCATGTTCACTTCATCAAATCTGGCCCTCTTTGAAAAAAGTTTGGACACCCCTGCAGTAAGGTATGTAGCACAGGGCTAAATAAGTTGTCTTAGTGCAGCGTGCCTTTTTTAAGTGAGTCTTATCAAAAAGTTTGTAGATGGTATGTTGCTGGGTAGACTTCTAACAGGTGGTCTTTTAGCTGAGAAATAGAACACAAATGGCTATTACATAAACATTGACGGTAACAGATTCTGAGATAAGGAGTACGCATAAGGTTACTGCTTCATTCAGAACTTGCTCATTTGATGTTCCATAAATATAGCAACTCAGAAGAGCTTGATCTCTAGCTATCTACATGAAGGTCTGCATGGAGGGGGGGGGGGGGAAATAATCTAGTGCAGGTTCTAAAAAATAAATAAATGGTGTTTTGTGGACCACTTCAGAATTGCTGACCACTTAGGCTGTGTCCAGACTCAGGTTTTTTTTTTTGTTGTTGAAAAAAGTAGCCTTTTTTCGAAAAAACTTCACCTGTGTCTAGACTGCAGCCGCGTTCTTTCGAAATTAAATCGAAAGAACGCGGCTTTTCTTTCGACGATGGTAAACCTCATTTCACGAAGAATGCCTTTTTCGAAAGTGCTCTTTCGAAAAAAGGTGTTCTTGAATGCCAACAGGGCTTTTTAGAAAGAGAGCATCCAGACTCACTCGCTGCTTTCTTTCGAAAAAGCAGCTTGCTTTTTCGAAAGTACTGCTTGCAGTCTAGACACTCTTTTTCAAAAGAGGCTTTTTCAAAAGATACTTTCGAAAAAGCCTCTTTCGAAAGAGGCTTGCAGTATAGACATAGCCTTAATGATCTTTCCAAATGTCTCTTCCCCCTCAGCAGCTACCGAGCTGGAACTGGGTGCCACAGTCCCCAAGCTGGGGGTAGTGGTGTGTCTCCTCCTGTCATGGCAGCCATGAAACTTGGGAAAATTGCTTCTTTGGCTGCCACAGCCTTGCTTGTCTCAATTTCCCACCCCCCCAATCCCACTTCTTAACCCACTATTCCCTCCCACATAACCCATATTCTCTCCCTGGCTATCATGTCACCTAAAGTAAGTCTTCTTTAGGGTCCAGGCACCTAATAAGTGGAGCCATACCTGCATATTGCTATTTGGTTGGGTGGCCGGCCCTTCATTCTGTTGTGTGCCGGCACCCAGCATTCATCTTAGAAGGAATAACTTGTGGACCAAGCTTCCAGGTAAGCTATGTAATGGTGCAGCTACTTAATGAGCCACACCCAGAGGCTCAGAGCTCCTGTGCAGGGAGCTCAGCTGACCAACTGGAGGAGGGCCCCTCTCATTGAGCAGAAATGAAGGAGCTCTGAGAGCACATATGGAGGAGAGATGAGGAGGGAGTAAATGTCTGGGTGGAAGTTGTAGGGGAGTTTGGGGAGATGAGGGTGAGAGGAAGTGATTATGGGTAGTCAAGGAGAGGGGATTTTGGAGAGTCCAGTCTCTGCTGAGAGAGGCAGAAATCCAGCACTCTCCTCAAGCCTCCTGGGCTGGAAAGGGGAAGGGGAGACTGACCGCATGGGATAGGTGGAAGACATAGGGGTGGGTGGGTTTTGGCATTGGGATGAGGCAGAATTGGACAGCAAGTTTGTGCTGTGTGCTGTCCTGATTTCTATCTAGGCTGCTGGTGCCTGCAAGTCTGAGAAGTAGGATTTTATCCCAGCCCCTTGCTGGGATGGGAGATGCAGATGGCACAAGGGTGGGTGCGTGAATAGGTGGATGCTGGCATTGTGCAGTGAGGTGGAGGCCGGGGGAAGTTTTGTTCGGGGCGTGTCCTGATTCACTTGCTGCAGTCCAGATTGGAGAGAGACTGTTTCTGGCTAGCTGGGTTGGAGTTGAGGGTGGGGAAGCAGGCTGCATGAGGTGTGTATGTGCACCAGGCCATTTGCATAATTATATTTCAAACAATTTACATAGGTGCTAATGGCTTAAGGCTTAAGAAATAAAGATTCTTGTAACAATTTTTTGGAGTGTTGTAGATATCTAAAACTCATCTTCATGATTTTTTTTAAAAAACCTGTTCTAATTAATACATGGTATATTGTATTGCGTTAAGGCCAGATCTTTGATAGACTTCTAGTTCTTATGAGTCAGAAGTAGCAAGTAGTAGGTGTGATGCTAGTTGTTTTGTAGGATGAAATCTCATTTGCAAGCTGTTTGAAACATGGATCTCTCTACAAATCCTGAAGCCATGTGTTAATTTTCTCTGAGGCTTTCTACTCTTTGAGATGGTGACACACACAAGGTGACCGTTTTTCAAACCAGGAGAACTTTTTACGGGTGTCTGTTTCACTTGTTCCTGGATAACATGGATCCTAAACATTCCCCAGAGAAATGTATAAGCTTGAGTGAATGTCTTTTACTCTCCTTTTTGGTGTCAGTAAATATTGTATTAATATTGGCAAGGAGAACATGATTATTTCTAGTTGGCTCATAGATTTGTTTAGCATCTTAAAGCTGAGCTATGTGTGGATAATATGCATTTTGATGTGTTCACTAGCTTGAGTTGTTAGAAAGGGTAATACATGTACTCGAAGGGTAGCGTTAATTTTCTTTATTTGATTTTTATATTAAATATTGTAAGTACTACTCCTTGTTAACTATGCCTTGTTTTAATATTTTCTTCCACACCTAAGGACTGTTTACCACAGTGGTTGCCAACCAGATAGATGTTGGAGCCTCTGAGAGGTGATCCTGACTGGTTTGGCCAAGAGGCTATGAAGCACAGCGCTTCAGCTAACCCTTCCCTCACTGCTATGCATCTCCTGCCTTTTACCTTGGAGCTGCCTGTCCTCTTCTTCCGCCCCCTCCCCCGCCACCGTATTCTATCTCCACAGAAAGGATGTGGGGCGGGGGGGAAGGTGGCACAGGACTTGGGATGGAGGGAAGTTAGCTGGCTGCTTGGCTGCTTTTGAGTGTGTTGCAGGGCCAGAGCAGGGGTGAGCCTGCATTAGCCCCACTGCACCACCACCCAGGAGCCACCTCAGGTAAGCAGTGTCCAGCTGGAGCCCGAATCCCAAGCCCCTGCCCCAGTCATGAACCCTCTCTGTACCCCAAAGCCTTGCCCTAGACTGAGGCCCCTGGATCCAAACTCCCTTACAGAGCTTATACCCTGAACCTCCTGCTGCTCGCTGCCTCAGCTCAGACCCTCTCTTACGGTCCAAATCCCTTAGCCCAAGACCAGAGCCTGTGCCCCAACCCTTCTGCCCCTGCCTGGTGAAAGGAAGGGAGGATGGAAGAGGGAGGGAGGATGGAGTGAGCAGGGGCAGGGCCTCAGAGAAGGGGCATGAAGGACGCGGGGCAAGCGTATTTGGGTCTGAGGTAGATCTTGGATTGCACTTAAATTCAAAATGATTTTGTGTTTAAAGGTTGGAGACCACTGGTTTAACATATATATTTATCTCTAGGTTTTTTGTTAGTACTGGTAGTGTGCACAGACACATTATGTCAATATTGGTATTGCACATAGGAAATTTCAACCCGCCCAAGGATAGAAAATGTTAGAGGGAGCACTTCTGTGGACCACCTGAATAGATCTTCATGGACCACAATTTGAGAACTTCTGATCTGGTGATATGTGAAAAGTATTTGAAGAATTGGACCCTAAGTATAGTCCCTCTCTGAACTTTGTTGAAATGAGATGACTGAACAAAGGTTGAAAAGGCTGTTGCCCTGCTTTGTTCCTTTTATATTAGAACTTTCTCGAAGGCAATTGCTTTCTTTCTGCCAGTGCCCTGTGTTGAAGCATTGTGTATAGGTATTGTAAACACTTGATTGTTTAGTCCTTACGAGCAAGTAGACAGACAACCTGATAACAATGAAAAATTATTTGTAAGTGCTTCTATTGTATAAATATTTTTTTGTCCATTATCCTGTTTGTTGCTTCTGTGTTTGTTTTGGTAGAGCAAAGTGCAGTGTGGCTGCAATATATAGCTCTGTCTAAAAAGATGAGATGTAAACCAGGCTAGGCTTCATTGTAAGTGTAAACAATCATTTGTTTTAAAAGGCTTACTATTTTGTTTTAGTATTGACTATTACAAAAAGGGACGTACTTAACTTTGTTACTGCCGAGCCCTGAACCTCTCCAAGTTAATACTTGAAGTAATGCTACAGAGAGACTAACATTTTTCCAGACTGAATTAGCTGTTGAATTGATTCATAATATGGACCCAGTGCATTGTAGTATTGCCTGATTTAAAAGGTGGTGGTAACATGCACCTAACAAGTTAAATGATATGTTTAGCAGCACCCGTTCTTTTTGTTGTACATGAAGATACCTATTGGGGAATCTCAAATGTGTTAGCTGTTCCTAAAAACAGGGTTTCATTTGGCTTTTCTATCAAGACCCAGCTGTAAATGAGTATGTGGATACATTGAGCTGCCAAAAGGCTAGTACGTCTTATGGGAACTTAAGCTACATCTTGCCTATACAGCCTGCCTGTAGGACCCCGAGATGGAGGAAATTCTTCTTAGTCATCCTCTTCCTGACATGCTGTGCTTATGGTCTTGAAATATTGCACCATTAGGTGCACCAAGGTAGACATCAACATTATAGTGGTTTGATGCACAACAGGATCCATCATGGTGGCCATGATTGCATTGATATGGCATCTGTGTGGACAAGCAGGACCAAAAAAGCACCGACAGACTGTTTCCCATTGATCTAAAGCAAGGGAGGGGGAGATGAGCACATTAGGGGACACTGACATGAACCTATAACAATTTGCTGCACAGATTTGGTTCTGGCGTGCACCAGGAGCATAACCCAGAATGCGAAGTGGTGCAGGCAGTGTGGGATAGCTACCCACAGTGCATTGCTCTTAAAGAAAACAGCAGTCTCCCTAATGGGTATGCGCTACGTTTAAGTACATTCAATTCTTCCCCACAGTGGAGACTAGTGATGTCAGCGTGTAGACCACACAATGTAAATGATTAGCCTGGGCTTATTGGTTAATCCTGTTAACTATATGCAACCCCCCCCTTGCTACCTCTGTATCAGAAGCAGCAAGGGAGGAGGAGGAGGGGGAACCAGTGCGGAGAGTGAAGAGCTGATACACACGGGGAGCCAACTTTTAAGTCGGCTCTTGGCACGTGCCGGCTCCACAGATGCATCTCTGCCTCCCCCTGCTGCCTCCTAGAGAGGGTGTGTGTGTGTGTGTGTGTGTGTGTGTGTGTGTTGGGGGGGGGGGGCGGCAACAGGAGAGAGGAAGAAGGGGAGGCAGGAGGCCTCTCTGGCATCCCATGGATCAGCCTTTGTCTGTCTGTAGTGAGCCTGGGTCTGCCACAGAGAGCTTGGAACTCCCACCTTGGAATCCCTCTGGCCTGTGGGAATTCAGACCCTCCACATACACAGGCTGCTTCCACCCTGCACTGCTGCCTGTGATAGTCCCTGCATCCTGGAGACTATTGAGTAGTTGTGGGACTGCTTAAATTTGATGCGGTTACATGGCTATTCAGTTACTATCTAACCTTTCTACTGGGGACACAGACCTTCCACTTTGCAAAAATTCTGGGTGACCAGAAATTGACTAATAGATTTGACCTCTTAAAGTGTAGACATGATCTTAGAGATAGGGAAGGATTATGCTTGTTTCTGTTGGTGTTTTCTCTTTGCGATCAAAACACCAGAGGGAAGGGAGTTGGTGAGGCTGTACCTTGCTTGGCATGTCTGACTTGAAATGTTTTATCCATTATTGCACCGTATACAACAACTCTGATACAGACAGCTGTCTCCCAACTGAAAGATATTGCAATGGAAAATGCATTGATAAATAGCATCTGTCAAGAAAAAAAGTGGAGTGGTACTGACTTGAACAATTGTTCCTCTTGCTGCCTGTCTTGCTGCCAGGATCCTGGCTCTACAAAGTACAGGTCATGTGCCAGACAGTCTTGCTTGCTTATTTTTTTTTCTGGATTGTCAAAACAATTTAATGTAGGTGGAAAGAAACTAATGAAATGAACAGTGTGGGCTTGATGCATCTGCTCCACTGTATTCTGAAGGCAACCTTGTGGTTGTATGGCATGACACTGAGACCTTGGGGGTGGATATCAATAGAGGAAGAACAATGCTGTCCATTTTATGCAACACTAAAAATATTCAGGCTGTCAAACCCTTCTCAATTTCACTTCTTAAAATGGATTTTAACTACTTGATCGCCTTGGTAGTGTAGCCTGGTGCCTGGAAAATGC
This sequence comes from Pelodiscus sinensis, assembly GCF_049634645.1. Lineage (NCBI taxonomy): Eukaryota > Metazoa > Chordata > Testudines > Trionychidae > Pelodiscus > Pelodiscus sinensis. The sequence continues at coordinate 108,020,359 of NC_134711.1, forward strand.
CAAATGATGACATTATTTCTTGTAAATTTTAGATTTTGATGCTTGTTTTTACTCTTGTTCCATTTCAGTGAACGAGCCATTCCTTGCCGCCCTCCTCCAAAAGGTTGCAGTAGTATGAATTTCTATTAACTCATTGAAATGAAGGATGTCAGGATTCCAGTCTCTTCTGCTGTTCATTCATAATTGTTTCTCCTGTCACTGTAGTTGGATCTGCATTGCTGAACTGAGTGCAAACACCACTTAGCTGCTTTTTTTTAACATGTTCTGTGGTGTTTGACTTATTCCTCTCTTTACTCTGCTTGAAGCTTGTTAATGTTAATCTGCTGGCTTTTCAACATCCTAGTCAGAATACTTGGAATTGGTAGTGACTCAGAGCAGTAGGTATGTGCTAAAATGATCACCTTACATACCTATTCAGATTTACAAAATGCTAAATAGGGCTCCTGTCCATATAATTTGGGTGCCCTTGAAATCAGTTAATTTAAGTGGAGGAATTTAACCTGTTATGAACAATCTCCTCTTTGCCTTCAGTTTTCCAACCTTCATTACTATTTCTCTAGTTTCAAATTTTGGGAGGTAAAAAATGAACTTTATAGCAGGCCTCAAATGTGGAACATGAAAAATTCAAATTTTTTTTGTAGATGGATTTCAGATGAGTAGTATTGAGGCAATGATTATTCTGCATCATCGGCTCTCTACCTAGAGATTGTAACAACCTTGCTCTGTTATTGAAAGGGAGGGTATTCCAGATCTATCTTGGCTAGAGGCACGGGGAAGAGTCCTGATACAGAAAAGGTTGAGAACCACTGTCTCACAAATCTGTTGATATTGGTGACTTGGTAATTCATTTTGGTAATGCTGCTTTTTTTTCTTCATAGCTTTTGTGCCGCTTTGTACCTCTGTAACAGGGTTGGCTGACTACATCGTGGTGATGGATTATTTCATAAATTCAGTAAAGGGTCCAGTTGTTAAGAAACAGTAGCTAAGAGTTCTTGCTTTTATTCAAGTGATACTTAAGGTCCCTGATCTTCCTTGTGGAAATATGAGAGACAATCAGGTTGTTACATACTCAGCCCTGGTCTGCTCAACAAATTTGAGTCCAGCTGCCTCATTTGGTGTGGAAAATCTATACCCCCTGAACAACATATTTTTATTGATGTAACTGGTGGGGACAGTGCTATGCCCACAGGGGGGCTTCTCCAGTCAACATATCTTATCTCCAGGAGTAGGAAAGTGCTTTATGATGATGAGAGATACTGTCCCATAAGTGAAGGTAGCATGTTCACTGCACACTAGTGGCTCAGCTGTGTAGCTGCAGTGCTGTAAATGAAGACAAGCTCTCAGACAGCTCAGTAGAGTAGTGAAATGTGAATATGTGGATGGGAGTTATAGTCCATTTTCACACACACACACAACTCTTACTATAGTACTAATACGTTTTAGGCTCTAAACTAGTGGCTTTGTCTACACTTCTAAAATTAAAGTGCTTCTGTGGCAGTGACTTGAAAATGAGTGTGACCACAGCAGGAGTGCTGGGAGAGCACTCTCCATGTAAACTAAGGATGTTAAATTGTGGTTAATTGACTAGTCCATAGTTATGTCCACATTCCTCTTTTGAGATGTAGGAGAGCCCCTGCTGGGGCTCTTGTATATCAAAGGAGGAATGCAGAACTCCATGTGCAGCCTGGGGCCAGAGGGAAGTCCCTCTGCCTCCTGGCTGCACAGGGGCTTGCCTGCTTGGAAATGTACAAGAGTCCCCAGCAGGGGCTCTTGTGCATTTCAAAGCCATGGAGACTGAGGTCAGTGAGGGACTTCCCAGCTGACCTCGAGCTCAACAGCTCTGCCCCAGGGCAGCTGCTGCACAACTGAGCCGGGGATCAGCTGTACGGCTGCCCCTTTGAAACGCTGCCTTGGTGTTTCAAAGGGGCTCAGTGGCATTTCAGCAGAACCCGAGATCAGCTGGCGACTCCTCAGCTAACACCGGATTCTGGGGAAATGCTGCACAGAACCTGAGGTTAGCTAGGAAGTCTCCAGCTGACCCCAAGCTCCACAGTGCTTTGGTGTTTTAAAGGGGCAGCGCTGCACAGCTGATCCCTGGCTCAGCTGTGCAGTGCTGCTACTTTGAAGTATCTCTTCTCCCCCCCCCACTCTCCTTGCTGCCTTGATCTGATAGAGGCAGCGGGTTTGGGGGGAGGAGGGGAGGAATTGACTAGTCGACAGACTATCCAATAAGCATTTGCTTATCGGACAGTCTACTAGTCCTTAACATCCTGAATGTAAACCACTTCCATGAGGGAAGTAGTTAACTGTGTTGGGAGTCTGTTTACGTTTGGCGCTTTCAGCGCTGCAACTTGCTGTGCTGAGGTGTATGTGTGTTTTTATACCTGTGAGTCAGAAAGCTGCAGTGCAGCAAAGTGATAGAGTAGGCTTAGCCTAAAAAGACGAATATTAAACTCGTCAGTTCCATCATTAGATGACTAAATTTTTAAAATGTCTAGTTAAGTACATCTAAAAGCAGTTTGTTTGCAAGTGCAAATGACCATTTTGATGTGTAACTAGTCCTTTTGTGTTTGTGCAAATACATGATTTGGTAATATTTGCAAGTGCACAAACTAAACACATAATTGTGCCTGAGTTCATGAAAAATTTATTTTCTAAATACCTTTAACATTCTTCTATAAGCCTGCATGGATATGCCTTAACAGTGAGGGGAATCTTGTAGTAGTTGAGTGTGATTATGGAAAGTGGAAGGAAAACTAATGTCTAAAGTCAGGTCTATGCTACAGGATTAAATCAGTATAATGTCACTCTGGGGAATGACAACATGCAGTTATACTGACATAGCCCTCAATATAGACAGTGATATGTAGGCAGCAGGGCTTTTTCTGTTGATCTAGCTACTGTCTCTCATGGAGGTGGATTGACTTCCATTGGTGTGGCAGAGTCTTGAATGAAATTAAAAAGATTAAAAAGATGTGGACTTTTCAGCTTAGAAAAGAGGAGACTAAGGGGGGATATGATAGAGGTCTCTAAAATCATGACTGGTGTGGAAAAAGTGAATAAGGAAAAGTTATTTACTTATTCCCACAATATAAGAACTAGGGGTCACCAAATGAAATTAATAGGCATCAGGTTTAAAACACACAAAAGGAAGTTTTTCTTCACTCAGCTCAGTCAGCCTCTGGGACTCCTGACCAGAGGATGTGGTGATGGCTAGAACTTTAACAGGCTTCAAAAAAGAGCTGGATAGGTTCATGGAGGTGAGGTCCATCAATGGCTATTAGCCAGGATGGGTAGGAATGGTGTCCCTAGCTTCTGTTTGTCTGGAGGTGGGTGACAGAGGAGGGATCACATGAGGATTACCTGTTGTATTCCCTCCTTCTTGGACATCTGGTATTGGCCACTGTTGGCGGACAGGATACTGGGCTAGATGGACCGTTGATCTGACCTGGTATTGCCGTTCTTATGAAGTGGTACTAGATGCACTGCTGCAGCATTTTAGGTGTAGACCTGTGTAGCATTAAGGTAAAGTTGGTACTTAAGTGTGGTCCAATGGACAAGTGGTGTCCTGCTTTCTACACAGGTCTGAAAAGTTAAAATATGAAAGTATTTGCCTTTTTTTAGTTGTGAAAAGATACTTCCAACTTGTTGGTATACTTTATAAATGTGCAAACTTGTCCCAGGTTATTAGGGCAATGTGACTTCTAGTGCAGATGCTTAGTTACTCAACTTACTGCTTTTTGCTATGACTCGTCCAGTACTCTGTGTTGAATGTCAGTCTTCAGCACAACAGTAAGATTTGTTGGAATATGACCGTAAGGCTTAATGTGACTAGTGAGGACAAATGGGTGAACATATGTGTAGGCCTATTATGAGTATGTATGAGGCCAGGAAGCACTAGTTAAATTCTGTTTTGAGCTATGCTGGTAGCATTGCTAGGATGTGGGTAAGGTGAATGGTGCGAGTTTGAGATTAGAAGTGAGGTAGTTACAATATGAGAGCTTAATGTAATGCAAACTGATTTCAGTGAAGCTTATGCTATGTCACTTTAGATAGCATAACATTTCTTTTTTAATTGCATTTTGAGGAACTCTATACACCTAGAAAATTGTAGCAATAGGACTACTTGTAGACAAATTCAGAGAAACTCAAGACTGTAGTGAGAGAAATAACCTTGTTTCCCGATTGTCTTGAATGGTTTTAAGTTTTTGTCTATAATTATTTAGCAAGCTCTTAAGCTTATTATAATAATATTTTTCAATAATAAAAGCTGATCTTAAATATTCAAAATATTTCTTTTTGTTTTTTGGCTAATCTCCAATTTAACGTAATTTCAGTATGTGAATATTTATTGTGTAATATTAACACAGGCATATAGATACTTCAAAAAATATTTGGCGTCAAGGCCCTGGGGCAGTGGCCAGGAATGTGATACACCCAGTACTGAGAGCAGAGTATCTCATATTGAAGGTTTTATGTGCTGGCCCAAATATTGAGAGCTTTTGCCAGGAAGTATGTGTAAATGATGCAGTTCTTCTGATACAGATATGCTGATATGTGGATTTTAAAAATGTGGTGCATTACTTTTAATTGTTATTGATTTCATATTGTTGAAACAAGTACTATTTCAAGTTGAACTGGTCCTTATCCAGAGCTTTTGTGGTCTCTTATTTTGGGTGGGGAGTGGGGTGGGGGGACAAAAGATCATATTAGTCTCAAGTCAGATCTACATTTGAGATGTACAATGACCTATAAACATATATGTTGCTGCATATGGGTCTTGGGCAAGTATGTGCTGTTTGTTTGGAAAGTTAACAAAAATTGCTGAAATGGGAAGAATTGGCAATACTGAATGTTAAATTACCTATAAGCCATAAGCTTATAATATGACCTAGGGATGTAAGTGACTCGTTGATTATCTGATAAACATATGCTTTTCAGATAGTCAACTAGTGACTGGACTTGTTGCTTCTCTCTTAGAGGCAGCAAGGTGGGGGGAGAAGCGATGAGTAAAGTCACTAGCTGACTATCCAATAATCATGTGTTTATCAGTCAACTAGTACTCTCAAAGAGAGGCAGCAAGAGCGGGGAGCAGGAGCCCGGGGATGGAAGGAGCTGACTTAAAAACTGGTGTCCCCTCCCCCCAGTATCATCTCTGTGATGGGGAGGAGCAGGGGAGGCAGAGGCGTAGTGGGGGACTGGGTGCAAACTGGGACAGCTGATTCCCTGCTTGTGCCTGGGTCCCCACCCCATGCTTCAGCCTTTTAAATATATTAAGAGCCTGGTGGCTCTTAATGCATTTAAAAGGTAGAGCTGCAGTGGGGCTACTTCCCGGGGCTAGTGGATCAGCAGATTAAATGTCATTTAACATCTCTAATATGACTTTTCAATCGTATCGGTTCAGCCTTTTATTTTCAGATAATGCTGAAACTCGATTATAAAATATAATTAATTTGAGACATACATGTTTTAAAGTAGCCCATTGCGGTTGAGTAGTTTTTACTAAGCAGGCAATGATAAGCTGCATGTTAAAGTTATAATTATGAGCTCTGAATACCTTCAAGAGGTGTTTCATAGAAATAGAATCCTAGAACACTGGAACTGGAGGGGACCTCGAGAGATCATTAAGTTCAGTGCCCTGCCCTTATGGCAGAACCCAGCATGGTCTCTAGCATCCCTGATAGATGTTGGTCTAACCTGCTCTTAAATATTTCCAGTGTTGGAGATTCTATAGCCTACCTAGGGAGGCAACTTATTCCAGTGTTTAAGCACCCTGATGGTTGGGAAGTTGTTGTCGTCTTAATGTCCAACCTAAACCTGCCTTGCTGCAGTTTAAACTCATTGCTGCTTCTCCTATCAGCAGAGGCCAATTTCCCCCCCTCCTCCCTGTGACACCTTTAGATATCTAAAAACTGCTAACATGTCCCCTCTGTCGTCTTCTCTTTTCCAGACTAAACAAACCTAATTCCTTTAGCCTTGCCTCATAGCTCCTATTTTCTAGACCCTTCATCATTTTTTGTTGCTCTTCTCTGGACCTTCTCCAATTTCTCCACATCTTCCTTGAAATGTAGTGCCCAGAACTTGTGTCCTCCAATAGAGGCCTAATCCATGCAGAGTAGGGTAGAAGAATGATTTCTTGTGTCTTGCTCACAACGTCCTGTTAATACTGGAGGAGTGGGGGTTCCAGCTGCATAGGGAGGGGGAAATATATTGGAGGATACATTTGAAAAACAAAGGAAAACAGAAGGTTAACTCTCTCATACAGTGAATGAAGCGCTGTATAGCAAAAAGCTCATGTTTTATGTATAAAACTGAATTTTTAATTGATAACAGAGCACCTATGAGTAAGATTAACACACTGCAGAGCTGGGCAGCTGAATTTGTTTTCCAGGCAGGCATAATAAACAACACCTTAGGAGGGCTTGCTTCCTCTTTGAATACATGTGGGAAAGGGGGGCTTGCATTGTTCACACCCTCCTTGTTCACATGTCTGCAAAGGCAGGGGGCTGCATTTGTGTGGGGGCCCTCCTGCACTGCACAGTATGCTTTTAGACTGCATCCCACCTTGGCCACTTTGACCTGAATGGATGGGGTGGGGCAGTCCAGTGCAGCCAGCTGGGGTGGAAGAGTGACTAGTTAGTAGAGTTCTCTTCTCCCTTGCCCCCATGCAGCTTTGCTGTTGTCTGGGATAATCCCTTCAAGCCAATTGCAAACAGGGCAGCAAACCTGGGGACGTAATTTATTGGTGATGAGCAAATACAGGTGGATTGCTTCAGTGCTATCAGTTATACAACTTCCCCCACTTCACCGAGGCCATCATGTGCAATACCAGTTGTTTTCGAATCAGAGCATGACAGAGCATCATGCTGTATAAATGTGACCAGAAACCTGGACCTTGCTGCTGCAATGGTGCCAGATCACTGACTGCTGGCTTAGTGTGGTAAGGTGTCTTGCCGTGGAGGACAAAACAAGGCAGAAACCTGAGAGATTGCAGAGTATCTTGATAACTTTGGAGAGATGTGCAGGGAGGATTCACACTCCATCTCCAGGTATGTTGAAAAATGTTTCCAGGAAGCTCCTCCTATTTGGATGGATTGACTGCCACTGTTTCCCAGTTGCTCAGTGCAGATTAAAGATTAAACCCAATTATGTGTAACTGTTGTAGTGTGATCACAAATGTGAATTTGAGAGGTGCCCTCCCCACCATCAAGATCTGGCAACAATGGGCTATGGCTGTCAGTAACATCAGACCCTAGGCTTACTTAATGAGCGTTCTCCTCTATGATGTCCTCCTTGTTGTTACAAGAGGCTGCCTGAAGAATTGCTTGGGAGGTATTCATGGACAGTGATTTGGTTCCCTCCCCGTCATCCCCCCACCTCCCAAATCCCATAGAAGCGACATGTTCGCTGCTCTTCTCTGGACTGACCATTTGCATTTTGTCTTCTGATACGCCTGCCTCAGCTCCTTTGTTCATGCAGGAATTCTGGGTGTCCTTGTTATATCCTTTTACAACCATGCCCTGTGCAATTTTGGCATAGATATCAGTGTTACTACTTTGGCTTTGGAGTTCTGCCTGTACAGATAGTTTTTCCCACACAGCAATCTGATATTGTAATCTCGTGAATGATTCCTGCTGGAGCTAGTTTGCGACCCTGGACATTCATGATCAAGTGTGCTTGTTTGCGACCCTGGACATTCATGATCAAGTGTGCTGCTCCATGCTGACCAATCAGGAAATGAAATTCAGAAGTTCCTTGTGAGTGCAGCTGAGTTGAAAGGGCTGGCTTGAGCTGTCACAGGGGGGCACTGTAGGACATGTTCTAGAGTCCAAGAACGTCAGCTTGAACAGTGCTGTCTCTGCACTACCCGAAATTTGACCCTGGAAGGTACTGTTTAGTGCTGCTCCTCTCGTCAAGGTAGAATACAGAAGTTGATTTTAAAAGCTCTAAAGGTTGGTGGAAGGGGCTTGGTGGTGTAAAAACATTCACTATGAAATCGACCTACTGTGGCTAACTTTGACCAAACCTCATAATGTAGACAAGGCCTCTCTCCACTAAAAAAATTACTTTGTTCACCCCCCCTGAGTGAGTAAATTATGCCAATCTACACATTTTTCATGAGAAGCACTGGAACAACACAGCTGTAGTATAGACAGCCTGAGTTTCAAAGGTGCCAACTTCTGTTTTCTCCCCCTCCCCTGGCTAAGAGGAGGGAAGTGCTCAACCACAGAACCAATGCCTACCCAGCCTCTTCCTGACCCCTTCTCTGAGCATGCCAAATCCTCACTTCTCCTTCTCCTTCTTGCTGGAGACTCTGAATGTAACAAATAGCTGTTTCATGGTGGTGCTGAGAGGAAGGGAGAGGAGTTAAGCCAAGCCACCAGTGGATGGGATTTTTTGGATCAGAAGGAGGGGCGAGCTTGCCTGCTGAGGCACTCCCTGATTTTTTCCTAGTGGGTGCTCCTGCTTTGGAGTAACCCATGGGGTCAGCATCTGTGGCTGGAGTAATATTGGGAAGTCACGTTTAGGGAATGGCTGTGTAACATGGTAGTGAGCCTCCCAGCCATAGGTTCACAAATTCAGGCTAGTGGGGGTTGGGCTAGTCCTTTAAAAGTAGTTGTAGAAATAGTGCTTTGAAGTTGCAGCATGGGCTCTGAAGGCCAGCTTTCCTTCCTAGGCTTCAGAGCCAGAACTGCAACTTTGAAGTGCTTTAGTGAATCTACCCTTTTGAGAGGTGATGGCTAGGTTGATGGAAGAATTCTTCTGTCAACATAGAAGTGGTTGTAATGGGGTTTAGGCTAGCTTAACTATCTCTTGGGTGAGTAAAAGTAATATCCCTGATTGGTGTAGCTAGTTTGTCCTAAGTTTTAGGTGTGGATCCCAGTCCTAAATCTCTAAATACAGAGTGTATGTCTGTACTCTTGATCTTCAGCTGTTTGCAGCTGGGGAATCCTAACATGTTGAGCCTATATACAAAGGAAGCAATCCTGAAGCCTGTTTAGGTCAATCTACCCCTCCCCTAAGCATTAGTAACTGTGACTCTGATTTTTGGCCAGAGACTGGAGAGAATAATGGGCTCAGAAGATGAGGGAGCCCTGGTCTATATCCTACAAACTTACATGGATATAACTACATTGATCGGGTGTGGAAAATACAGGTCTAGCTTCCAGTGTACATAATGCTGTGACTCAGTGGGTTTCACCAATTGACATAGCTACTGATTTTGGGAGAGATGGAGTACTTGTACCAAAAGGTGAAGCTTTCCTTTCAGCATAGGTAGTGTCTTCATAGATGCTACAACAGCACAGCTTCATTTGTGCAGCTGTGCTGCCACAGTGCTATAGATGTAGATATGCCGTAATTTTAGCGACTCTGTCTAGAGAGCAACTGTACAGCATAAATGACTGAATCCAGTAAGAGGCTATAGTAATAGAATGCCTTTGTATTTATATTGTGCCTTTTTAAAAACAAACAATATGGAGATGAATGATAGTTGGGTGGAACAAACTGTTAGCTAGAGAATGCCTCTGAGTGGACTGAGTCCCTTCTTATCCCAGAATCTTACTAATGTGCGAGAATCAACTGCCTGTCACATTTTTCAGCATGCTATCTTGTCTGTGTTTAAACCTTTTTCCTATAGGCTTTTATATATGATCTTTTTTTTTTTTTAAACTAGGATCGGAAGCTATCAAAGTCAGAACGGCAGAGGTTTAAAGAGGAAGCTGAAATGCTAAAAGGGCTCCAGCATCCTAATATTGTTCGGTTCTATGATTCCTGGGAGTCTACAGTGAAAGGAAAGAAATTTATCGTTCTTGTGACGGAACTCATGACATCTGGAACCTTAAAAACGTAAGTGAGCTAAGGTATATGAGGGGGTGTGTGAATGATTAATGTGAGATCAGAAAGTTGAAATAAAATGGAAACAAGTATTTCTTTCAAAATATCTAAGGCTAAAGTCCCATTGGTAGAAGTGAGGAAAACTAAGGCTTTCTTTGTCTATATTTAAAAAAAAAAAAAAATCCTGCGGGATGACAGTGACATCATGATGTTACTCTGCGTCCCACAACCTCTCCTCCCTTCTTCTCTTCTCCCTGCTGCTAACCCAGCACAGGGATCAGCAACCCATGGCTCCCAAACAGCAGCACTGAAGGTAAGCTGCTACTGCTGGTGGTGGGCTTTTGGCTGGGAGGAAGAAAACTGTGGGAGCTGGGAGGGCCCTGGCAGAGAGGCCTGCTGTGGGGGGTGGGAGAGGGCAGCTGGAGCTCCGGGGATGGAGCAGGAAAAACAAGGGTCCATGCTGATTATTTTTTTTTTTAATTAATAACTGTTGTTGGGTCTTTTTCCTCAACAACTTTGATCTTCCCCTCAACAGAATTTTCTTGGAGTGGGGGTGGGTGTTTGGTATTTTTGGTTAAACCATTTGGTAACCCTACTAGTAATCTTTAAAGTTACTGGTCAAATTAAATGCTACTAGTACCATAATTAGAGTAATGGCCAGAGCAGGCATGTTCTAGCCCCATTATGCTGACTGTGGAGCTGGTGAAGGCTCCTGAGCCTTTCTAAATTGCCCTGGAGTGGCAGGTGGGCTATGGGGATTCACTGGCAGGGGAGTGAATAGGGGGCAGGCGGATCCAGGGGGACACCTGGCCCTGAGCTTGCTGGAGCTGGGCCCTTGCTCCAGGAATATTCCTGGAGCCAGGACACCATGGGCCTATGTTATTCACCAATCCTGTGTACAGGCAGAAAAAGTTAATTGTTTTGGTGGGTTTACTTTTAATTTCAAGGATTAACGATAAGATCACTGTTTGTATTGCTTTGTTTCTCTTCCCTTTCCCCTTGTCTTAAACTGAAGCTGGGCTTTTCCTCTTGTTACTTTTTTAATATCCACTACCTCTTCTTGTCCCACCTCCCATTTTTTCCTTCTCTTCTCACCCCTTCCCCTTCCTTCTCCCCTATTTATTTTAATTTTGGACATCCAACACTCTCTGGTCATCTGAAGAAGTGGGCTGTGCCCACAGAAGCTCATGATACTATCTGCATGTTCTGTTAGTCTTTAAAGTGCTACCAGCCTATTTGTTTAAGTTTATCCTGTACAGACTAACTTGGCTACCCCCTGAAACTTAATGTAGTGTACTTATAGTTGTGTTGATTCCAGGATATTAGACACACAAGGTGGGTGAGTAATATCTTTTATTGGACCAACTTCTTTTGCCAAGAGACATGCTTTTGAACATGAACAGAACTTTTCAAGTTTTCCAGACTTAAATAAGAGCTCTATATAAGCTCGAAAGCTTGTCTGTCTGTCTGTGTCTGTCTCAATAGAAGTTTGACCCAAAAAAAATATTGCCTCACCCATCTTGTCACAAGCTTAAAACTCCTTAAGACAGGGTCTGCTTTTTTGCTCAATGCTTAGCATAGTTGGGTCCTGATAATTGCTTTGGGTGATGCTACAAGACAAATAATACACAGAAGTAAGAAAAGCTATTGGAAAAGCTTTTTATTTAATGGAAATTCAATGAGGAATTTTTAAAATTTCTGAAAATGAACTTGGGACTGTAAGAGCTCTCTGAAACTAAATCTGTTAAGCCTTAATTAAAGTGAACATTAGAAAATTAAGTTGTAAGAGAGCCCTCTAGTGGTAAGTACAAACTTAGAGAACATACTCAATGCAGCCATGCAACTTCCTCTAAACTTAGACTAGAGACAGTTATGGGATGTTCATTGAATATATGCATAGCTCCTGCCTATTTGGAACTGGAATTGCTTAAAATTGTGGGTTTTTTGGATGAGTGAGTAATGAATTATTGAATGTCTTCATTAATTGTCGTTTAAGCCTTTAACAGGGCTCGAATTGTAGTGAATAAATAAGCAACTTGTAGAAACTGGAAAAAGTCACCTGTAAATGAGTCCATAATCTATTAAGTCAAAATACCTTGACTGCTTGTTTTTTGAGACTTACTAATGGCCACAGAGCAGCTCCCCATGCAGACCAGTTGTCTGCTGCCCCATGCTGCTGTCTCTGTATCAGAGGCGGCACCACATAGGGATGGGGGAGAGGGAAACCATCTTTTAAGCAGGCTCTTCCTAGCACTGGCTGCCCCTCCAGCTGCCTCTGTAGGACACAGCTAGGGACGGGGAGGCAGGTCTGCAAAGCTGCAATGCGCGGAGAGCCAAAAGCCATCTCCCTGTGCATATGGGCTGCATCCAGCCTGCCCCACAGATCCTCCGCGCAGTAGTGTGGGGGTGGAGGGAGAGGCAGATCTGGTGCTCATGGGAAGCCTACTTAAAGCCAGCTTCTCATGGGCACTGGCTCCTGCTCCCGGGCCCTTGCTGCCTCTGATACAGAAGCAACAAATGGGGCAGAGGGAAATGCATGTAGTCGATAAGATTAACCAATAAGCCAAAGTTTATTGATTATTCATGTACAGCTGGTCCCCGAATTACAAATGCATCGACTTACGACTGTTTGTATTTACGACCAACCTCCTATACAGCTGGAACCCGAGTTACGAACAAAATCCGTACTTACGAACAGTGTGGCCGTACGTTAGTGAGGGTATGTCTACACTAACCCCCTAGTTCGAACTAGGAAGGCTAATGTAGGCATTCAAAGTTGCAAACGAAGCCCGGGATTTAAATATCCCGGGCTTTATTTGCATCTTCCCATCCGGGCGCCATTTTTAAATCCCCTTAGTCCGAACTAACTGCCCGCGGCTATACGCGGCAGTCAAATGTTAACTCGAACTAAGTCCTTAGTTCGAGTTAACTATTCCACGAGGTGTAACAGTTAACTCAGTAAATTTTGTCTGATTTATATTACAGCAGTGTCTCAAATGACTTGAACCTTTTTGTGAGAAATACAGCTCAAGTATCTTTACATAATACTGTGGATATGAATCCACGTTTCAAGTGTTAAAGAATTTTGTTCATTCTACTTGTTTTTGGTATTGGAATTGGAGAATAAAGTTCTACTGCTAGGTTTAGTTCAAATTAGAGGCTTTCTCAGCTGGCTTGGAAGAGTTTTGGCAGTTGAGGAATTGTGGGAGGCAGGTAAGACTGGGGAAAATTAGTTGGCTGTTACACTAAAACAATAAATAGTTAACAGTGACATTTAAAGATGACTTAGGCTGCAGACCTAATCAGTTTTGTTGAATGGGTCAGTTAGCATTTTTCTAATATGCAGACTCAAGAAAAGTTCACTAATTTTTTTTACACTGTTTACACTTTCATGTTCTCTGCAACCATACCTTAAGAGACTTTTAAAGTTCCAGAGTACGCTTCCATGAAAAATGCCAGATTGTGAAGCTTCAGAATATCGGGATGTTATATTTCCAAGTCTGAACAGTCCTTGTTTGACTTATTCAGGTTACATATCCAAGTTGGTAGGCTGTGCTGATTGCTAGTGATTCCAGTATTTCTACCTGTATTTTGATAGAAATGTAGCTGGGTTAGTCTGGTATAGCTGAAACAAAAAACAGGACTATATAGCACCTTAAAGACTAACAAGATGGTTTATTAGGTGATGAGCTTTCGTGGGCCAGACCTACTTCCTCAGGTCAAATAGTGGAAGAAAATTGTCACAACCATATATACCAAAGGATATAATTAAAAAAATGAACACATATGAAAAGGACAAATCAAATTTTAGAAGAGAAGGGGATTGGGGGGAGGGAGGTAAATGTCTGTGAGCTAATGATATTAGAGGTGATAATTGGGGAAGCTACCTTTGTAATGGGTAAGATAATTAATGTCTCTGTTTAGACCGAGGCGTAAAGTGTCGAATTTAAGCATGAATGATGGTTCAGAGGATTCTCTTTCAAGTGTAGTGTTAAAAGGCCTTTGAAGCAGGGTGCAGGTAATCAAGTCGTTGAGACAATGTCCTTGCTGGTTGAAATGGCAAGAAACTGTTTTTTCTTTGTGATCCTGTCTAATATCTGTTTTGTGGGCATTGATCCTTTGGCGAAGTGTCTGAGTGTACATAGCAGATGTACACTTTCGGCACATGATAGCATAAATTATATTTCTGTATGTGTTCTTGATCTTATAACTCATGTGGCTAGGTCCAATAATGGTATCAGCAGAGTGAGTATGTGGACAAAGCTGGCAACAGGGTTTGTTGTAAGGGAAGGTACCAAGGAAGGTACCCAACAAACCCTGATGTGTCCCTGACTGAGAAGGACAGAGACACTCCCCACATTCCCCTCGCACACCAGAGCCTGGGGGGGGTCCCCTCGCCTACTAAATCCAGCTCCACAGTGGGGACGGCAGAGTAGCTGGAGCATCAGCGTGGGCTCCCTAATGCTGGGGAGGGGGATCCCAGAGCCTCGGGGGCTGGATCCAGGCGAGCTGGGGGTTGCATCTGGCCCCTGGGCTTAAGGTTCCCAACCCCTGCACTAGAAAGGCTCATCCTCTATCATAATGAAATGCAAACAATCAACACCAAAGTAATGCAGAACATGTCTGCACATTGGTAGCTACTCAGATGTAGTTTACATCTGAAATTTCAGTGTTGTAATCATGGGGGCCCTAATCCAAAACGGGACACTGTGTGTGTGTGTGAGAGGGTGGTCTCTCAAAACTGTTGTAAGGGCCTTGCAGGAGTGCCATACTCACTTCTGTGTTGTCTGCAGCTGAAGGATGCCCCTGGAGGTGGAGGTGTAGTACCAATCATCCCAGTGCTGCTAGGAGTGACTAAACAAATAAATTCTAGGTGCTAGTCGGGGCCAGTGGCAAATTAATGCCATGCCCAGAGACCCCAGACTGCTAGAAAAATAGATGCCCCAGTCCTCGCAGCAGTGATGGAATGGAAGCCCCGAGCCCTGGGAGTCACAGCAGGGACTGAAACCAGATGGCTTCAGAAGAAATAACGAACCAAAAAAAAGAACCCCGAGAATTGTTAAGCAAAAAAAAGGACCCAGAGAGTTGTTAAGAAAGAGAGAGAGAGAGGAAAAAAAGCGTGGCCCCTTTTAAAAAAAAAAAATGCATGGTGAGGCTTTTTGACCCTAACAGGCTGCTGGCTGCTGCCAGCCATCTTGCCTCCTTGAGGAACCCGGTAAGCACTAGGGTTGCCAGGCTGCCTCCATATTGAGACAGACAGACAGCCGGGGATTTTCGCCTCCTGGCTGGGGAAAAAATCAGAAAGTACCAGACATTTTAGATGTCTGGTATTTTCTGACCCCTTTTTTTTTTTAAACCGGACAGGAGGTGAAAATACCAAACTGTCTGGTTCAATACCAGACACCTGGCAACCCTAGAAACCCCAGGTACCCTGAACCCTGTCAGGAGCCATGAGACTAGCAGCCCTGAGTCCCAGCTGGAGCCATGGGAGGTGGCATCTACCATTCCAGGTCCTTGCACCTGGGTAGGAGTCCTGACAGCAGTCGTAGTAGCCCCCAGGCTAGGTGCCCTTAGCCCCAGCAACAGCCACAGGGGGTGGAAGCCCAGAGCCTAGCTCTGGAGCTGCTGTGGTGCAGAAGTGATGTTGTACGTGTTCAAACTCTGAAATCTGGCACGCTGGTCCAGCACTCAGCTGGGAGAGGGGGTGATCAGGGTCATAGGTGAAGCCCCAGCTGGTGGCAGCAGGTCTGGTGTTCGGAAGCACCCGCTGGGCCAGTGCAACAGGGAGTGCAGCCTCTGGGCTGTGAGTAGCAAACTCACTGGCTTGGGACTGCTCAGGTCGGAAGGGTGCCAGACCAGGAAGGTCCAACTTTTACCCCACATACTTCTGCGTGGCTTATGGAGGTGGGTGTGAACGCCTTCCAATAACAGCAGTGCAGGGGAAGGTCAAATCCTGTTCCTCCCACAGCCTAGCTGATTTTAGGGAAATGAGATTTCATGGAGAGAGGTTTATTTCTCAGTCTGACATATTTTCATTTCAGTATGACCCTAGCTATGAGGGAGGGGTATTCACCAATTTTACAACTTTATGCTACCACCCATGATTGTAGTGTCTTCCACACTACTTTGCCATAGCAAGTTGTCTGGTCTTTGTAATCTTCTGCTACATTCCTTTATTCGAATGTGCAAAAGTCTCCTTTTTTGTAGGGCTGTACTCTGCTTTTTTTGAGGGGCGGGGAACCTACCTACAGTAAAACTCTGATGGTCCGGCACTCCTGATGGTCTGGAACCATCAGGAACCCAGAAGTGCTCCGGGCAGCCGGACCATTGGAGCTGCTCTGCCCCCAGCTTCCCCGATTCAGCCGCTGCTAAAACTGACCAGCGGCTGAATCGGGCAAGCCGGGGGCAGAGCAGCTGGAGTGCTGTTGGGTAGGTCCCGTAGCGCCACCCCTCGGGGCTGTGGGACCAACTCGGCAGCACCCTAGCTGTCCCCGATTTAGCCGCTGCTGAAACTGACCAGCGGCTGACTCCAGGAAGCCTGGGGCAGAGCAGCTCTGCCTCTGGCTTCCTGGAGTCAGCTGCTGATCAGTATCAGCAGCGGCTGACTTGGGGACACCTGGGGCAGAGCAGCTGGTGTGCTGCCGGATTGGTCCAGTAGCGCCAAGGGTCAGCGCTACCGGACCAACCTGGCAGCACTCCAGCTGCTCTGCATCCCCCCCACCCCAGACCCCCCCTTCTGATAGTCCAGCAATAGCTGATAATCCGGTACCCCCTGGGTCCTAAAGGTGCTGGATTATTGGAAGTTTACTGTATTTTGATTTTTTTTCTTTAAGTTAATAACACAGCAAGAATAATGTATTGTAGAATGTTATAGTTTACGTTTTATTACTTCTCTTAGGCTTTAAATCAGGGGTGGGCCGGATCCGGGCCTCTGTGGGGCGGATCCGGCTTGCTGAGGCCCTGCTGCTCCCCTGCCCCCAGGCCAATTAAGGCCTGAGGGCAGGGGAGTGCCCGATGCCTTCTCTGCTCTGCCCCGTGCACTGCTCACAGGGTCGGGGCAGAGCGGAGAAGGCTTCGTGTGCTCCCCCAGGCTCTGATTGACCTGGGATGGGGGAGCATGTGAAGCCTCCTCTGCTCTCCCCCCTCGTTCCTGCGAGGAGCGTGCAGTGCTACAAAGCGCCTTGTGCTCCTAGTAGGGTGGGAGGAGGCTTTGTGCGCTCCCCTGCCCCCAGGCCCATGTGGGCCTGGGGGCGGGGGAACTGCGTGAAGCTTACTTTGCCTGGCCCTGTGAGGAACCTGTGGCATTTCTAAGTGCCATGTGCTCCTTGCAGGCTGGGAGGAGGCTTCCTGTGCTCCCCTGCCCCCAGGCCACTGATCATGGCCTGTGGGTAGGATAGCTCCGTTCCTTCCTGTTTAGGCTCTGCCCTTTCCCGGGATGGCCCAGGGCTACTTCAAAAGATTTTTTGAAGTGGCCTCTGGGAAAAATTATTGCCCACCCCTGCCTTAAATCCTGCTAACCATCTGGCTGTCTGAATCCTAACGAACATTAGAGTCTGTAACTAAAATAAAACAAATTACCATATCTGACTCCTATGTCAGACAAGGTAGTCTGATGGTTCTCTTTTTATACAAAATATAATTGTTAAAAGAAAAACAAAGTATTTTGCTTTATGCCAGGAGTGGCGAACCTCAGGCCTGGGGGCTGGATGTGGCCCTTGGCTTGCCTGGATCTAGCACCTGAGGCTCAGCCTTAGGGAGCCTGCACTGGCGCTCCAGCCCCACTATCCTGCCCAGTGCTGAAGCATACAAAATCTATAGGCTGTAGTGTGCAAGGGTAATGTGGGGAGTGTTTTTCTCCTCTTCGGTCAGGGGCTTCTTCGTTTGCTTCTCACTTGTGTGCGGCCCCTGGTTTTGAACTGGACGGTCGGGTATTTGAGTTTTCTGTTGGAGAAACAAATTGAAAAAATATAAATGGGAAAATATACATGTCCGGTATTTTCTAAATAAGATGTAATTTAGATTGATGTAATGTCAAGTGTGTCTGGTATTTTTGTTGAAACGATCTGGCAACCCTATCAGCAGCCCCCAACACAAAAAAGGTTCCCCATTCCTGCTTTATGCTGTGAAAAGAACTGATAGTATTCAGTGGCTTTTTCTGTTTGGTTTTACCTCCAGACTACTGGCAATGATCACGTTGGCCTTTTTGAGAAGCTCTCAGTGTATAGCATAGACTCTCACTTCAGTTGAAAGAGAGAATATCCAATTTTTCACAAATCTGACTTTTCTCCAGAATGATAGTGCCAACAAAAACAAACCAAATTCTAAACAGTCTGACTAAAATCTCTTCTAATTTCAGTTCATCTGTCATTGAGCGTATTGTGATGTTGTTTCTTTAGTTACTGAAGTCGTTATTTTTCTCCAGGCTAGAGGAGCTGAATTTATTGTATAAAAATCAAGCAGTGAGGAGAAAATAACCCTCAGGCATATCTGCTACTTGTTTGAGAGTTTTTCTGTTTGCTAAGTCTTTAAATTCTTGAACATACAGCTTCCTCTTATCGTAACTAAAAGCAGGGAAGGCTTTGGTTTTTGCCAGGAAAAAGGGATGTTCCTGGAATGGGATTGCTTCTCATACAACTGTACAGAAAAGAGAAAGGTGAAAGGATCTGGCTGAGGGCATGTTGATCCACCTTTTCCTGTCCAGGACTGTTCTAGCCCAGAGCCTCCTGTCCGCCAGGTTTCCTTAAAGTGGGAGTTGGAGGGAGCTGAAGATCCTCCCCCCATTTGTAAAGGAACACTCCTGGCTGTTCCCTTCCCTCAGGGAGTCGGGGGGGGGGGGGAGTACACAGTTTGCTACCTTACTCACTCTGGGTGGGGAATCCAAAAAGCAGACCAAACGGGACATGCATCCCTCCTCTGGTTGTGTCCACTGGAGCAGCAGTGGTTGTGGAGAGATGCTTCTTATCTGGCCCCAAGCTGCTGGGATAGTTCCCTCCCCAGGGCAGCCTGCATACTGAATCCCTCATTGCCAGCCTGACCCCAGAGCTGTAATTTAAATGAAGCATGTACATTTTCATTTTATTTTCCAAAAAACGAAAACTAAGGACACATGCAAGACCAGATAAATCTCCTAGTACACCATAAAGTGATTAAGACCATTTCCCCTGCATTGCAGTTAGTCTTTAAACAAATAGTTGTTAATGCACAGTTTGCAAATCGAACTTTGCATTTGTTCTGATTGTGCTGCATTACTGATGACCAAAACCATGCATTTACTGTCTGGTTTGCAGCTGTTTGGTAACTAATATTTGTTTTAAGATGTCCCTTTCCAATGAAGACAGTACAAGAATAACTTTTCTCCTTTTTCCTTTTTAAATGTCTGAGGTTTAATAGTGACTTGACTGGTAGCTTATGGCAGTGTTTTGCAAAAATTACAACAACCTTGCAGGGATGCAGGATGATATGAGCCCAGTAGTTCTTTGAGTGAGGAACTGGTGGCAGACCAGCATATTTGAGGATCAAGAATGCAACTGAAGATAGCAAAAACTGAATTAGAATGCCACTATTCTGTGACCCTTGGAATAGGCATTAGAGATGAATGACACTGTCAATAGCAAAAAGTATTGGTGCCAAAATCATGAGTGGTAGTTGATGGGACCCAGAGCCTCTTTCATTCCCCCCTTTGTCCCCTTCCTTGACTGACTTTGTCATTTTTCCTCTCCTTAAATTGTGCTATGATTTCCCCTGGACCTAGCTCCAGATTGCTTCTACAGTGCTGTTTTACAGCAGGATTACCAGGGAGGCTTCATTGCAAAGGCTTTCTTTGAACCAGACAGATTTTGGTAATAGGAATTAATAACTGTGAGCCTCTATGGGCACTGGTCCAAATGATCTCATGAAGACCAGTTCTTCTAATGAAGTGGATTCACAGATACCCGAACTGATGCGATAATGATCTGGGGTAAATGATAGTCTGTCTGTCTGCATCCCATAGTACTGACCTTGGTTTTAGTCACAGGAATTAAGACAACTGGTTAGTGGTGATGCAGGAGACAGCCTTCTCAGGGATTAATCTAAGACTGTAGAATAAACTAGGAACTACCAAAAATATCACCTTTCTTTGCATGTGCAGAGAACATTTCTTCAACCTTTTTCTCTAATATAAGCTCATAGCTACATGTATATTTTTTAAAACAAATAAAACCCTACACTGCACACACAATTCTCTTCCTAGAGAGAAGGTAAGAGCACCAAGTGGTATGACAGATGATAGTTATGTTGCTTAATTCATTACTAGTCAGTGTCCAGAGACTATGGTAATGAGGTTGATAAAAGAGCCTGTATATAAGTGGACACAAATGAAGCCTTGAAATACAAGTTCTGTCTCTGGCCTGGCTCTTGCTTTGAGACTTGTTCATAATCTGTCAGACAGGTAGCGGAGTGTTAAGTTTCAGACTACGCCATGTCTTCACTGAAAGATGGTTTGAATTTGTTGAATCTGTACTGTCCATTCTGTAGAAAGCACAGTTTGGGCTAGAAGGTTCCTCCGTTTTCCCAGAGTTCTGCCACGAGTCCAGATGGAGTTTTCCTGATCTGCATCTCTTGTGACCTTTTGAGAACTGCTAACTTAATTTGTCAAGTTGGGGCAAGTTTGAACAGTATCTTAGGTCCCTGGATGAGTTGCTGGGATTAATATTTCAATAGCTGAGTGGTTGCTGTGGTGACTTGGTAGCTGTCACTCGCTGCCCAACAAAACTTCTATTCATTCAGAATTGATACTCTCCAGTCTTGTTTTTCTCTGCCATGTCTGGGCAACGAAGTATTTGCATAAGATAGTGGACAGAACTAGCTTCTTACATAGTCTCTACATTATATTTTCTCTACATTAGAGGAAAAATGAGGGGGTAGAACAGGTGTTGCAGAATGGAAGATGTGAATTTTAATAAGGAATAATTATAGATAAAGTGTGTTAGAACCAGGATAAAATAAATTGAAACCTTCTGTTATTTGAGGTCATACTGTATCAATTCAGCAATTTGTTAAAACTATAGAATTGGGATTCTGATGCATGAAAGTGAATTATCAGCAATCGCAGTCTGGGTGTAGTAAACAAAATTAAACAAATGCAAACCGCAAAATGCTAAGGTAACTAGATAGGGAGGTTGGGTTAGCCTGCTTACTGAAAGTATGTATATGGAGTTAAAGTGGCAACTTGCTTACAGGCTCTGGCCATACTGGGGCCTTCTAGGTAGTCTTACATGGCTCGGTGGACATGGGGAAGTCAGTGGATGTTATATACCTTGACTTTAGCAAGGCTTTTGATACGATCTCCCACAATATTCTTGCCAGCAAGTTAAGGGATTGTGGATTGGATAAATGGACGGTAAGATGGATAGAAAGATGGTTGCAAGGCCGGGCCCAGCGGGTAGTGATCAATGGCTCGATGTCAGGATGGCGGTCTGTTTCTAGCGGGAGTGCCCCAAAGTTCGGTTCTAGGACCGGTTTTGTTCAATATCTTTATTAATGATCTGGATGAGGGGATGGATTGCACCCTCAGCAAGTTTGCGGATGACACTAAGCTGGGGGGAGGTAGATACGCTTAAGGGCGCAGAGAGGGTACAGAATGACTTAGACAAATTGGAGGATTGGGCCACAAGAAATCTGATGAGGTTCAACAAGGACAAGTGTAGAGTCCTGCACTTGGGACGGAAGAATCCTAAGCATAGTTACAAGCTGGGGACCAACCGGTTAAGTAGTAGTTCTGCAGAAAAGGACCTGGGGGTTACAGTGGATGAGAAGCTAGATATGAGTCAACAGTGTCCCCTTGTAACCAAGAAGGCTAATGGCATATTAGGTTGCATTAAGAGGAGCATTGCCAGCAGATCCAGAGATGTCATCATTCCCCTTTATTCAGCTTTGGTGAGGCCGCATCTGGAGTATTGTGTCCAGTTCTGGCCTCCCCGCTACAAAAAGGATGTGGACGCATTGGAGATGGTCCAGTGGAGGGCGACCAAAATGATTAGGGGGCTGGAGCATATGACCTATGAGGAGAGGCTGAGGGTCCTGGATCTGTTTAGTCTGCAGAAGCGAAGAGTGAGGGGGGATTTGATAGCAGCCTTCAACTTCCTGAAGGGAGGTTCCAAAGAGGATGGAGAGAGGCTGTTCTCAGTAGTGACAGATGGCAGAACAAGGAGCAATGGTCTCAAGTTGTGGTGGGAGAGGTCCAGATTGGATATTAGGAAAAACTATTTTACTAGGAGGGTGGTGAAGCACTGGAATGGGTTACCTAGGGAAGTAGTGGAGTCTTCACCCCTAGAGATGTTTAAGTCTCGGCTTGACAAAGCCCTGGCCGGGTTGATTTAGTTGGAACTGGTCCTGCCTAGAGCAGGGGGCTGGACTTGATGACCTTCTGAGGTCTCTTCCAGTTCTATGATTACAGTAGAAGGCCAAGCTGAGGTTTGGTATTTCATAGATAGCTAGTTCTATCAACTCAAAATCTAATAGGTGACTTTTCTCTTGTGACATTTTAAAGAACTGCAGATAGTGTCTCAAGTCTGTCAGCAGGACCAGGCCAATGCAGCTGTCGAAAAGACAGCATGAAATATTTGAGTCATAGCTGTTGCTCTTTGCCCTGGCCAAGGAGGAGAATGATCAGTGCATCGGAAAAGGCTGGGCGGGAATGGTGAATCTCTTTCCAAAAACCTGCTTGCAGCTTCCATAGCTTACAGTTCTGCAGCCCAGAGAGTGCTGACACTCTGTTGTGGAACAGTACTATTCCAGAGCATCCAGTACACTGAAACTGGCCCCTTAAATGTCATAGACTCCAGATACTAGAATCAGTACTGTATATTAGTTATTGTTATACATTTACAGAAGAGTGAAAAACCTAAAAAAAGAATCTGGTGTATATTAACTTTTATCCTGTTCTTTTTCTTCAGGTATTTGAAAAGGTTTAAAGTGATGAAAATCAAAGTACTACGAAGTTGGTGCCGTCAGATATTGAAGGGCTTGCAGTTTCTACACACACGTACTCCTCCCATTATTCACCGGGACCTAAAATGTGACAACATTTTCATCACTGGCCCCACTGGATCAGTCAAGATAGGAGACCTGGGTCTGGCAACCCTGAAACGAGCTTCCTTTGCCAAGAGTGTGATAGGTGAGCCTCTATTGTTTTTGGAAGCTGGTAGATCCAGTCCACTTACTTGGAAACTTTGCTGTCCCAGCAGAAGTTTCACTCTAGTAATCTTTTTAAAATACATGATCAGAGCTCAGAAAAGTAGTGCTGGTTTTGCTTCTGAGTTGTGGGGATCGTTCTGCTATACTGATTAAATATCTTTTGTTGCAGGGTTTTGGTATTTGTGCTCTTAGTATTTTGATACAATCTGTGGAAGCATTTTGAGAATATAGACTTATTACCTTGCCCCCAGGGTTAAGATGAACACTGTTGATAAAACCATGGTAGTTGGATTATGGACTATTAAACTGATTTAAATTTCAAATTGTGTTTATTGCCAATTTGTTTGGGTGCACACAAAGGGATTTTGGTGACATACCTCTCCCTTTCTATCAATAATCTATCTTGATACCGATGTTAGCATCTAGCCACATATCCAAATTTGCTAGGTTGTCAATCTAACTTTGTAGAGGACTCTATTTTAGTTGGAGCTAGTTTGTATCTGACACCATTGGATAGCCTAGAAAATTGGTTACATCAGCTTTTGTTCTGATAGTCTGAATACAATGCAGACAAATAAGGGAGCAAGGTGATCTGTCTTAATATACTGCTAACACCGATATAATGAGAGTATAGTTTATTAAAATACTGCAAGTGACTACTGCTGAATGGTCCTATACTTATTCTTCTATATACACTGATACAAGTTTGCAGATGTTTTGCACACTGTCACTATTAAAATGTTTCCTGCTTCCTGACCGTGGTTGATCATTGACAGAAGTGGAAAAGAATGCGATGACAATATATAAAATGTCCTTTAAAAACACACACTTGCCATGTGTTAATTGAAGCTCTAGGAGAAAACTTATATCACTCGATGTTCTTGCTAATAATTGTTAGCCAGTGGCTAATTGGATATTATTGACTTCTGGATTTTTGGCTATGGGGAAAGATTAAGGAAGTTATGTTGACTGATTTTCAAACAGTCTTAAATCTGGTTAGTTTTCAGGAAATAATTGCTTAAAGTCTTGCATCTCTGGCTTGGAGAAACCCTGGTCATACAGTGCAGTCTTTTCACTTGTGTGGAATGCGCTGTGATTGGGGCTTTAGGGGTAGTGCATCTTCTGCAAACAGTTTAAATTGGGACTTGTTGAATCTCTCACACTGTACCTATAACTCAATCTCTCTGTATTTCTAAGTATTTTGCCTGTAGGATGTTCCTCACTATTGCCTGTATCTGCAGTAGGCCTATATACTGCAGGTGAGAAGGTAAGTATGTGAAGAAAAGGGCTCTGGTGAGTGGCCTTTGCAGAAAATTACTTTTATTCAATCCATATGAAGCTTTATATTTGTAGTGACCGGGTTTTTCATTGCAAGGCCTTTTCTGAACAGTTCTGCTTCAAAAAGTAGATGGAGAGTTTCATGTCAGAGACTAGCTGTGGGCTCTTACCAATACTACTTTTTTGCAGCAAAGGGCAGATGGGTATATTGAAATAAGTCTCATTGCCTCCTTTCTTAAAGGGAGGAAAGGTAAGTGTGTCTAACACTCTCTGGTATTTGGTTTGCAGTCTCGCTAGTCTTTTACTTTTTCTCCATTTGTCTTCAATTTGATCTTCATCTCTTGACCCAATTTTTATCATAGCGTTTCCCATTTTTGCCCTTCCGTTGAGTAACATGTGGAAAGCAGTCTGCATATGGAAAATCTCTTCTCACTTCTTACAAAGGCCTTGCAGTGGGATATCCATAGGATACATTGATGCAACAGTGACTAAGGGTTTCCTCCCTCTTCTTTTTGCCTCCACTTTCTCTTCTCTCACAGGTCTGCCCATCCGCTTCCCTCTGCGGTGAGTAACGCCAGCAGCCTCTGCTCGCTTTGAGACATTTAGAGTCTGAATCGTTCTTTTAATTTAAGGTACCCCAGAGTTCATGGCACCCGAGATGTATGAGGAGAAATACGATGAATCCGTTGATGTATATGCTTTTGGCATGTGTATGCTTGAGATGGCCACGTCTGAATATCCTTATTCTGAGTGCCAAAATGCTGCGCAGATCTACCGTCGAGTGACCAGTGTAAGTCTCCCATGCCTCTCTGCTGATTCAAGAGCTGGTGCTACCACTAACAAAGGAAGATGGATAGCTTCATAGTTCAAGAAGCAAAGGCAAGCCTTGACACATCTTGCCAAGTTAGTTTGCGTAGTCCAACCTATGGAAAAGCTAGGAATGTCTGAATAGTGTTCAAAGGAAAATCACGGGACTTAAGATCTTATTCCTAATAACGTATTAATACACAGAGTCTGATATCCTACTTTCCGGCAAAACTATCTAGCAAGATACTATATTAAAGTAAAACTCACTCCAAGATCATAGGGTATTTTCTGACCTATTAAAATTTTGTGCTTGGAAGGGCTGTCTGAAACTTCAGTCTCTGGAATAAATAAATTCTATTATAAATCTCGGGGACTCTGGATTAACTGACTGCCAATGCAGATCTTCATATGTTTGAGTTTTTGTAAGTTAATAGTTTACTGCATCTTAAATGCTTTGGTTTCTTTGCTGTTGGGTGACTTTCTATAGTTGCAAATATAAAAAACTTTGTGATTAGCAGGTGAGTGTTTCATTTCATTCTGTGGTTAAAGGTGCCAAATGGAGTGCTTGTAAAGGTGTTACTAGCTGGACAAAAGTGTGGAGGTTTTGTTTGTCTCAAACATTCAGATGGTGATATGAATAGCACTGCCAGCCTTGGCACCAAATCAAGACTGTAATGTTGATTAGTTGAAAAGATAGGCCTTCAACTTAAATTGGGGTCTCATGGGTAACGTTAAGTATGATGTTGTAAAATAGTGGAAGGCCTCTTAATGAGGATAACAATGCTGTCTTGCAGCGTGCTGGATAAGCAATTAGCCTTCAGACCTAAATATTCAGAAAAATAAGAATGGGGTGATTATAGTAACACTTAGAATTGGAATTTCTGTCATCTACAATTTGGTGTTTTAAAAAAATATTAGCTTCCAGTTGGAAGTAGAGATCCTTGTTGTTTGGTTTGCCAACAGATCATTTCCTTCATCTATTGGTGGGAACCCAACAAGCTTGCTCATGGCTACTTGTTAACCTTGTGATGTGGTTTTAGAGATGAGCAAGGAGTTGTGAATGAACTGCTTACCTCTGGATAAAACATCAATACAGTCCATGCTCCTAATACCTCACAATCTAAAGGGTAAATAATGAGAAGAACAAATTGAGTGGGAAAGAGAAATAATGTGCATTATTTTTTGCTGGAGCAATTGGGACATCTATCCTACCTGAAGTACCTGAGATTTTTAGAGCCCTTCCAATTGGCCTGCTTTCTGTTTGGCTTGTCATCTGGTCTGTAGGTGTTAATGAATGTTGTGTAGCAGCAACCCTCCAGTGAGAGGGCTTTGTGTCCTTATTTGAAGGATTGGCTTATTTGGGTGTACTCGGAAAATGTGCCAATCAAGCCAATTCAGGAGATAGTAGAGTTGTTTGATTTATTTGGTCTTGCAGCAATTGGGGAGGTGAAAAAAGTACCTTTTTACTACATTCTCTTCGGTCTCAGCCACACAGCCTCAGATGTGAGTGAGCCTGTGAATGAAAAGGGCTTCTAGATGACCTGCTCAGTGCAGTGAACTTGGCTCCTAAGGGAGAAAGCTGCACATAAACACCCTCCAAGTGTACCGATTAGTATAGGAACATAGGTGTTACTGCTGTATCCACAATATTGCATTTATTTCTGAACCACCTGAGTTGCTTTTTTGTACCCTCTTGCTAAGGGAGCTCTGACCTTTTCATTCTCTTGGGTGGAGGCAATTGTTAGTAAGGCCCTCCATGTTTTGTGAGTAGTTACCAAAGGCAAATACAGCAGCATATCCCCACAAATGGGGAATTCCTCTGGGAGACCAGACCACCAGGTAATTCAGTACCAAGTACTCTTTATCAGCAATACCCAAGTTCTACAGGCTAAAACATTGCAGCACTGATGTGGGATGAATTTTTACCAGTCTTAGGAATTCCTGCTGGGCATCACAACTCCTCTGACACTTGTGTAAGGCTTTTATTTTTGCTAGCAATGCTGACAGGCAGAACTGAGTGCGCGACTTCTACCACTCTAAGACTGTCTATGCTACAAAGCTTTTCCAGGATACCAGAGGTATCCCGGAAAAGCTATGCTGCATCCAAGGAACATGTCCGCTTTTTTGGAATAATTTCCAAAAAAGTAGATGTGTTCTTTCGCCATCCCCATAATCCCCATTGTATGAGGAAGAAGGGATGTTCCGAAAGAGGAGGTTTTTCCGAAATGTGGCCCTGTTCCCCCAAAAAACCCAGGAAAAGACTCGCAAATTGCAGTCTAGCCTAAGTGGTCTCAGTGCCACTGCATGACACAGTGAACCATACCCAGAAGATGTGTGTTACACTAGCGCTGGTTGAACTAGCACTGATAAGTCTACCTAAGATGGAAATTACACCTTGCACTCCAATCAGAAATCTCTAAGAAAACTGCTTGAAATGGGACTTCATTAATCCTAATTACCTGGTGATGGTGGAGTTGTTAGGCAGACATGCTAATGCTCACCCCTTATGTCAAGATTTTCCAAAGCAAAACCAGGTGCTCTGGGTCTCTACCTGGTTTATAACAGAGCACTTCTGTAGGAGTTTAGGATTTGCATTTCGGTGGCCCAAACCATGCTGTACCCCTGAAATTCCCCTGTTGCTTTGTTACCACAAGTTTGTTTTTTTAAACCTTCTAATATAAAGACAAAGGATTTCCTGCTTAAGTTTCTGGCCCTGCTTAAGTTTTTGGGAGAGCTCTCTGTTCTTTCTGGTCTTCGTTCATCTTTAATGTTTTGTAATGACAAGGTGGCTCTGCACATCTGTCCTAGTTTTTACCAGAAGCCCTGTCCCCATTTCAGCTGACCATGATATCTCCTGTGGAGTTAGTCCCAAGAAGGGAAAAGTCTGCTGCTACCATTGGACTTGAAGAGCAGCCCTCTGATAGATCAGAAATATTCAAGAGAATGGACAGTCATTTTTTCCTTCTTTTAGGGTTCTAAGAGAGGTCTCAAGCAACCAGATTAATCACAGATAATTTGATGCGGTCAAATTCTAGGTTTACAAACCCTGAATTTCACTGGCCAGTGTAAGTTAAAGCTCAGTCGGCCAGAGCCATGGCCATCATTTGGGTTGGAGAACGGACATGTAGACAAGTTTTGTAAAGCTGTAACCTGGTGTTCCCTGTGTCCAACTGTTTTCACCATGTACAAATTATTCAGGTGTTGTGGACTGCATCCCTCGGTTGCAGTGAATTTAGATCAGGGCTTCCCTAAGAAGAAAGTTTCTTGGGGAGTAGCTGAAGGGATTGGAGGATTCTGCTTTTCTCCAGCTCCTTTGCCTTCAATATTCTTCTTAAAGTTGAGCCTGGAATTTCTTGTTCTCTTTGCTCAGTGTAGGTTCTCTTTTTAGTGCTTTCTACAATCTAGTGTGTGTCTGTCAGACTGATGTACAGCAACTCATGTTACTGTTTGCTGATTAATTTGCTTTCTGTGGCCTAGTTGAGACAGGGCCACCACCTTTCTTTTTTTACCAGGCTCAGAGAGGTAGAATGGGCAGTTGGCAAGAATCACTTCTGAAAAGTGGAACAGGGGGCACCTGACCTGACACATCCTTGCTTGCCTAGCATATCAGGGCAAGTGAGGAGGAGAAACCAAACTGAGCACAAAAAGCAAATTAGCTGGCAAGTGGGAATGTAACACTTACCCGGTAGTCCAGATCACTTCAGATGGTGTTTGTCTAACTGGTTTGGACAAATGTGAATATTCAGAGGAAACTTGACCAGAAACCCAAACTGTATCCAGGCTACTGTTAGTTTCTCCGTTAACGTGTGCTTCTGGGTGAATACAAGCATTCTTACTTTGATCTTTCAGAATAGCTTTCTGGCTTTGCTTCTCTTTGTCTGAGTTAGATACTCTTTTAGGAATGAGATCTAAGAATGCTAAGAAAAGAACAAGTGTTCTGCTTGTGTGGCAGCCTTGTCAATAATGCTTCTATGCCAGACTAGTGGCTGCTTGTCTTTTTTTAAACACCTCCTGCTTTTCCAGATCCCAATTGTGAGGTAATGAAAGATTTTTTACATGCTAAAATGTCTGACTGGGTAGGCCCTTATGACCTCTCCACAATAACTTATTTCAGCAATGTGGTTCTCCTGTTTTTGCACCCACATGTGGCATCCCTATTAGCTAAATCTCCATCATATTTTGATCATTATTCTGGGCCTCTGCATGCCACTCACTTATCCCCCATGCTGTATGCAAGATGGATTTAACTGAACCCAATTTATGACCGTCAATATGTTGTGCCCAGAATATTACTGAACTAACAACTTTTTTTATCCTCCCCCCCCCCCCCAAAGTTATTTTAAGATTGGAGGAAAAGAAAATGGACACATGGCTGCCTCTTGTAGGCCTAAAACTAGCTGCTCATGTGACATTGATTTCACCTTCAAAACTACTTATTGCATGCCTTAAAAATTCCTGGCTGAGAACTTTCAGATACTCCTTTAGATAGAGCTATAGCCAGTCAGCTGGATAATCGAGGAAGCAGTGTTATCTTCCAAGATCTAGGGAAGTGTATGTATATCCTTCTGAAATTTTTTTAGCAATTACTCTGTACCCAGTAAGGTGTGATGTGTGCACCACACTGTTGCTGAGGAGACTAGGTCCAGCATTGTGGAAGAATGCCCTGTTAAGATTGTGGGGTGGGAGAAAACAGTGTTGTCATACGTTACATGAGATACAACTTTCACACAGTTCTGTACTGTTGACATCCTTTCCAATTTCTCTTTGGGAAGATCTGGAATTGGAATGGGAATGGTGTGTCATTACTGAGCTACTTTGGGGGAGGAGGGAGAGAGGGTTGCCAGGTGTCTGGTTTTGAACTGGACAGTCCAGTATTTGAGCTTTCTGTTTGGGAAACAAATTGAGAAAATATAAATGAGAAAATATAAATGTCTGGTATTTTCTAAATAAGATGTAATGTAGATTGTGATGTAATGTTAAGTGTCTGGTATTTTTGTTGAAACCATCTGGCAACTCTAGGGGGAGAGAGAGATGAGTGAAGTAACTTGGATAGTACCTTTTTGTATTTGACCAAGAAATTGTCAGGGAAGTCACCTTAATGGAAATTAAAATTCAGTTAACAACTTAAAATAAGTTCTATTGTTGCTTTGTGCCATATAGACAGTGAGAATTAAGGATGGAAGAAGTAGGAGTAGAACTAGCTAAGAGACTAACTTGTGATCCTGTTGCACAGAAGATACAGGAAAATGTCACCTTTTTAAGAAGTGTACACTGATTTTTTTCCTTCATACAAACATTTTTCCTTCATATACATTATATAGAAGCTGCAATAATTTTACAAAGGTTTAAAGATCAGGAAAAGTAACTTGTAAGTTTAAAAAATGGACTTAGCAAGTTTAAGGCTTAATTTCTCAACTAATTTTTAATTTGTGCAACTTGGTTCAGTGCAAAGAGTAACCCACATGCTACTTCAGAGGGGAGCACTTCTCCTGGAGCTAGAATTGTCAGCATGCCAGCTTTCTATATCTTCTGTTGAAGTCTTCGCAAAATCTGGATCCAAAGTATTGTTGAGAGAGTTTTAGCAGACTGTGTCTGTGAAAACTTGCAGCTGCTTGGAGGATTCAGTTACTTGTCAAAGGACACTCTGTCCTTGCTCCCTGTATTGCATTGTTCACCTTGAAAATTTGTATGCCATCAGGTAAGTGTTTTTTATGTATTTGTCATCACATGGCCATTTTGTATACTCCAGGTTTCATTAAATTAGGCAGTGTTTTTCATCTCTAAGTGACCGTATGAATTTGGAAAGTTTCAGTATTCCATGTGGGATGCCAAGGGGATGGTTGTGTAAGACTCTATTACATTTTTATTGACAGCCTGTTCAAATGTTCATCACCAACTTGAAATGAAATAAATCTGGTTTAAAGACCTGAGAATTCATGCTTTAGGATCCAATGAAAGAGTACTCTATGTATAGAAGATAGGGAGCTTGTTCTGGTCTAAGCCATGGGTTCTTGGTGCTGTAACAGCTGATTGGAGAAGGACCATTGAAGGAGGGGCAGAAATGAAAAGTAGGTCATTCCTCTGATAGGTGGAGAGCAGCACAGCTCCTTGACTTTGTGTTTAATATTGTCAATTGGAACTGAACAGCCTAGTTTTTCTAACATTTGTCCATTTTCTCTAGATAGAAGAACATTCCCTAAATACGCCCCATTCTAGTGAAATCAATTCTGGGTAGTAGAAATGCGGACTTGTCCCTGTGCTACACACTAGCCGTGAAACTGATAGTGTGACTCATGTTTAAAATGAGTTGGACAAACATGGTTTGGCTGTACAGTAAACTTCCGATAATCCGGCACCTTTAGGACCCAGGGGGTGCTGGATTATCAGATATGCTGGACTATCAGAAGGGGGTGCTATGAGGGGTCTGGAGTGGGGTGGAAGGGGATGCCACTCCAGAGCCCTCAGAGCCCCCCCTTACGATAGTCCGGCTCTGCCCCAGGCGTCCCTGATTCAGCTGCTGCTGATCTATTTCAGCAGCGGCTGAATCGGGGACCCCTGGGGCAGAGCAGGTGGGGTCCTGCCGGGTTGGTCCTGCAGCGCTGTCCTTTGGCGCTGCGGGACCAACCCGGCAGCACTCCAGCTGCTCTGCCCCAGGCGTCACCAAGAGCAGCTGGGGTGCTGCCGGGTTGGTCCCGCAGCCCCGAGGGGCAGCGCTACGAGACCAAGCCGGCAGCACCCCAGCTGCTCTGCTCCCCCGATTGAGCTGCTGGTCAGTTTCAGCAGCAGCTGAATGGGGGAAGCCTGTCCGGCTGCTCCAGCACTTCCGGGTTCCTGATGGTGCCGGACCATCAGGAGTCCCGGAGCATTGGATGCCGGACTAATGGAGTTTTACTGTACTAACTTCAGACAGGCAGAAATGTGAAGCATTTTACAACCAAATTTTAAAATAGTTGTGGATGGTGTAAATGGTGAACCAAACAAATGGGTTAAGCAGTTTTAAGGCTATTAACTTGACAGATGCTTCTTGACTGTTCAGGGCTTTCAAATCCAGTCCCGAGTGGTGGTGGTTTTGAGGTGCTTGCTGAGTGGAGAATAAAATGGACGGCCTACCATTATATTAAAAGGTGCTTTATGGAGCAGATGGCAAGTACACAGTTACATGCTGCCTTGCTGTGTTTTAGTCTCAGCTATATCCTTTTTCGTTATTGTGTATAGTATCCCATGGGCTAATCAAGATACGTGCCTTCTCAAATGCACAAGTAACATAGTCTGTAGCCCAGAAAACTTCCCATCAGTAGAGTGCCTGAGGTGGGGAGAAGGGAGCAGGAGTCAACATTTCTGGGACTATTCAAAGTTGGTAGCGAACTCCCTTCCCCCTCAAATCTGCTACTGGCACAACTATCCATATTGCATTATAGGGGTAAATGGAGAGAATCTACCTATTATGGGAGAAGTGAGAAGGCCTTCTCATTCATACATTGGAGGGAAAGAATACTCCCTGAAGATGTGTTGGGGAGGAAAAGGGCCACCAGCTCCTTGAATTTGATTCTTTACTGGAAAAACAACTGTAAAAGCAGTCTTAGAGATCTGTGTGCTTACTCCAGTTGTCCAGTTTACAAGTTAAAATGTTTTATCAGTGCCAGGCCTGAAATGAAGCATGAGGTGAAAGATTCAACTTGGTCTGTTTCCAGCTCATGTACTGCAACCACACTAGGTTGTGGGGACCAATTTTGCCCTTTGTTACACTGGTGCAGAACTACCAAAAATTACAGCAGCTAAAGCTGTGCTACAATTCTCATATACCAGATAAAGTGCTTCCTTGCACAGGAGAGCCTAAATTTTGGAGCTTGGCTATAATCACCTAATGTGCGGGAAAGTAAAACAGAGGGGCTTTGGATTGTGCAACGTAAATGAAGTCTAAAACTAAAGGCTAAAGTGCACCAGTATAGATGTCTAAAGCAAGATTCCAAAGCCTGTATTAAAGCACCTTTAAAGAAGTGGCCTGTTCTTCAGAATGCTGAATATTTGTGGGTGTCCAAAATCAGGCTTTTTTGAGGTAAGAGGCTTTTAGGCACCCTGCTGAGAAAATTATGATAAGCTGTGCAGCTCTTATGTCTTCATATCCTCACACTGGTGCAGTCCTGATGTCTTTACTGTGGCTGCACAGATTTAAGCTGGGACAGTATTTTGACCTTGAAGTAGGAAGATAATGGTGTGAGCCTGAAGGAAAGGCAGTTTCTCTTCCAAAGCTGCTTCCTTTGCAACGTTAATAGATATAAGTAATTAAATTGTGTTTTACTTATATCACCAGAGAGTAGTCAAAAGGAACAGAATGACTGGCTTAAACTTTTAAAAACAGTTCTGAATTCAGTATCATAATCCTTAAATGCACAGGTTGGGCCACAGACTTAATGTAATTGCTCCTGCCTCATTCCAAGAATGCAATTAAATGTACCAACAGAATAGCCTTCAGTGAACACTCACAGCTCAAATCTTGGGAGACCCTGAAACGAGACAAGTACTAAACTTTACCAGAATGCTCAAATGGCCTTTTCATCATATTTCCTTAGATTTGTTTGGAGAATTATCTCTAGAAATTAAAAATGGCAACTTCATGCGGTCTGTATATTTGAAAACTAGATTTGTCCTTTTTTGCATTTAGGATCCTAATTATAGAAATTATTGAAATGCCTGCTTTAGTAGGGAGATTTTTCGAAATGAGTACATTAAAAGGGCATTTTATTCTAGGTAGGTAGATGAATCCTGTACTGATTTCATGCAAGACCAGAGTTCTAATTTACAAGAGAGGAAAACTATCTAAGCTTAACCATATCTGTCCTCTGCAAAATTATACAGTTCCTTCTGTTGCTTCTCCTTCTGGTAATTTCAGAGGTTCTCTAATTAAGGCAGTGTAACTTTGTGACTTTAAGAAATTCCTCTTCAGCTCTGTTGTAAACATATTCCTGAAAGTGAGAACCAATAGTGATATCAGATGTTCTTCAATCCCACAAGAAGATGTAAGACCATAAAGGAAATGGATGAATCATTTGAAGCGATGTCTACAATGCAATATCAGAGTACTGTAGGAAAGGGTGGGCAATAATTTTTAAAGGGAGGGCAGTACAAGATTTTGGTAAGTGGTCCAGGGCTGCACTTCTGTGGAGGAGGTATGGGGTCTGAGATGGAGAAGTTGCAGAAAGGAGCTCAGGATAGGGGTCTAGGGTGCAGGAGAGGGTGCGAGATCTGAGAGGGAGTTTGGATGAAGGAGAGGATTGTGACCTTGGGCACAGGTTTGGTGTGCAGATCCAGGAGGCGGTATGGGTGCAGGAAAGGGTTTTGGCATGGGGGAGGAGTGCAGAAAGAGGTGAAGGGTCTGGGAGGGAGTTGTGATCTGGAGGAGATGGGGAGAGGAGATAGAGGGTTGGGTGGTGACCTGGGGCAGGTAGTTGCGGAGAGTGAGGGAGTGGCATGCCAGAGGCAGGCTCTGGCTGGGAAGTGCTTACCTTGGCGTCTCCCTGCCATCAGCTTTGTAGGAACCTGAGGCATTCTTGCTGCCTGTTGGCTGCAGTCCAAGACTGGTCAAAATGTCCGGTTGCTCCATGTGGCTCTGCTCTGGGTGGGAGGGAGGAGGCTTCATTCACTGCCCCTGTCTCCAGCAAAATTTCTCAGCTCCCATTGTCCAGAAACTGACCAAGGGGAACTAAGAGATTGTTCTAGTGGGCAAGGGAGGGGAGCACGATGTCGCCCTGTTCCCTCCCCAGCATCCAGAGCAGAGAGCAGCAAACTGTTTTTAAGTGGAGTGAGATGTTTGCAGCTGCCTCACCAGGACCTGTAGGGCCAGATATGGCAGCTTGGCAGGCCAGATGCAGCTTATGGGCCACATCTTGCCCACCCCTGTTGTAAGATCTTATTCTAAAAAGGTCTGAATGTGGAATATACTTGCTAGAAGGTGCCAAGAATATTACTAATGTAATGGATCTTCTAGGAGAGAGACTTAGGTTGTGCCTACACTTTGCAGCTTTTATCAACAAATCTGATTCAACACAACCCTGCTGCTAAAAGTCAGTGCATATGAATGCTTTGCTGATAAAATACTTTCACCCCCAAACAAGCAGGTTTTGCTGCTGCGGTAGGAGAGCTCTTCCGTTGGGAAAGCCGTATTCGCACTTGCACTTGCTGTGGCAAAACCTTGTTGTTTGCAGGGGTAGGAGAGAGTATGTAACCAGATAACTGAATTAGTAACGTATAGGAATGCTATGCTGACTGAAAAGAACAGGAGACTTGCTTCTAAAAATGTCTTAATACAGTGACTCTGTTGGCCTTGAAGTAAGTGTGTGTGTATGTGTGTGTGTGCGCGTGCGCTTTTCTTGGGAAAGTTTTATAACTTAAGAGTTCTAGAGGGATAGCTGTGTTAGTCTGTAGCTTAAAAGTGATCCTGTAGCACCTTAGAGACTAACAAAAATATTTATGTAGTATCATGAGCTTTTGTGATTAAAGGTCTAGAAACTTGACCTATGGGGGAAGAAAGTATTTGGCTTGTTTAGTTTAGAAAAGAGAAGACTGAGAGGGGACATGATAGTAGCTTTCAAGAATCTAAAAGGGTATTACAAGAAGGAGGAAGAAAAATTGTTCTTTGGCCTCTGACAGGACAAGAAGCAATTGGCTTAAATTGTAGCACAGGAAGTTTAGGTTGGACATTAGGAAAAACTTCCTAATTGCCGGGATGGTTAAACACTGGAATAAATTGCCTAGGCAGGTTGTGGAATCTCCATCGCCGGAAATATTTAAGAACAGGTTGGATAGACCTCTATCAGGGATGATGTAGAACATGGGTTCCCAAACTGGGGGAGGAGGGCATGAAGAAATTCGGGGGGGGGGGAGGCGCGAGACGACCCAGCCTTTCCCTCCCCCCCCCCAAGTTTTGCTACTATTTTTGTTTTTTGGCCCCAGTCAGTTCCTTCCCCCTCCCCCCCAACAAGTTTTGCTGCTATTGGGGGTGGGGTGGGGTGTGAGGGTTTCTCAATTCAAAAAGGGCTTGTGATGCTGAAAAGTTTGGGAACGACTGATCTAGAAGATGATGCTTGGTCCTGCCATGAGGGCAGGAGACTGGACTTGATGACCTCCTGTGGGCCATATCTTTCCCACCCCTTTTTTTACAAAGTAATGTCAGGAACCAGCTACAGATAGAGACTGCAGAACTGGCCTTCATATGCATATTTAACACTATCTCACAAAGATTGAACAGACATGAACTGGATGGGGCATTAGCTTTTGATGTCATTTACGTGTTGAATATAAATATAGGACACTTACAGCCCTCATTTAGCATGGGCACTATAATTGACAGGCTTTTTGGCTTTAAATTGGGGGTGGGGGTGTGTGTGTGTGTGTGTGTGTGTGTGTGTGTGTGTGTAGAAATGACAGTACAAATGTGGCTTTTATAAACTTTGCTTACTGCCTTAATTGATGAGCGCTGCAAAATCATATCTACAATAACTTTTAGATCAGATAAATATTTTTCTAAATTAACTCCTTAAAGAAGTTTAGATTAATAAGAGACAGAGTAATTAACCCAACAAATATATTTAATCTTAAGAGTGATTTCCCTTGGACTTCAAGTTTCCAGTCTTTTGTTTCACATATCTTCTGTGGTTTACTGTAAGTGAATATCTAGTCTAGACCAGTGTTTGGTCTAAGCTGCCATGCAGCACAGCTTCACAGGTGATTTAATGATGGGCCCAGTCAATTCCATGAAGAGACCTGAGCTTCTGACTGTTTGGATCTGGTCAATAATCTGTGAAGCTGTGCTGCCACACAGCTTAGAGGGAGTACTGGTCTAGACCATTTACTTTTTAAGAGATGGTTCATATTATGGGGTAGAATGGATGTCTTCGGGTTTTTGAGAACCAATAAATCTTATCCTCCAAATTAATAAAATTTATAATTGAGAGAGAAAAAATGGTAGGTCTGATGTTAATGGTTCTCTTACTACCAATTTAGAGAAGTTTCCCACTGTTTGTCATATTACGTTCTTCACTTGAATTCTGTAACTGCTAATCTAAACCCTGGTATAGATGCAGCAAGTACAACAACAGAATACTTTTGTTGACCTAGCTGCCATTACTCAGGGATGTAGTGTCCCTGGAGTGATGTGAGAAATCCCATCTATCTGTGTAGCCTTTCTCTATGCTGTGGCGTTAAGTGGCTGTAGATGTGGTGGTATAGGTATGCCACTGTAGTTCTCGTACGTTGCTAAAACCGTGTATAGATAGGAGGGTTGGTAAATCCTGTTTGGTATAGTGTGACTAGACTGAAGTCATTATAAATAGACAATGACAACTGGCCTTAAGTTCTGTGAAACTCAAGAAATTTAAATGCGACATGAAATAAACTATTTAGGGAACTAAGACAGGGAAATAAATGAATTTAAGAGTCTTATTATGCAAAGTTGAATCCCATTACTTTTATGTATTTACCAAGGCCAGTTTGTCTCCTAACTAGGAATACGTAAGTCAGCTAGATAAGAGAAGTTGTTACTATCTTGTAGTAAAATAACATCCCATTAAAATGTACAAATAATTATATCTAATCCCTTTGTAGTGCATTTAAAAATGCATTTGTAGTGCATTTAAAAATGTCGTCATCTTCATGATGCTGAAGAAACCATTCTGAACTGAAAAGTTGTTGCTGCCTGATGCTGTCTTGTGCTCCTTTTTTGTTCTGATTGCAGGTAGTTGTTTGAAGAGATCATCAGAAGTGGCTGTGAGGAGTATTGTATAGTTGGGGGTGGGGAAGAGGACAGGAGCAAAGTATGGAGGTGGTTGGATAACTTGAGAGACTGTTCTTGCTTGTTTCACTGAAGGAGAAACCTTCTCAGGAGTCTGACCAGGTGAAAAAAGAAGCTGCTGTCATACCTTCTTGGCTCAACAATTTCTGTGTTATCATGGCAGCATATTTAACTCAGAATATGCTGCCTGTAAATACATATGCCACACGCTATAACTTACCTTATTGATGGTTATTTTACATCTGTTGCAGGAAGTTTTCAGGACATCTTCAGAATTAGTTCCAATTTTTTCTTCTATTCAGTCCATTTTCTGAGAGCTTTTGAGTTACATCAGGGTTCAACAAAATTGAAATTCTGCTTCAAATGGGCTCCAAACATGATTGTTATATTAGGTGACTAAAGACCTCATAGAATCTTTCTCTTTAAGAATTAAGTTTAATCATTAAATTTAAATAGTCATGTCAGTAGGCATTCTCTGAACAGGCTTAGGAGAAGTGATTCTTGTCTCTGAGTTTGGCTGAATAAATAATGGCTTATGATTATAAATAGCTGTATCAAGGTCACTCGAGTCTGTTTCAGTTTACGTATATTGTCTTACCATTTGCACAGAAAGCTATTACATTAAATGCTTGTATTTAGAAAGAACATACATGAAAATACACATCTAGAAGAAACTGAAGTCTTCTTAAGTGTTTAAGGAATGGTAGGGTTTCCACCTTCAGAGGGGAAAATGAATTGAGGTTACAAAGGTATGCTACAAAAAGATTTCTGATGACCATTGTTTTTATTATAATCTCAAGGATAAAATCTTCTAGAATTCTTCTGTAAAAGGAAAGGGGGGTGTGAAAAGTCCTAATTCTCTGGCTGTTAACTCAGTCTGTCCCTAAATTTTGCTACAAGATACGAGGTTTCAGATACACAAATCTGGTATAGATATGAGATTTTATCATATCAGAGGTACTTGGTCAGTGATCAGATTGATTATTGGCATGATTGTAGTTCAAGGTATGATGGCAGCTCAGGTAAACATATTTAAACTAGCTCTACCTGTGTTAGCATGGCTAAAATAACAGTGTAAATGTGATGGGGGCTTTACAAGCATTCTGTGGACCCTGCGGTTGAATTGCCAAAGCCAGTGCTGCAACATTTTCATCACTCTTTGTAGCCATGTGAGCACAAGTATGTCCATCTGAGTTGCAGCTGCAACTGTGATTATAGTGTAGACCACTGGTTCCCAAACTTTTTGGCATCACACCCACTTTTGAATTTTTTAGAAACCCTCATGCCCCCTTCCTCCTCCCAATAGCAGCAAAACTTGTTGACCAAAAAAAAAGGAACTGACGGGGGCTAAAACTTAAGGGGGGAGAATTGACTGTGGTGGGGAGGCAGACTGGGTTGCCTCGCACCCCCCTGGAATTTCTTTATGCCCCCCAGTTTGGGAATCCATGGTGTAGACATATCCAGTCTTGCTGGTCTGCTTGCCCTTCTGACCAAAATGGTCCTTGGATTTAGGATCTGCTCTATCGGTACATTGGTAACTTACAATTCAAACCTTCTTACAAAACCTACAGTGAAATAATATAATCTAGAAAGTAAAGCAAAATAGACATAAAAATTGTATTTCAGAGTCTGTGTAAACAGGTTTTTAAGGATTATGGGCATGTGTTGTAGAGTGAAAGTCAGTCATGTTGATGGGAAACTGAAATCTTAAGAGTATTTATTAAAATTCAATCAAAGCAAATGCAGGTTTGTAATTAAAACCATAATTATATTTCAATAACAATTTTTGCATGAATATTGAGATTAATATACATTGTAGGAGAAGCTTAAGTAATAGGTTAATTACTATAGGTGAATTGAAGGTACTGCAAATCTATTTTGGGTTAAAAAAGGTGGTCTGGTCATAATCATTTTGTGTGATGTCTGTTTATTATTTACTATGCTATTGATCCTGTCTGTTAATTATTAGACTCTTTGAAGGTCAAGAAAGCAGATAAAAGGAGGAAAGACGGGGAGTACATGGGCTATTATATCACTTTGCAGAAGTTTCCAGAGAAGAAAAATTAATCCTGATGGGGGGGGGGGGGGGTGCGCGTGCATGCGCACATACAGTTTTTGGAGGCCTTTGCTCTTAATACATTTCAGAGCCCTGGCAGGCTCTTAATACATTTAAAAGGCTGGTATGCAGCCCTGGGGACCCAGCTTGAGCCAGGACAGCTGATTCCTGGCAGGCTCTTAATACATTTAAAAAGCAGAGGCACAGCACTTGAGACTGGGTGGGAGCAGGGAATCAGCTGGTTCCCAGCTTGCACCTGGTCCCCGCTGTCCCTCTGCCCTGCATTGATGGTGCTGGGG
Source organism: Pelodiscus sinensis (assembly GCF_049634645.1). Classification (NCBI taxonomy): domain Eukaryota; kingdom Metazoa; phylum Chordata; order Testudines; family Trionychidae; genus Pelodiscus; species Pelodiscus sinensis. Next base: position 108,060,599 of record NC_134711.1, read on the forward strand.
GAACCTGGCTTTTAAGCTGGCTCCCTCTAGCTCCTGCTCCCTTTCTCCCCCTTGCTCACTCCCTCTGATAGAGGCAGCAAGGGGGTGAAGTGACTAGTCTAGGGACAAGTTGACTATCCAATAAGTTTATGCTTATCAGTTGACTAGTTGCTTACATCCCTAGGGGGTGCTGCAGTACCCCCACTTTTTGTGTAGGTCCCACTTATCACACCGTTCCTAGAGTCTGGGCATTTTCCCACCTGCCTGTCCAGAACCACAGCCCTATTTCCTGGTCACAGCTGTGGGGGGAATGGAGACAGACTGACAAGACTAAGGGAGGGTGAGGACCACTGGCTTTCTAGCACCCCACTGTAAAAGATATTTCAGCAATGCTGTTTTTGTATTGGTAATTATGAAAACCTATAGCAGGTGCTCAGAAGTAAACTCTGTCTGACATCTGCAGTCCACTATTTTAAAGTAAAAACTGTAAAATTCAAGTATGAATTGTTGTTGTTGCTGCTGCTGCTTCCCCAAAACACTGGCATATGGAGTCTTTCAACGCTCATTCCCATCACAAGTTCTATTCTTATCTATATAGCTCACTTTTACATGGCTGTGATGTAAGCCATATGTTGATAAATTGTAGGTCTGCTGTTTTTAAATCTAGCATAAACACCTATCTTTCATACTTAAGCGTAGCTAGTAGGGGAATGAATTGAAGGGTTTGTTTAGAATAAAACGCAAGAATTAATTAAGTCATGCTAATAAGTAACTGTTTTTGATGTACTTAAAAACACTGCCACCTTGTCTGCAATGAAGGGCACTTGCTCTGTAACATGCAGAATAGTATTCGGTCTAAGTCATGTAAGATTGATCACTGACTTGAGACAAATAACAGCAGTTACTAAAGCACACAACCTTCATTTTATGCTAGTCAGAAGACTCCATCTGTTTTGCCTTATAGGAGGCTTGCATGCATTCATCTCCATGCTGCAGGACTGCACTTTGTTCTATAATGGGGAGACAACATTTATGAAGGAACTTTAAGCTAATATGGACTTAAGCAGTCTGTCATTTTAAGTGAAGTAGATTGAAGAAATCCTCTTATTTGGCTTCAGATGTCTTTTGTGTGTGTATGTTCTAGCTTTGAGTTCAGTGCTACAATTTTATAGTTTTCAGATAAATTCCTGTAGTATGCTGTATATACAATGGCTGCTTTTAAAAGTTTATAAATAAACAAAATGAGGTAAATCTGCATTAGTAACAGTTAGTCAAAATATGAAGCTAAGCAGGTGATTTTAATATGGATGCATTGTTCTAGCCGTGGTCACAAGCAGGTTTGTCATCCAACTCTGTAGAATCACAAAATACTAAAACTGAAAGGGAGCTTGGCAGGGGACAGGACTTGACGACCTCTCCTCACGGCAGGACCACTCCCGGTCTAGATGAGCCCTTATAGATGTCTGTAATTTGCTCTTCGCCTATTGCCAAACAATATAACTTGGCATGATGGATAGTCCATGCAGACAAGTATAGACCAGGAATAGCAGAGTGTTGTAGGTAAAGATGTAAGTTGCGTTGACAGAGATTTGTGGGGCCTTTGTACTTAAAAAGCATTTGGGGTGCTGTAGGACCCAATTATTTTGATTAGGGTATGCGGGGAAAGCTTTCAGAAACAGCGAGGTGGCGACTGAAACACTCCTTTTTAAAACTGTTTTCCATAAATTCACAATGTCAAATTGTTGGCCGAGGAAGTACATTTTCTCATATAGCTACATTCTATGAATAGTAGCCTTCACGTTTGCTGCGCTATGCTGTGCTTTAGTTTGCTCTTGGTATAAGGGAAGTTTTAATTTCTTAATCCAGAGTTTGAGGTAACTTGAAAAAATGTTTATACAGCAGTGTAATTTACTATATAATATCTCAGTGCTGGCTTGACTGTTGGAGATTATCAATTTTAATTGTTGCCATTGAAATAGTGGGTCAATGAAGCTAGCTTTCTTAAACTAGCTTTAATTTAGTCACTAAATCAAAAGTAGTGTAGCTATTTTAGTACAGACTTAAACTCCAGCTTCTCCAGGGTGCTTGTCTTCATCTAAATAGTTTAAATGTCCCTTTTTCAAGTTAGGAAGGGGAAAATGTAGGATGTGACTGGAGTAACTCAAGGATCAAGATTTGTACTGGAAGGTGATTTTCCATAAGTACCTGGTAGATTTCAGTACTCTTCAGTAGTGTATAAGGAAAGAGCAGAGCTAGAAGGACTGCTTCAGGAAGTAGTCTAAATTTTATGATTCTGTTTGCTTAGGGTAAACTGGAGAATGGTGAGAGGAAGAAATGGTTAAGCCTATAGGCTTCCTTGGTTGGAAAAGTAACTAATAGCAGGTGTTGGGAATTTAGAGTATCATGGGGTAAACTAATTTAATTGCCTTGCATAGTTTTGCCTTGGGAGTTTTGGAGGGCGAATTGGAGACGTGTTCTCTGTTGGAATCATTGGCTGTTTGAATTCCTTAAACTAATGGTTTGTAGCAGCCCATATCTGGCTCAAACCAGTAACTTAACAGCCTAACAAAAAATAATGGAGATTTTAATTACTTTGTGTAATGTGACTTTGTCACTGATTCTATTAGCCTCTGGACTGCAAAAGTCTGAACATTTTGTTTGAGAAAAGTAAAATTCCTTTGGGTGGTGTACTTAAACTACATTTTCAAAGGAATAAAACACACCCATTGTGTTTTGATAGGGAGTCGAAAAGTATTTAGTTGAAATACTAACATGCACAAAGCAACTTGCATAGCATGCCAGAATTCTATAGAGCAGAATGAAGTAGAACAAGAAATAAGAGGAAATGCTGTTTCCGTGTAATCCATTTTAGTCTGTTTTGGCTGAAAAAATAGGCAATTGTGTTCATTTGAAGAACATTATTGGGCAAAATTTAGCTTACCATGTCATACTTACGAAGAGTTACTAAACTCCAAGCTGCAGTAGGTATCGTAACAGCAAAAGCATTTAAACAAAAATGGGAGCTGATAGTCAGACATTTTGCTCACAAATAACAAGGCTTTGGGAAGCAGTCAGCACAGCAATGTATTTCAAATGACCCTTTTAAAGTGTTGGCTACTAAAAGGAGATCTTCAGGGAATATGTTCTTAGAATGTGCTATCAAATACTGAATGTCTCATTGTAACGTAGAATTTGGATATGCTCATTGTGTGCTATCAGAATGTGCTCAGATACTATAAGCACTGTATAAAATCTACTAATGGTGATATAGGGGGATACGATAGAAGTCTATAAAATCACGATTGGTGTGGAAGAAGTGAATAAGGAAAAGTTATTTACTTATTCCCACAATATAAGAACTAGCGGTCACCAAATGAAATTAAGGTTTAAAACAAACAAAAGGAAGTTTTTCTTCACTCAGTGCACAGTCAACCTGTAGAACTCCTTGCCAGAGGATGTGGTGAAGGCTAGAACTTTAACAGGGCTCAAAAAAGAGCTGGATAGATTCATGGAGATTAGGTCCATCAATGGCTATTAGCCAGGACGGATAGGAATGGTGTCCCTAGCCTCTGTCTGGAAATGATTGACAGGGGAGGGATCATGTGAGGATTACCTGTTGTGTTCCCTCCCTCTGGGGCATCTAGTATTGGCCACTCTTGCCAGACAGGAAACAGGATACTGGACTAGATGGACCATTGGTCTGACCTAGTATGACTGTGTACTATATATTAGAGACTGGTAGTTTAAGAAGTCTTACTAAATGGTAAGAGCTAGAACCACCAAATTCAGTATAGAGCCTTCTCGTATCATAACGTAAAGAAATGCAGTGGTTTGGTTGTGCCAGGCAAATGGGATGTGCCTGGAATGGGGTTGCATAAAATAAAATAAAAATAAAATAAAATAAAAAAATCAAGTCACCAAATCAAGTACAATCTTCAAAATTGGCATAATTGAGCAAATGTTGAAAGAGGGTTCTGGGAGACTGGAGCTCAAGGCAAACATGCAGAGTGCTATCTCTGCCTACTGGCCCTAGTACAGAGCTGCTGCAGCAGCTCTATTCTGGGCTGGTGGTGAGATCAGTGCCTCTCCCAGCTGTGGCAGTTCTGGGCTGGGGCCAGAGGAGGGGGCATCTACTCTACCCATGTCATGTTTGCTTCATGTTGGGATAGGAAAAGGAAGTGATTCCTCCTAGCCATGGTACCAAACCTAGAGCTGCCATTGCTGGGGAATAGGTGGTCTTTTTGTGGCCCTACCCAGCCTAACTAGCACCTGTTCCAGTTGGGGTACATGCTCCCCTCCCATGGTTGTGCCCATTGGAGCAGCAGCAGCAGCCATAATGAGGTGTTTCTCACTTGACTACAAGCTGATTAGGTGAGAGAAGGTTGATGTAGTCCCCTCTCCCTCGGGCAGCTTGCATTCCCCTCATCCGCAGCCCCGCCCCTGAGCAAAGATTTAAATGAAGCATGTACATTTGTTTTATTTAAAAATTATTGAATTAAGGAACCAAGCAATATGGGTAAATGTGTTAGTTCTATATAGAATAGAATGTGTTTATGGTATCTTCAGTGAGCCAGGAAGTACCAAGAAAATTTTTGTGGTGAGTTAAACTACATAGATTTAAAATATCCTTTTAAATTATATGCAGGGTCTAATTATTGCTTGGCTGGGATTTATTTGCTCACATCAGACATCAGTTTGGTGGGGTGAGAGAAATTTGGAGAAGGCAGAAAGGGAAGGTTGCTTTCAATTTAACCTTAAAATAGTGGCTCTGTAGCTACGAACAAGAGTCACAGCACTTGTACAAATTGCCTAGTAGTTGCTAGACAAAAAAATCTTGTGGTATCTGTCATGTGAGTTCTCAATCTTTAAATTACTAGAGGTGCATAGATGAATGATACTTCATTTGAGAATGTTAAAAGTATTTTAAGTAATCTTGTACAGCAGATGAGAGGCTGCAGGCTGGAATTTCAGAGGACCAGACAAAGGAATAAAATGTGTTGGACAGTACAGGAGTCTCCACAAGAATGATTGCAACTGTAATAAATGTTACCTGTTCCCGTGTTACTGGTACTGGTGGCCAGGAAGGGTACAGAATGTGTAAGGTGCTTTAATTATCAAGGAAATATTCTGTAAATGTTGGAGGAGGGGAAAGGCTCTGCTGTTGAAGAAGGTGTTAGGGCCATGTTGTAGATGGATTCACTTGGTAGGCAGAAATATGTCCTATGTCACAGCTCAGTGACCTGTTGCTTTCTTAATCTATTAAATAGTGCCAACAAACTTGGGTCAGGTCGTTTGTTGTACTGGACATTGACCTGTTTCTTTCCTTTCACTAGTATCTAATTTGCTAGGGTGGGAATTGAGCCAAATGTTTGTGATTCTAGTTTGTGTAATGTGTAAACTATTGCAGAAAACTTGGACAGAGAATGAGCAAATCATTGGAGGTGGGGCATAGAGCAAGCAAATATCCTCACTTTGCCTGCCCCTCTAATGCCTTTGCTATTAGGGGAGGGGGGTGGTGGTGGTGGTGGTGGTTGTGGAGGAGGAGCACTTGAGTTATCTGCTATTTAGTATTTCTGTTCTGGGATCTGGAATGGAGCAAGCAAACATCAGAACAGAGCTTTTATTTCTGCAAACTCATGTATAGATCTAGAGGAAGCACAAGTGGCGTGAAACAAGAAACCATGCTCCCTTTTAATTTTGACGTCTGTTTTCCTTCTGCTGTGCGTTAAGTCTTATACCTAACAATCATACTGGAATATCTTCCATCACTTTTTGGTGTGTGTGTGTGTGTCTCCTGATGGATTTTACAAAGAGAGAGATTTGCCCAGTGTTTGTTATCATTAATTCCCACTGTTGCTGCTGCTCTCACAAGGACGGTGCTAAAGAGGTGAGTAGGATTTTCTACTGTATTGGAGAGGCTCATGTAGATTAAGTAAGGAAAATTGCAATTGTAGTAGCGCAGTCTTTCATGAGCAGGTATACTGGATTGATCTGAGTTCACATAAATTGTGCTTGGGTTTTCAGTTAGTGGGGGACCTGATCTTGTTTTTACTAAACTTAAATGTGTTATGTGGGGCTAAGTCTTGGGAACATCAAATGTATTGGAATAATGGAAACTGAGACTGTTCGTCATCTTCCATTGTTTATTGTGACTAGAGAGGTGACTGGTTCTCTTCTGAATAATTATAACAATTTATACTGTCATAGATGATACAAACTGTACAGAAACTGAGGGTGACTTAAAGTTGCAGCTCATGAACTTTTAAAATTGATCTGAAGGAATCTTATTGAAAACATTTCTTTAGGTAGCTCTTAGTCTTGCACAAGTAACTATTTTTCTTATGCTTCAGTTGCATGTAACAAAATGGTGCTCAGTGAGCTAAATGATTTCAAAATCCCAAATTCATGATGCATAATTTTTATCCATTCTGTTTTCACTACTTAGCTTTGTTTGGCATTGGAATAATTCATTGTTGACTTGCTCCATAAAAATACATGGAGACACTTCTGAATTGGTAAGGGAAGAGAATTGAGTATTCATCAGTACAGTTTTCTGGATGAAATCTGGATCTGAACCAGATGGTGTGGATCATGCAAAATACAGCACAGTGAGTGAGTGAGAGGGAGTGAGTGGCATTGAAAACTATTTTTAAAAAATGTTTGAGTTTGTTCAGCGTTGCCTATGTTAGTTCTGATTTGCTCAAGAATACTAGAGACTCCTGTGGAATTTTAGAACATGTTTTCTGTTGCATTAGGTAAATTCAGACTTATTCTGCAAGATGTTTAAAAAATCAACTAGTGATGTTGCGAGGCTCTGGCTGTGGAGCTGGTAAATAAACGAGAGCAGCCAGTTAGCAGGTTTCTTGGAGTGGATCCGCGGACCGCTTTGAGAAACACTGCCATAAACTTATCGACTGTACTAATCATTTTATTTCTTTGGTTTACTGAAATACATTTTCCCCAAAGATTCTTATTTAACAACTTACATCTGCTGCTATCCGTGATGTAAACTGGAGTATATGCAGGCTGTTACATCTTTCAGGACTCTAGTCTCTAGTTTACTTAGGGTATCTCTGCACTGCAGCTGGGAATGTAACTCACAGATTGTGTAGACAGAGGCACACTAGCTCGGTTGTAGCTAGCATATGTCTGTTGTGGCTCTGGTGGCAGAACAGGCTAGCTGCTGCCAGAGTACAATCTTCATGCCCCCTCCCAGTCTGTACATGAGTGACTAACCCGTGTCATGTCAGACTCCTGTTATCTTGTGTCCATCTGCCTAAACTGGGAGGCACACTGCTTGTTGCAATATAGACTTAACTCTGTGTGCTCAAAATACATGATTTCTGGCCAGGAAACTGGGATGTAAAATTTCACAATAAATCTTGTAGCCAAAGTAACCACCTTAGGAAAAAAACGCTGCTCCAATTTAAGCTTGGAAAGTGACCATATTTGAAGTAGGGCTGTCAATTGAGGTGCGTTAATGCCTGCGATGAACTCAGGGCAGGATTAACGCGTTAAAAATATTAATGCATTAATTGCAGTGTTAATGCTGCACTGCCCCTTGGAAAGGCCGCCCCAGTGTTTCCAAGGGGCAGCGCAAGGCGGAGCTGGGGATCAGCTCTGCTTTGCGCTGTCTCATTCAAGTGCTGCTCTGGCACTTTGAAGTTGCACAGAGCCTTGGGTCAGCTGGGCACTCCAGCTGATCCCCAGCTTTGCCTTGTGCTGCCCCTTGGAAAAACTGGGGTGGCCTTTCTAAGGGGCAGCTCTTCATAGAGTCGGGGTCAGCTGGGGACTGTGCAATGCTGCCCCCTTTGAAATGCTGCCTCTGTGTTTCAAAGGGGCAGCGCAAGGCAGAGCCGGGGATCAGCTGGGGACTCCAGCTGATCTCAGGCTCCTGCAGTGCTTCCCCTTTGAAATGCCGCCACTGTTTCAAAGGGGCAGCGCATGCGATTAATTGCTATTAATTTTTGTAATTGCTTGACAGCCCTAATTTAAAGAAGAATTTAGCTTTGCTACTTGTTAGTACTTTAAGCAGTAAGATCAGAGACAACAGGAATTTGGGGTGAACTTTAAAGATTAAGATAATTAAGATCTACTGAAATGTAGTACAATGCTTGCTAATGTCTTCCTGGAAAACTGGCAGATGATACAGCAACATGAGCATGCATAAAGTTTACTCTTAAAACTCTGGTCTAGTGTCTTAACAGTGGAACCAGTGGCCTTTGAGTTCTCAAGTTAAAAAAAATTCTAAAAAGCATTCTTGGTGTTCACTGAGAGCTTGCTCCAGGACTTACTTTTTTCACACTGTCCTTTTCAGTTGTATGAACCTTAGTTTCAGGAATTTTAATAAGCTAAAGTTTAGAGCAAGGAAACAGGCTGTCCAGAGTAGATTCAATTGTTGGATTTTTTTTTTTTGTGACCAGCATACTTAATTTTTGGTTATTAAATGTGTATCTCCATTTCACTAGGTTCATGAATAATGTGTATTAAAACTGTAGCTAATAAAGAGATGGCAGTAGTAATCTGGATATGAGTGCATCTCTCACTCAGTTTTCCCTGAGGTAACTAACCTCTCCCTTCCCAGCAGAGCCTCGGAGAGAGAATAGACAATGTAGCATGTGTGGATGGTCCACAAACCATCCTTAGAACAGTAGATATGGGAATCTAATCTAGGAATCTACTGAAAATACTATGATAGCCCCCTTGCATTTAAATGAGTGACTGTTAGCCTGAGTTTTAGTTTTGTGGCTTTCAACCTTTTCCCTGTCAGGACCTCCCTCCAATTAAGCAATATGGGAAAGGCGGAGTAGTTGGTTGTAACCACCAGATTGAGAACCCGGAGAACAGTTTTTGTATCGGGGTCTGCTGATGCACAGAAAAATCTGTCGGGCCACACAAGTGAGAAATAAAAAACCCCCAAAACTCCTTCATTGATGTGGCCTCCTGACAAGTAGGACGCTTCACACATTCCCCTCGCACAGCAGAGTCTAGGGTGTCCACGATAGTAGATTTTTGGTGGCTCCCCTTGGCTCTGGGGTGAAGCAAAAAATGAGGGGTTCAGTGTGTGGTGGGGGGCTGCTGGGAAGTGGGCTTGGGGTGTCAGGTGTGAGCTGGAGAGTTCAGGAGCAGGTTGGGGTGGTGAGTCTTGGGGTACATCTAGACTACATGGGTCCATCGACGGAGCCATGTAAAATAGTTTACTCTGCATAGTCAAAGAAGTGAGGATTTAAATAATTCCCCCTTCATTAAAATAAAAATGGCCGCCGCGCTGTGCCGACGATCAACTGATCCAGCGCAGCAGTTGAGACGCGACACGGTCGACAAGGGAAGCCTATGTCAATCGTTCCGGTATGCCTCGTTTATAGTTTATTTGGCTGCAAAACTGAGTTTGTTTGGATGTCCCAAAATATGAATAAACACAAGGAGCTGATTCCTCTTTTAATGTATTGTCATCTTCAATGTTAGGTTGAGATGAAGACTGAATAAAGTGAAGCCCTGTAGTCTCAATTCTGCATTCCTTAATGTGTGCTCAGCCCCCACCAATATCAGTGGGTGTTGGTCATATCAGTGGGTGTTCCTGTATATTAGGAATGTAAACAACTAGTTGATTATCCGATAAGCAAAAACTTATCCGATAGTCAACACGCTAATTGACAAGTTGCTCCCCTGCCCCTCTTGTTTCATCTATCAGAGGTATGGGGGGGGCGGGGCAAGGGAGGGATTGGTGGAATGGGTGCTGGGGAAAGCCATTTTCCCCCAGCTCTAGCTCCATGGGAGGGGGGAAGAGGCGCAGAGGTGGTGCTCCACGTTTGAAATACACAAGAGTGCTCTGGCTTCCATAGGATCCTTATGGAAAAGCAGTCTAGGAATCTACTGAAAAGATTTTATTTACTGTTTCTCAGCAGAATGCTTTTGTGTTGCTGAAAGTCTTCATAAAGTGTTGCCATTTAGAGCTACTTGTGTAATCTTAACATCTGTGCTGACAGACTGTTCTGCCTTCTCAGACATTATTTTTCTTTGAGAGGCTAAGATATAGGCTTCCTTGTTGCTGTATCCCCACTGGTACTTTTGTGTTCCAGGGAGTCAAGCCAGCCAGCTTTGATAAAGTAGCAATTCCTGAAGTGAAGGAGATCATAGAAGGGTGCATCAGGCAAAACAAAGATGAAAGGTAAGCTCCCCTTGGGTCAGGATAGTTGTATGTGAACATGAAGGCTCTGGAATATTCCTGGAAGACTTCCAGTACTATGTATTGAAAACTTTCCAAATATGTTGTACATATATTCTGATAAAATGTTGAGGTTTTGAGCTGTCATGATTAACATGATACTGGGTGCGATTCATGCTGTTCTATATTGACCACATTGCATTGGTTCATTTATTCACAGTAGTATTCAAACCCAACTACTCTTTATAGTAGAGAAGTGATGCTTTATCTTACTGTGCCTGTACAGCTAGACATCACCACTTGTACTCAGCAGAGATGTATTGTTTGGTATAAAATCTGTACCAGTGCTTCCCAAATAACACAAGTTGAAAGCTAAATGTAGGACATAAGACCATAAACTGAAACCTAGGTAAGAGGAAGTGTGAAATGAGGGATTATTCCTTTCATCAAATACCCACCTCTCTTCCATTTAATCTCTGAAGCCCAGTCTCCTTGATATCCATCAATTGTGGGAAGGAAGATAGGTGAAGCTCTCTCCAGCTTGTGCTGAGCGGGATAATGGAGATCATAGGTCACTGATATGTTGCCATGGCTGTCAGAAATGCATATCTCTAATGGAATGAGACAGAAGGGTAACCAGTGAGGAGATGATTGGTTTGGAGACCATCTTGAATACTGACTTGTTTCATTAAGAGACAATGTCTGCTGTGCCCAGTATGTGGACTAACAGATATATTATGGTACTTTGCCATTCATGAAACTACACTTGTTTCAAAAGTTCTTACGAAATGCTGTCCATTTTTAAAGTAATTAGTGTGATGTTATGCTTTATAGGATTAGGTATTTGGAGTAGGGATATCAACATGTAGATGACTACAAGATTAACCGATAAACCTGGGTTTATCTTTAAATCTTGTTAACTACATGCATTCTCCCCTTGCTGCCTCTGTATCAGAGCCAGCAGAGGGAAGGAGTGGGAGTGGGAGCTGGAGGTGGCTCCCCATGAGCACTAGATCTGACTGCTACCCCCTACCTGTGCCCTGTTGCCTTTGAGAGGCACCAACATGGAATTGAAGGGGCAGGCGGGAGTTGATACATGTGAGGAGCTAGCTTTTAAGGTGACTCTTGCGTGTGGTGGCTCCGTTGACCTGCCTGCCCCCCTCCCTTGCTGCCTCCTACAGAGGAAATGGGAGTGGGAGGCTGGAGCCAGTTTAAAGAGGGAGCTAGTTTCCAGAGGCAGCAGCGTCAGGGGGTAGGGGTGGGTACCACGAAGCAGCTTCTGTGTGTGGCCAGCCTAGGCCCACTGTGGACAGGGTTGCTGCCACACCACGCTGCTGTCTCTGTCTCAAAGGCAGCAGCATGGGGCAGCAGGCAGGACCTATTCGCTCAGGGAGCTGGCTTCCCTGGTGAACCAGCTCCCATCTGATGCTCTGTGCTGCTGCCTCTGATAGGGAGACAGCAGCATGTGATGGCAGGGGGCTCCCTGGGTGTGGGGCTTGGAGTGCACTGGGTGCTGGCCCCACCCCCAGAGACTATTGAATAGTTGTGTAACTGCTAAAATGTGATGTGGTTACATGACTATTTCATCACACGCTATCTAACATCCCTAATTTGGAGTGGATATGTAAGTGAATTTTAAGTCCCTTACTGTTGTTGCAGCCTTTTGCATCATCTTGGGGCTAATTTTTTATTACATTTTAAAGTTTCAAAAATTTTGTCACTGGAAAGGGAAATTGAAATAGCTGTTTTAATTCCCCCCTCAAAAAACAAAATGAGTAGCGGCGGAGTTAATGGGAGTAGTATGAAAAGATGGGAGTATAAGCTTTTGGGAATCACCGTTCAAAGGAGGAGGAAGTTTCTTACTGATTTGTCAGAATCTAATATTGGTATTTTTTTTTCCCTTTCAACTTCTCTGCCCTGGTGTGTATAGATATGCTATCAAGGACCTTTTGAACCACGCTTTCTTCCAGGAAGAGACTGGAGTACGGGTAGAACTAGCAGAGGAAGATGATGGAGAGAAGATTGCCATCAAGCTTTGGTTACGAATTGAGGATATCAAAAAGCTTAAGGGCAAATACAAGGACAATGAGGCAATAGAATTTTCCTTTGACTTGGAGAGAGATGTCCCAGAGGACGTAGCACAAGAAATGGTAAGGGTTGTTGTGCCTTTTTTGGATGTTTATACCCTAGCCTCAGAAGAGAGGCTATAAACTGCTATGCTTTTATTGTCCTGGCTCATATAAGGGGATGAGGGATTGATTGTGTTTAGTGCTAACCTTCAGAGGAGACTGGGAAGTTGAAGATCATATAGCAGAGCTGTACTTGTTTGTATTGCTCTGGCAATGTGTGATCTGACCATTGCTTGGTAATATGAGTTCTGTGAACATCCATATGTCCTCCTTTAGGTGGAGTCAGGATATGTCTGTGAAGGGGATCATAAGACAATGGCCAAGGCAATCAAGGACAGAGTGTCTCTGATCAAGCGAAAGAGAGAGCAGCGCCAGTTAGTGCGAGAAGAGCAAGAGAAGAGAAAGCAGGAAGAAATCAGTCAGAAGCAGCAGTTGGAACAGCAGCAACAAACAAATGCTACTCAGGCAGGGACAAAGCAACTTCCATCTGCCACTGGTATCACTGCCATCACCACCACTTCAGCATCAGTTTCCACACAAGTAGAGCCTGAAGAACCAGAGGCTGATCAGCACCAACAACTGCAATATCAACAGCCCAGCATATCTGTTGTGTGTAAGTATATTGCCTCAGGCCATTCATAATGTGCTGCTACCCTCTTTAATTGTACTTACCTCCTTTTTGGGAAGTCTTACAGATTTCCCTTTCAAGTGAAAAATCATGTTACATGATACCCCACTGCAGTGCTTTTTTGGGGGGGGGGGGGGGGGGGAAGGTGCCGGTACTCCAGGTGGAAAGTAGTTGAGTGCAAAAAACAAAACAAAACTGGGGGCTGAAATGCCAGCGCAACCCTTTTAACAGCCACGTGTCCCAAGCAGTCTTCTGTTGGGAGCCAGCTGCTCCAGGAAAAGAGGTGCCCGTACACTCAAGGGGAATGCAATCCATTTAAGTTATGCAGAGAAAACAGGTGCCGGTACGCTGTCCCATGGTGTACCGTCACAAAAGCACTGCCCTACTGTGAGCAGAATTATCAGTATCCAAAAAGAGTTGTTGCGTCATTTCTTGCTCTTGTTTCTGGAACTCTCTAGTAATATGAGTGAGAGAGGATGAAAAAATGATGAAAGGCTAGTTGACCTCCTATCTATATATGCACTAATAAAATTAGAGAGAGAAACATAAAGTTACCATTTGACCTGTATAGGCAGCTGGGTATTAAGATCTGTTTTTGATGTAGTCAGACTTAAAAGCTACACTTATATCTGCCAGGCAGTGAGGTTGTTGATCCTCTTGAAATAATCCTTGTTCATGTTGATTCTGTTCTAAGTGTGCATGTGCTAGTGCATGTAATCAGAGATTTTTAGCTTTAACAGTATTTGTAGGACCAACTATAGCGCCCCCTGGAGTGCTGTGCTCATGCGTTGGAATATTACATCTCACCCGACCCTATGCCCTCTTTATTGCCTTCTTGCCACTCATGACAGTTGGTTGGGATACCTTGTCTTGCATTGCAAAATTGTTAGCTATTCCTGCAATCCATTGTTTTGTCTCTTTTGTCACTTAACTCTTTAAGTTAAGCATTCTGAGTAGTAGTTTAGGAGTTAGTCCCAGCTGGATCTTCACCTTGGAGCAGAGAACTCCTGACTTTTGGTTTTAGGTCATGTTCATCATTCAGGCAGCCAATGCCTATTAGTGACCCCCTGGAGAACTGTTCAAAGTGTTTTGGGGGAGTCCCCCAGAAAAGATTAATGCAGGATCTGCAAAGTCTTCCACCCTCAAACTTAGAGTGGGTTTTGTGCTACCTCAAAGCCCTCTTGATCAGACTCCATGTTTGGCAACAGCATGCAGCTCACCATCGGCACCAGAATTGACTGGCAGTGTACCACCTCCTTGGTGCCTAAGTGATTGAAGTCAACAGGCCCATTGGCATGGCAGAAAAAGGAGACTTCGGGCAAAGGACCCATGTTAGGCCACCTGGGAGTAATTTGGGGTACTGCTGCAGTTGCATCCCAATCAGGGACCCTTCTTCAACTCCTGGGAGCAGCAAGGGATCCCAGCTCCTTGTATGGTCATCTGTGCCTATAGTGGGTCCAGCGGCCAAAGGGCAAGTATGCTAACTGCCATTGCAGACACCAAACCAGGCAACTGACTCAGCCAAGACTCTGGCATCTACAGGCAAGCTGGTTATAAGACCACCTGTAAAATATCAGAGCATCCTTGATTCCCAGCACATTGACGTTAGACCCTGGCACTGCAGCCTCAGTGCCTGATTAGAACACACAGGTCTCCAATGTTAAGATCTGTGCTTGAAAGGCATAGGACATCTGAGTCAAGAGGCCAGTCCCTGTACCTCTTCCATGGGCACTCTTGTCTGAGTTCAACGCTGTGCAGATCACCTTGCTGAAGTGGTCTCCTAGGCATTGATACTCCCCCAGATGCAGGATGGTTCCTAATTGCAAAACCAGTCCCTGGCTCCCCAGTAGGGATGTGAATGTATAGCAGAGTCCATGGTTAATCAATGAGCTTGGGCTCATTGGATAACTCTCTGAGTTAAATACATCTCCACCCCTTCCCCCTGCTGCCTCTGTATCAGAGGCAGCAGGGTAGGTGCAGGAGGTGAGAGCCGGTTTTTAAGCTGGCTTCCTCTGTGTGGCAGCTACTGTGGAACCAACTGTCCCGCCCCCTCCCACTGCTTCCCATAGAGACAGTGGATGGGGAAGCCAGTTCTCACAGGGAACCGGATGAGCTGGCTCCCAGTGAGCACTGGCGCCACCTGACTCCTCCCCCTTCCTGCCACCCCTAACAGAGGCAGCAGCGTGGGTGAGAAGAGGCAGGTGGGAGCTGGTACATGTGGGGACCTGGCTTAAAAGCCATCTTCCCATGAACATTGGCTCCCCCCCAGTGTATAAATGTGTACTCACTGAAATTTTCAGTGGGTACACATTTACCCAAATAAACACATTTTAGCATCTCTTCTCCCTGGTACTACTCTTCAGGCAGGCACCAATTCCTGGCCTCTCCTTACTGGTCCCTGGCATCTACAGCTCTGCCCTGGTCACCAGAAAGGCCTCAGTCCTAAGCCTAAAGAGTAGTTCAGCCACTCACCTATAAAAGGTGAAATGCCAGGGCCCACAAGACTGGCCTGGCTTCTGTGGTGGCAAAGACCCATTCAGTGTCAGTACAGGAACCTATGAGGTGTACCTGTTTTGCTAGTCCCATACTCCCCTCTGTTCCTCCTAGGCTGCATCAGACAAGCTGTCCTAGCACAGCTGCACCCAAGTTGGAGTACAATGTTGAATCCAACATGGATGACAAAGCAAGCCCTAATGCTCAAGGAGCATCCCCTGGAAGAGCAAGGGAAAGTCGTCCCTCCTTTAGCAGTGCTGTCATCTTCGTCTTCCCTTTCCTCTACCAGCCTGCGTCTTCCAGAGGTGAAGGAAAGCCAGAGGCAGGTGGTGTTCTGATGGTGTAATCCCTGTCACATCCCAGGATCCACTCCCCTGTGCTTTCCTCAACTGTCTGTGCTCCTTCTGGTTGGCCTTAGTGTAGCTGACCTCAGATGGATGCTAGACTTCATAACTATGGGCTACACCCTGGAGTTTGTGGCTATCCATCCCTTCCACTTCCTTTCCTGTTCCTCTTCAGGAGCCCTTCTCATTAACAATTCCTTGTTCAGAAAGTTGATAACCTCCTATGCCTGGAGGCAGTAGAGGAGGTCCCTCCAGATCTTACGGGGGAAGTGTTCTATTAAAAGGTGCTTCAGACCCATTCTGGACCTGCACTACCTCAATAAGTCTCTCAAGATACTAGTTTTACATGGTGTCTTTGGCCTCCATTATTCCCTCCCTGGACTGGGAGACAGGTACTCTGCCCTCTATTTGAAGGATGCATATTTCCATTTTCCTGGGGCACAGATGTTTCCACTCTTTTGTGTTGGGCGGCCACCATTTTCAATTCATTGTGCTGCCTTTTGGTTTCTCATTAGACCTGGGAGTGTTTACAAAGTGCATAGCACAGTGGCTACTAATTTGAGGTGCCAAGGGTGCAAATTTATCTATATGGCTAATAAAGGGCCAGTGTTGGGATCAGGTGTGGCAGTATCTTGATCTAGTTTGCTCCACCTGTCACTACCTGGGGCTGTTAAATGAGAGAAAAATCAGCCTTACTTGCAGCATAGAGTTCATCGGAGTAATCTTTGATTTTTACACAGGCCAGAGCCTTCCTTCCCTAAAATCTGTTTCAAGCTGTGATGCACTTCATCTCGTGCATGCAAACCCACTGTCTCATCACCACTTACTTGTGCTTGTGGTGGTTAGATCATGTGGATGCCTGCATTTGTCGTGAGGCACACAGGGCTCCACCTCAGGCTCCTTCACACAGGCTGGCGTAGGGATATGTTCCCAACAGACAGAGCATGGACCATGTGGTCAGGATATCCGACCATGTACTGTTGCCACTCACATGGTAGCAGAATACTGCATCAGTATTGGAGGCAGTTATCTTTGCAGCTCTGTCCCAGTCAGTGAACCTCCTCTCTGATGCCTTGAATTTGGAGTGGGCTCCCCAACTTGGTGATCCCAGTACACAACCTCATCGGTTGATGTTTAGGGAGCTATCATGACTTGACATCAGGGAGCTCAGAGCAGTTCACTTAGCCTGCCAATCTTTCCTGCCTCTTGTAGAAAGCCGAGTGGTCCAAATTGTGATAGCTACTATAGTGCCTATGTTCTATATCAACCAGTAAGGCAGGGCCAGGTATTCCACCTTTTGCCAGAAAGCCTTCAGACTCTGAAACCGTGTAAAATACGGCATCCATCTCATAGCCACACACCTCCCTGGCATCACAGAACACATTGGAAGATCTCCTCGGCAGGACCTTCTTGTCTCTCCACGAGAGGTTCCCCCCCCATTCAGAAGTGATCAACTTCATCTTCCTGGAGGGGCGATGGTGCTGTTTTCATCCAAACTGAACAGGAAATGCCACAATTTTTGCTTGATTCTTTTGGGGATTCGCAGAATTAATACAAAAACCACAACAGTCTTTTGCAGCTGAACCTGGTGGCACTGCATCTGACAGTGGCTAAATATGGAGGAACAGAAGTACATGGCTGCTGTCCATCGAGTTCTGTTGGGCAGCAGAAGGCTCTCCACTGGAGTGATCTGCCTTTCAAATAGTAATGTTTTTCTTCTTGGAACTCAGCTAACTGTATTTGGCCTCAGAGCAGTTGGTCCTGGACTACTTTTTGCATCTTGTTTAATCTATCAGGGACCATTTTGTTGCTATCTCAGGCTTTTGTCTGCTCTTTGAGGGTAGGTCGGTTCTCCTCCAGGACATGTCTGCCAAGTTCCTTGAAGGCCTTGAGTGCCTCTGACCTTCTGTCAAGGATACCATTTCATCATAGGGCCTGGATTTTGTGCTGTCAAGGCTCACAGGAACCACCCACGCCCCCCCCTTTCCCTTTGAGCCTCTGTCTTTTTGCAGTCTCCTTCTGAAATGGAAGCTTGCAGTCCTACTTGTGATAACCTCTGCCTGCCAGCTCTATGAGATTAGGGTGCTTACCTTGGAACTGGCTTATATAGTTTCCTACAAAGACTACGTTCAGCTGTGGCTGCAGAAGGCTTTCCTGCTCAAGTTCATCTTGCGGTTTCATACAGACCGGACGTTTATTTGCCTGTTTTGGTTTCCCAAAGCCTCAAGTCTGGGGAGGAATGTAGTTCCCATTCATGAGATGCTTGAAGGGATTTAGCCTTCTACATTGAAAGGATCAAACCATTCTAGAAGTTGATGCAATTGTTGGTCATGGAAGCAGACAGGATGAAATGTCATCCAGCGTCTGCTCAAACTTCTTGTCACTGTCTGCATTTGCTGCAACTATGACCAGACAAAGGTGCCACCTCTGCCAATTGTAGCTGCTCGTTCAACTAGGGCACAAGCCTCTTTGGCAGCTTTCCTGGCCCAAGTACCTATCCAGGGTATTTGTAGGGCAGCTACCTGGTCAACCATCCACAGTTCACATCCCATTATGCACTTACTAGCAAGCCTGAGATAATGCTGGCTTTGATAGAGCAATGCTTCCAGCTGCTAGACTGTGATCTCTGAGCCCACCTCTGAGGATATTGTTTGAGAGTCACCTAGAATGGAATTGACATGAGTAAGCCCTTGAAAAAGGGGGAAAAAAGTGCACTTACCTTTTCATAGTTGTTCTTCCAGATGTGTTGCTCATGTCTACTCCATTATCTGTTCTTCTCTTCCTCCTATGTTGGAATGACCTGCCAGAAGAAACTAAGAGGTTGTAGTAGTGTTGGTGGCACCTAATGTACCAGTGCACGAGTGCAGCACTCAAGAGGATGCTACAGTTGACCTAATGGATGACTGCTAAGACAAAAATTCCAACCATGCATGTGGGTAGAACACACCTAGAATAGAATAGACATGAGCAACACCTCTCAAACAAAGAGCTATGAAAAGTTAGGTAACCATTTTTAGACTAATTTTATTCTTAATAAGTAATACAGTATTTAAGTACTGCCAGTGTGCTGAGTCTGGAGAAGGTGGGAAGACATCCAACAGTCAGGACACATTATGACTAATATTGTTGCATGCAGATAGTAAAGTTTAAGGCCAAGATTGTGAAAACGGTGCCTAAATTTAGACTTCCAAACTCATATCTCAACAGCCGAATAAATGGCCTGATTTTGAAAGTGCAAATTACTTGTAAAATCTGACTTAATTTAGGAAATACTCAGAGCCTAACACTTCAGAAAATCAAGCATTGTAGATTTCAGAGCCTAACTTTAGGCACCCATTTTTGAAAGTATTGGCTTGTAATATTCAAGCAAGACTGTAAAGCGCGGTGTCCCAACATTCTAGCCATTAGCCACGTGTAGCTAGTTGGCTGGTTATGTGTGGTAGTTCACTATAGTAGCTGCTGCTTAAGAACTGGTTAGATACCACATCTGTAAAATTTGTGAATCCAGAACACACTTTTTGAAATTAGTCTTGTGGTCTTTATCTGCAGCTGATGGGGCAGCTGACAGTGGTCAGGGATCATCCGTTCATACTGAATCATGTGTAAGTAGCCAACAGACTGTGTCCTATGGTTCCCAGCACGAACAGAATGTCTCAACAGCTACAATTCAGGGATATACTGCTTCAGTTGGTCAAGTGCAGTCTCAACAGCATGGAGGATATCAGCAGCCCACAGTGGTAAGCACAAACCTCAAAAGACACACAGAACACTATGTATTACATACTTTTTTATTTTTGTTTTTTGGCATACTTTCCTTTTACCCCATGTGCGTGTGAATAGGCTTGTTTTATCAGTAAATGATTTACTATACACAGAAATGGTGAAAAGAAAAATTCCATACAAGGTGATAAAAATGTACGGATAGGCAAAGTGCTGCTTGAGAATTATAGTTTGATTTAGGGATATTAAATTTGCATTATGGCAGCTATAAAGCTTAACTCCTTGAATCTCAGCATCTACTGTAATTGAATAATTCTGTTCCCATAATTTTCCAGAACTGAAAATGTAATATGGATTAAAATTATTAAAGTGCTTAAATTGCTTTGTGCAACTATGAAAATTTAAATCTATAGTAAAAATGCTTAAATGCGCACGGATACTCTTTAATAATTTTGAGATATAACTTGAATTCTGCCAAGCCTGTGCAAATGCAGGCTGTATCTGGTAAGTGAAACACTATAGGCTGTATGCAGTCGTTCTCAAATACAGTACCTAATTTAGGATGAAGAGGAAGTAATCCTTCTGTTTTTGAGCATGCATTTAGAGTGAAATGGGTGGATTTCTATCTGCCTTGACATAACACCCTCAAATTAGTTAACGCACGTTGAAGTCTATGCTTAGTCTCGCTCAGGATAGATGTGATGCTTTCACTACACTTAACAGTTAGTGTGGAAGTTCCAAACATCAAGAGTTCTTGGAAAGATAGAGGTATTAAAATAACTTGATGAGAACTGCTCTATAAATGTGAACTCGCTACATTATTAACGTGCTTAAATTGTTTGCATAATTATGAAAATTTAAATCTACAGTAAAAATGCTTAATATACATTGATGCTTTTATAAAAGTCATGTATTCTGTAAGGTTTTGATTACAGGTATCAGAGGTAAGAATTTTGAACCATTATAGAATGCTGCATGTAAGCACTCCAGACTGAACAGGTCCCACACCTTATGTTCCCATTTTATTTATAGCTTGTGTTGAGTTGCTTGTCAGTTGCCCTGCATATTCGTTTCCCTGGAAAGTCTGCAAAGGCCACAAATACCTTTTCCCATTGTGTTCATCTGTGTTACCCTTTATTTGGTACCTTTTTTTCCTTGGTACATTTTAAATGCTAACTTCTAGGAACTCTTTAAATTCCTGCCCCTCATCGCTGTAGTTCTGTTCAACTGCCCCTGCTGGCTCCTTTATGTGCAAACTCTGAGGCAAAATAAGGTACCATATCTGAACATAAGAATGGTCATACTGGGTCAGACAAAAGGTCCGTTTAGCCTAGTATCCTGTCTTCCAACATGGCCAATGTCAGTTGCCCAGAGGGAATGAACAGAACAGGTCACCCATTTCCAGCCTCTGACGAAGGCTAGGGACAGCATTCCTACTCAACATGGTAATTAGAATTGATGGATTTAGAGAATTTAAAACCATTTTCTGTTGAGTCTTGGGAATCCTCAAGTTTCATTTTTGGTACTTACAGCTGTGAATTTTATTGAAGAGTTGTTAGTGGCGTCAGTCCTTTTATTTGAAGAAACTTACCAATTATAGTGATACAATAAATGGACTCTCCATCCTTTCCAAAGGCACTTAATCTGAAGGTTTGTGGTGCTGTTGATCCTGGATCAAATGAAGCTTCTAAGCTGCCCAAAGTAGTTCTTGTCTTGCTTCATCTTTCTTTCCCAAATTTCAGTCCAAGGATGTGGTTTGGAATGAAAAACATTCCATAGTCTTGAAATGGCTGGCTTGCAGATTGAATGACTGGAGTAATAGTTGGGAACCCACTAACAATTCTTCTGAGCAGTCAGGTACTAACCTGAAAAATCTTGCTTAAAGCTAGTGGTGGAATTCCAGAAAATCACCTATCCAGATTTTTCTGGAGACTGACATTGAGTTCAGTTCGCTTTGAAGGCAAAGGGGCAGTTCATTACAAGAAGTTTCAGTGATTAGAAGAACAGATTTTGAAATCCTGGTCTGGCTGCTATACTAACACTTCCATCTTTCCACATCTTTTCTTTATATAAGTATTTAATTGGGTCAGATTCTGACCTAATGGTTTCTGGGTTGTCAAATCACAAAATCTTGGCTCTTTATTTAACAAAGCCATCATCTAGAAAATGCAGTATAACTAATATTAAAGAAGCAATTTTTTTCCAGATATTAAACTCTTAACTTTTTGCTCCACAATTCATGTTGTGGATGATGTTTAATTTCTTATGGTAATCACATGACTGAATAAAGCACTAAACTTTGCATACATAAAACTGGACTCATAGGATACAAACTCCTTTCTAGAATATAAAATAGATTTTGTGCAAGTAGAAAGACTGGAGAGACAAATGCCACTAACATGGACATACACATCTTCCTCCCCACCCCCTCCACTCAACCTAATGTGGATAGCTGAAGGCTGCGCATTAAGCACAAAGGGCCTTTCAAATGTAGAATTACTTGGCACTGGAAATTAACACTTCAGTTTCCTGGAACAAGGTATATAGTAATAAAGTATCTGTTTTATCAGCTCTGCTCTTCAAATGCACATACAAATTGCTTTTGGTAGGAGTGCTAAAGGAGCCCTCTTCATTGATAATGAAAGGCAAACTTTAGTCCTCAGAGGTGCACACTTCCTGTTCCGTGTGTAATGACCTTCATTAAACTCCCCACATATCCTTTTGTACATACAGCAATCAGCATTAGTCTTTCGTCATCCTCATGTATGTGTGACTTTCTGTTTGATTCATTAGTTGTACAACTTTTCATTTTTAAAGCATTCATTCCTTAATTTTGTTTTCCTCCATAGCCTCAACGTGGTCGTAGCATGTCAGTTTGTGTCTCCCATCTTTCTGCTGTTCCCTATCTGCCCTGCATCCCTTCCAGTATTCCTTCTACCCCACTGCCAGCGCTGTGTGCACCTCTTTCTCCTTCCTACCTTCGGACTGCCCCTGAAGAAACCTTTGCAGAAAAGCTTTCTAAAGCACTGGAGAATGTCCTACCCATGCACTCTGCCTCTCCACGCAAGCACCGACGCTCCAGCCTGCCCTCCCTCTTTGTCAGTCCTGTATGTGTTACTGTACGCCTCCTGGCCCATAAAGATAAGTTACCATTAAATACATCCTGGTTTTGGGGCATTTAATAAGTAAAGAAGAATTGGTTTTTTTAATCCTGTGCCCTACACAACTAGAGTGCTAATTCCTTTTCTTTAGGAAGCATCATGCTTATGTAACAACTGAGCAATGTTGGTACCTGAAGTTAGATGAAAGTTATAGGGCAAGGACTGAATGTATGACAGAGGATAAAAGGAGAAATTGCACTCTGATCTCCGTCCCATAAGATAAGTGCATCTGCTTCTACTTTTAGGCAGTCAGTGAAATTCTTTCAAGTCCTGGATAAAATTCTTAATGTCAAATATGACCAGATATTAAAACTTGCTAGTAGCAGCTGATTTGCTCAAGAGGACTGTTTTTAATGGGAATGATGGCCTTCTAGATTCATAATAAAACAAATCAGAGGGATTCTGTCTGAGTAGCAAACAGTTCAAATTTTTTCTGTTTTGCTTCTGGAGGGAAGTTAAAATTGTGTTTCCATTGATTCCTGTATACATATTGTATTTTGAGATGGAAAGATTTCTTCTGTTACTGTAGATGTTAAATGCGTAAGGCATGAATGGATGTCTTAGTCTTTCCAGAGTATCTGGTTATGTTGGAAGTTAGAAGTATATTTGAGTCAGTTAATTCTTTGAGGAAATATTTCCTTTTAAGAGATGTTGGAGAATATTCTTGTGTTCTGGAAATTGATTCCATAGAACATAAAGGGCATGTCCTTACTCACTGTGCTGGACAGTATGGGACTTTGCTCCTGTTTTTCCAGAGGGGAAATTGAAGTTATCTGTCGGATTTTTTTTTAAGCTAATTATAATCCATCACAATGTTATGGAGAAATCAATTGCTGATGGCGCTTGTAGAATCCTCCTCAGAGGGATGCTAATGCATCATGCAGTATATCACTGAACAATTGGGAACAGATGCTCTTGATTGTTACCCTGCTGTTGAATCATCCTTGAACCAGATATTCGTAACTGACTTGAATTTCTAGCTGATTGAAAACTACTTCTTGGAGATTAACTCCAATAGCCTGTAGTAGCTGTCAGTGTCAGTAGACTGCACTGTTGCTGCTATTTTCCAAAGAGCAATTAAATCTATACAAGTAGTGTTAGTGTAGAAAGTATCAATTGCTATTGAAAATCATTAGTGCCAGATATAGTAGAAATGCACTATTAGAAATTTTATGAGACAGCCTTTCCTTGCCCTTCATTTTCGCCCTGGAGGGGAGAAGTCAAGATGAGCCTGCTCTAACATTTGAATCAAAGTGTCTTTGCTTTTGAGGACTTCCCTGCTGGTTTAGTACAAGTCGGTTCAGATTGGAGATGCAAGTGTAGTATAGTCCATTCTCAAGATTAATAGATGGCCTATCGAGTACTATAAATGGGAAGGGCAGTTGAAATCAACTCAATCTAAAGATGATGCAATGTGAGTAACTCTTAACAGATGGTTTAGTCTTGTGGCCTTAGAAGGGTCATTTCATGTTTTTACATATATAGCAAGTTACTGAATAATTTGAGAGAAACACCACCACATCTTCATGGGACATAATCAAAGTTCATTAACCAAAAACTGAAGATCTCTTCTCCCTTTCTTGACTTTGTGTGGACCTTTGTGTAAACTATATCAAGTGATTGTCTCTCTGCTAGCTAACTCAGTTTGTTCTTTTGGTACAACTTGCACATAAATCCGTAACTCGGAGGCTTAATTTAAAGGAGTTGTAGGTACCATGAAAATAAGTCTGTCATTGTCAGCAGAAATTCTCTTTTCTATGAACGAGAAGAAGGTTGTTGTAGAAAAGCTAACAAAAGCATGGTACTTCAGTATGCAGTTCTATTCACCATGGATGTATTTAATGGATATTTACATTTTTGTAATTTTCAAGCATTGTATGTGTTATAGATCATGAACTTGGAGTAGTCATTCTATAAGGTTACTTCACAGAGCTGCCTAGTGAGCTGTGCATGTTCATGTCCTTTCATTTCTAAATGTATGAATTACTTGTCTTGTTCATGTCAATGCAGCCTCAGTCCCTGGTGCATCCGTGTGGGGGAACACCAACATTCCCAGATTCCCAGATATTTTTCCCAACCATTCATGAACGGCCAGTGTCTTTCTCACCACCACCTGTCTGCCCACCAAAGGCTACCATTTCTCAGCGGCGCAAGAGTACCTCCTTCTTGGAAGCCCAAACATGCCATTTCCAGCCCTTGCTAAAAACTGGCCAGAGTTTACTTCCACCTGGTGGTAACCCCACAAATTGGACGTCAGAGGCAGTCGTTATGCTGGGCACTACAGCTCATACAGTCACTGGAGAGCCCCTACATGTGCAAGTCAGTTCAGCACCTCCTGAGGATGCTCACTCTAGAATGCCTCAAGAAGCCGTGTACTTTGTGGGCATGCACTACCAGCCACAATTGCCAGAGCATTACGATACAGTAGTGTATAATTCCTATGGGACTGAACAGTACTTGAAACAGCTGCCTGAACAGAAGCATGTGCAAGGTGGCCCTCTTCAGAGCTCTGTTTATGACTATCAGTCTGGGCAGAACTTCCTGCCAAGACATCTACAGAGCTTGAGACTGGATTCTGGAATGAGCCCTCTTTCACCATTGTCCAGTGTTCCAGCTCCATTAAGTGCAGATTCCACTCAGGTGAAGTTTCACCAGGCATTTGTTCCTCATTCTGCACCTGCTGTGCTTACTCACAGTAGTGATAGCAGAACAAGCTGTGTTTTTGAGTTCCATGTACACACACCAAATTTGGCTCCAGGAGAAGGGGGTATCTTACCCCAACGTGTTTACAGAAGCTGTCGGGGGTCATTGGATTTTAATCAGGAGGAGTCCAGTCAGGTAACAGGGTTGCATGGTCGCCTCCAACCTGTGACAGAGGAACAGTGTCACTATTTTGTTCCTGAGCTAACAGTGCCTAGTGCGGGATCTATCAAACAGAGCTGGCCAGAAAGGAGTCCAGAATACTCAAGTGATTCATCGCAGCTGACTTCCTCTGACACTGGTGATTTCCAGTCTCCTCCCCCAACAGTGGGGTCATCTACAGCTTTTGGTTCAGACTTCTCGTTGCCCATTGTCCAGGTCCCTCAGAAGGTATTTCAAGAGTCGCAACTCTTCATCTGTTTCCAACAGGGAGCCTCAGCTCAACAAGCCTTGTCCACCTCGCTTTCATCAGGACCACCTGCATTCTACCCTCAGGTTATGGGAGCAAACCATTCCAGAATGTTTCTGCTGTTTTGTCTTCCTTTACACAATTAAGGGCCCAATTTCCCTTCTTTCCTTCCCCTGTATCTTTCCCTTCCATACTCCAGGTTATTCTAGATCTTGGCATTCAAAGGATATGTTTCTGCTATATCTGTAATATACTAGGATCTCAGTAGCTTGCTAGGTCTCACCTCAATAAGTGAGATGTCAGCAGCTACTGGTAATCATTCTACCTTCAGCCCTTGCAAAATCTTGGTAGGTGGGACTTTCTGATATTTGTAGCAAGTAGTCAGTACTCATCATTATTTTGTAGCTGATATTCAGCTCACAGATCCAGGTGACTGAAATGCAGGGTAGGCTTTTCATCCTGGCAAGGTTATGGATTGGTTACAGTAAGGGATGACTCTGATTCTGTGTCAAGAAGTATTGTGACCAAAGAATCATTATTTTTCTGGTTATGCAGTCAGTGGCTTCAATTGAAGGATTTAATACCATTTAACAACATATTATTTGTACAATGGAGGATAGAAAAACTAAAAATACCAATTGTTCTGTGAACTGTCCAGACATAGGAGAATCTCTTACAACTCTTCAGAGGGATTCCAGGGGATGATTTACTTATTGAAGGAGTAGTCTAAAAATTACTTATGAATATTTAATTTCCAAATTAACTATTTTGATGAATTGAAATGTAAACAAGTCATTTGTACAAATTGTCTGAGATGAAGATTCATCAAGTATCACTTCTACATGATGACAGATCATGGTACTGTTAAAAATAAAACAAACTTGAATATTGCTAGAATTTACACATTGTATTGCTACTTGTAGTACTTTTACTTGCCAGAGCCAGGAGAGGACCTGCCTAAGAGCAGATTTCTCATCTCCCTCACTCCTGCCATTTCAGCAGTGAAGTTAAACTTGCTTCACTGTGCAAGTTGCACAGGAGATTAGTCCATTTCTTGAAGTGGAGGAAATGGTTAGGAAGAAAAGGAGCTTTGCTGTTATTCAGTACATAAATGTAGAAAGGTCAGGAACCAGGAATTCAGTTTGAATGCTTTCCTCATGGAATAGTGCAGACTACTTTTCTTCCCACTTCCCAACATGAGTAGAGGATTGTGGTGATAGCTGTTTCAGAATAGAGCTTTTAAACACAAGTCTGGTGTGGGTTGCTACACCTATATAGCAGTGTTATTTCGGAATAACTGACATTATTTTGAAATAACAGTGTGTGTCTACATAAGCCATTATTTTGAAATGTCAAGATGGAGGACTTCTTACTTCGACTCCTGTAACCCTCATTTCAGGGGGAGTAAGGGAAAATTGAAAGAAGTGTGTTCTTCCTTCGACTTCCTGCTGTGTAGACAGCACCAAAAGCTGAATTAAGCTATTTCAAGTTCAGCTATGAAATTGATGTAACTGAAGTTGCGTATCTTCATTCGACTTTTGCTCTACAGTGTAGATGTGCCCTAAGGGAGCCATCTAGAGCTTAGTGAACCTTCATTGTAAGCAGAGTGGAGTGGAAGTCTAGTGAAGTGCTCTGAAACAGTGTTTATAGGGTAGTGTAGTCCCAAATTATTTTGGTACACAGGAAACCACTTACTGAAGTTTTTATGTTCAAGACTAAACGAATGGCTGGAAGAATAGCCTAAAATAAGAGAGGTAAAATGTATCTCATGTATGGATTACTAAGAGTGCTCGATTAATGTGTTAAAATAATGCATGATTTAGGACTTTGTGTTGCCTCAAGTTCAAGCTGCATTACCTTAGTTACAATTTAAATAGCACATACTATTAGGCAAAACCTTCAAGGAACTATTAAGAGTAAAAGAAAAAGCTTCCCTGGATGGCACTGTGCTTTCCGAGGGTTTTTCTTAAACCACAGTAATGCTTTCCAGAGTATTCCTGGAAACAATATACTGCAGGTTTGTATGCCAACGGGAATTTTGTAGCTTCAGTAATTTAAAAGAATAATACTTTACACAATATTTTATACAACTTTCTAAATGCACTAGAAATTTTCTACTTTTTCAGCCTTCCCACTGAAGTGACAAACTAAGAAAGGGATCTGAATGATCTTTCCCTTTCTGGGTTATACTGAAGTATAGAGATATTGCATGTCCCAGTGTCTGATACAGAAGGATAATATTTAGTCCAATGGGAGGGAAACTGCTGAAGAAGAGGTATTTGATATGCCGTTTCTTCAGACTCTTCTCCATTCACTGTAATGTCATTCATCCATTCTTTTATTTGTTAATTCATTCAAAGTTGTTGTTTTTTTGTGTTAGCTAGGACCTTCCGTGTCTCCAATAGCTAACCCAATTTATGGGCTCTGAACATTGCAGTGTTGAGAGTCTGAAAATAATTTGGCATGTTTTTTGACATGCCTTTCAAAGTGAGCCCGGGGGGGGGGGACACAAACACACACACACACTTTAATATTAGTTTTAAAACTCTGTATCTATCTTCAATTTATGGTTGAGGATACAGAGTTAGTATTTTTTCACTCTTTTTCTATTCCTGGCCACCTAAATGTGCTCAGTGTGTAAATGTTAAGTTTAATGCTTTTGTTCTTAGCAACTATACCGGGACAGATCCTAAAGAAAGATGAAACTGGTAGGCTAACTTGCCTAATGCAGAGGGCTGTTTGGGTTGTACTTGTTTATATTGGTTGTTTTGGAAATTTTAACAAAAAGCTCATCACTTCCTCATAGTGCACTGCACTGCTGAATAGCTCCATAATACAATTAAGCCATAGTACCATTGTGCGTTCATTAGACGATTGTTTTAATTAGACCACTCTAGTCAGAAACTATAGATGCGGAAGCCAGTAATTGCCCAGTATGATTGTACCTGTCTCCTTTTCTCCCCCCATAGACACAGGTGCAAGGGCAGCCAACCTCAAGTAGTATATCAGTGGGGGTGCCATCTCAGCCTACACAACAGAGTCAGCAGGTAAGAAAAACAGTTCCTAAAGCCAGGACTAATGTGTAGTAAGTTTGACTTCCAGTTGGATTTTTATGGGAGAAAGTGAACAGGAAAATATTTTCAGTATTGTTGTCAGATTGTGGGCAAGGGAAGAAGGTTTTAAGTTCAGATAGAAAGGATAGAGGCTTCTTGGTGCTGATGCTAGGCATAGCTGCCAACTCTTATATATTCTAGTGATTATTTTATACCTGATAACTAATTTTCACCTAAAATATGTTACTGAAGTTTGCCAGAATTTAAAGAGAAATCTATGGACGACGTGCTTGAGTAGGAAACGGTCTATTTCTCTACCCTCACAATCTCAAGCTTACCACACCTAATTCGAGTGTATACTTGGTTTTGAAATTGAAATTGTGTAAGCTTAAGTACCAGTGGACTATGGTGCTTACAGAATATCACTTTCCAATTCTTCCCAGTGATTTTTCTCAGTGAGGTTCCCTGTGCATGGGTATTTTCTCCTAAGCTATGGTAAAAGGAGTTTTGTCTAGATTTTGAGCAAAAAGCTGAATAACTGAAAGACATATTTTTCTGGGCACTGATGCAGTTATTTTGTAGAATCTTCTTGTGAATGTTTTCTAAGCCTTTCAGGAAGATGCTTAATCTCTTTGATTTTCAGAGAGAGCTCAGACTAACTGCTTGATATAAGTAATATAAGATCTAACAAAATGATTGGGTATGTGCAAACATGAAGATGAAACACTAATCTTTTGATAGCTTACCCTTTTATCCTTTGGGTGAAATCTACTTGAACACATACAAATCTGAGGAATGCTTTTATCTAAAGAGAAAATAATCTCTTGCTATCTTTCCTCCTTGCAACAGAGTGCACAGCAGCTGGCTCCTTCCCAACAGGCAGGACAGTACCAGTTGCAGCAGTCATCCATTGCCAGTGGAGCTACCCCATCACAACCAGTTAGTCAAACACCACTGATCATGCCGATGCCTCAGGTACCAGTGGGGACTCAGGTAACTAACCTTGGTCTTTTGCAAACTTAAGAGAGTCGTCCTTTCTTCCCAGAATTTTTTGGTTACAGCTTTTATTTGTCTGCTGTCTTCCCTAATAGTTCAGAGGTGACATATTATTCCATGTTTAAAAATTTGGCAGGAACAGAGATGTATGTCTTAAATCTCTTTCTTTGGAATACATGGCAGAAATTCAGTAATTCAGTTGAGGAACAACAGCACTTGAAACTGAGCCTTTGCTTGCATAGAGGTCTTAGACAAACATCTGGAAAGACTAGTGTCACCTGCAGTTTGAGGAGTTTCATATGGCATTGTTGACACTTCATGAACACAAATGTAAATTGGATGGAGTACATTTCTCTTACATAATGACAATTTATTCTCCAGTTATGTATACTAAACCAAGTATACTGCCTCTTCTGAACTGTTGTCCTCTTTTTTTTAAAAACCAGTCTTCCTCATTCACTACTTGGCCAAGATGCATCTGATACCAAACGGTTATTTCAGATTGTCACATTTTTTGATATCTTGAATGTGAATGGTGATAAGCCACAAAAACCATTTTAGTTTCATTTGACCTCTTTATCCAATTCTGTTGATTGCTGATCAGCTGACATGACCTTTGCCATTCTGTGTATGTTGACAACGGTGGCTAACGCTCTTAATTGCTTCCTGCTTATACCTGAAGTGGGTACATGTTCCCGTTTTTGTTGTGGGGTTTTCATATTTTCCCAATAGGTAAGGGAGGGAGGATTGCTTGTAGAATTAGAATGATAGCAGAGTCCATTTATGTACATTTTGATGGTGCAGCAGTGTTGACACCTGTCTGTTCCATCGTAGCACAATGTACAAGTTGCAAAAACTGGAACACAGAAGGGATTGTAAAAAAGGTGACCCTTTGGAACAGCAGTCAATTCTCAAGCCACTCTGCCAGCTACTCTCCCCACTCCACTCTTACAGGGCATGATAACTTAAGCAATTCTTTTTTTTCTTTGACTCATACATTTAAAAAACCTGCTTTCTGCAACCCTGCTTCCTAAAAAAGCCTATTTCTATTTTCTTTGCATCCCCAGCTTCCTGTTTCCCAAGCAGTGCCGATCATCCAAGGCGAACCTCAGTTACCTGTTGCAGCACCTTCTCTCCCTCAGCCTTCAGTTGCCCCAACCATTCCAATTGGCTCTCATTTTCTTCCTATGGGACAGCCCATGTCAACTTCCCTGCTTCCCCAGTTTTCAGTCTCTCATGCACCTGTGGCTCAGCCAGGCTTCCAGTCTTTGCCTGTTTCTATGGCAGCTGGCATTAACCAGCCACTGCTCACTCTGGCCACATCAGCTGCTATCCCTGTAGGATCAACCATTGTCCCTAGCCAGCTTCCAACCGCTCTACAGTCTGCAGCCCAGCTGCCCAGCCAGGTTCTCCCACAGCTCCTGCAGCCAGCTGTTCAGTCCATGGGATTACCGGCCAGTCTTGGACAAGCTGCTGAAGCTGCACTTCCAGCTGGAGATGCTTTGTACCAGGTACTGTTGCAAGTCAGCAAAAGATCTCCTCATCTTCTGTTCCTCTGGGACACTAGACCTGACTTATGTTGCACATATTTGCCAATACCCAAATTTGGCAGGAAAGTGATCAAAGCACATGTTTTTGTGTCTCTTTTTGAACTAACTACTTATAGTTGTATGCAAAAGGACAGAGTTTCATGGATTGTTTTTGGACACCTAACTATGGATTTATCGGCAATGGAATTTCTGTAAAAGTTAGGTTTTTCTGCCATATGTGACAAATAAGCATCTGAAAATTGGTAATACTTCATCACTCCCTGCCAAAGACCTTTAAAATGCTGATCTGTGTCCTGGAAAGACAGTGTGTGGAATGTCTGGCGACACCAAAAATTACCTTAGCAATAATCTAGACTGTGAGCCTTGAATGTCAGTAAAGTGTCAGATGCAAACATGGAATGATGGACAAGAGCTAATCTGTGTCTGACTATAGTAAAGATTTAATTTATAAATCAGCAAAGCATTACAATAAAAATACAGTGGTGAGAAGACAGTCCCAACATGTGATGTTGCCCCTATTGTAATATATATTATGTTGAAATGTGCTGTCCATCAGCAGGTAATAGCAAGTATTGTTTACTTGCTGTGTGTAATAATGTTGCTTGGCATTCAGGTCATCTCCACTCTTGAGTTGAAGGGGGGAGATTACATGAACATTGGCATTCTTTATGGAAGATTCCCATTAGCTGTTGCATATACTAGCTAAATAGTGATTATTCAGCATGCAAGCTCTTCACGTTTTCCACTTTTATGATTTTGTGGATAATTATAGGGGAAGTTCGCTTCCTAGGACTTTGAAACACTTTTTGTGAGAGTGCAAGAGAACTTGCTGACTCATCATATGTGATTGTTCTGGAGGTGAATTTAGGTACCTGGGCAGTCTGCTGTGTTCCTCTTGCAAAATGGCTTTGAGGTGCTTGAACATTATGGAAGTATGGCAGGTTGGAACAGTCCCCGCAGCTTTACTTGCCATGTTTTCTCTTTCAGCCTTTCTTGCTGGTTTCCTAACTTCCCCTAATATGCACTAACTTGGATCCCTCATTTCTGTCGCAGGGCTTTCCA
The DNA here is from genome assembly GCF_049634645.1 of Pelodiscus sinensis. NCBI lineage: Eukaryota > Metazoa > Chordata > Testudines > Trionychidae > Pelodiscus > Pelodiscus sinensis. Next base: position 108,092,988 of record NC_134711.1, read on the forward strand.
CCTCGGCTGCCGCCGCAATACCCAGGAGACTCAAATGTTGCTCCCTCCTCTGCTGTGACCTCTGTTTGCATCCCTACTGCAGTACTGTCCCCTCCCTTACCCACAGATGCATTGGCACAGCCAGGTTATCTTGCTGCAATGGTGCAGCAGCCTTATGTGGAACAGAACATGTTAGTTCCTCTGAGCGGTGTAGGAGGACAGGTTCAAGTGCCACAGCCTTCATTGAGTTTAGCACAGCAGGTCTCATCTGCATCTTCACAGCAGGGAGCTTTAGAGGTAAATGTGATGTTGTGTGTATAAATTGAAAATTCCAGAGCATGAATTATATTTGCACTGTTTGGGGGAAATTAACCCCTTCCATGTTGGTATCATTTGGACACTATAAACTAATTTCTCAAATGACTTTTTCTTACAGCAGAATGTCATGCCAATGTGGGGAACTTGTTGCCATTGGCTGTTCTGTTGGGAAGTGAGTGTGCATTCCAGAGGCAAAAATCTGTTAACACTTCACTTCTTGCTAGTACTATAGATCCTTTTTTGTCTTTTCAAAGACACTGTGCCATTGGTAGCCCATGAGAATCTCTAATACGTGTTCCTTCAAGATTTTCTGCTGTTGGGGGAGAGATTTGAATTGTCCTTGTGGGCTGCATTGGCTTCCCTGTTGCACATTTTGCTAGTATGGTGCTGGCTGCATGGCAAGCTGTAGAATCACAATGTAGCAGATGGGATGGCTATCCTCACCAGGCACTCTGAGTATTGCACTAACACCCTCTTCTTGGGTGTCAGATTTGAGTGGACTAGACCCCTGTGGTTATTAATTTGTCTGTAGAATTGATGCTTTGTAGCTTGGAAGAATGATTGGGGAAATGTACTAAAGAGTTGATCTGGTTAGAACTAAAGAAATAATTCATTAACATCCTTGAGTGTTGGTTTTTTCTTGCAGAGTACTCAGGGAGCCTCGCAGGCTGCTCCTTCAGAGTCTGTACCATCAGCACAGCAACAGCCTGCACAGACTACCCCGTTGGTCTCCTCATTAGACAGGTAACCCTAGAGTTTTACCAAGCTGAACTTGTTGGTTGAGACATTTTTCCCTTGGTGGCTCTCTGGCATCTGTTCTTTACTGGGAACATTTTCTATATAAATTGAGTGAATAACTTAAATTTTTTTATAAGGTTTCTCTCTGAAGTTTCTTTCTGAAGTTACCATGCCTCAGTGAGTCACAACTGAGAATACCAGATTCGTGTCCAAAAGCTGAGAAATAGGGCGCAAACATCCCAAAACTGGGGATTGTTCTTCAATAAGATAAACCAAACCAGCAGCAGAAGTAAACTTCTATCTCGCCACGTTGACAAATGACAAGTCAGAAATGTAGTCTCCTTAAGAAACTCAACCCTGTGCCAATACCCAGATAGTAGACTTAATGATGAATGGTTATTTAACACCAGATTGATCAACCAAAGGAGGGTTCTTACTACGAATGACCAGCCACATACCCAGGTCAATATATAACTTGGATCCTACCCAATAATGACACTGTTTCCTGTCATCCAGTATGTATATCTAAAGGTTTTTATACAAAGAAAGAGGTGAGAAGGTAAAATTGGCAAAAGAAATCGTATACAAACAGTAATTACTGAGTTCTCGGATCAGGCATGAAGCAATGATGTCATGAAACTGCTGGCTTATTAAGTCTGTGGTTCCTTCCAGACTTTTGGAAAGTCCTCATTCTCTTGGTTAGAATGCTCCCATTAATACAAGTCCATATTCCAGAGAACAGAGTGGGAAAGAAGCTGAGTAGAGATGTTTCTGGGGCATTTTATACTTTGTGCCATATAGTGGGTCTGCTCTCAATACATTAAGTGGAAAAATATAGGCACAAGAGGGAATCCAGTGTCACATGCCCTTGCATGTTTTGATGAGTCATAGCAGTGGCCATTATCGGCAGTCTGGCTGGAAAGTCTATGTGAAAACCCATTAGGTGGGGATAAGCGTCTTTCATGGCTCATTGTGTTTGTTGATGAGCCATCAGCTTGAATAGTCTATTCACAATGTGCTGGCTAGACTGGCTGTAAACTACCATGTGGGAGGTACTGCACTGGAAAAATAGGTATACAGTCAATATTAGGGAAGTGAAGGTTTAACTGGTTAACTGGTAAGCCTCACCCTTGATGCTCCCAGGGAGGCTTGCTACGGGCTCATGCTGCAGAGCCCACAGCATGTGTAGTCACTATGGTTTTTAGCAGTTACATTTTAACTGCGTTTCTACATCTCTAGTCAATATTCATAACTTCAGAAATGAAAATGATACATGCATGCTGATAGGATAATCATTCAGCAAATCATGTATTTTCCATTGACAACTCTCATGATATGGTTTGTACCACTGTTGCAATTGTATAATGTACATAGTCGTTTCTTAATCAGATAGTCACACCTGCTATGCTAATCTATTGCAATTACATATTAAGCAAGGGGTTACTTGTTCCCATGATAGTCATACATATTCAAGAGTTGAGCTTTGCAAAGCTTGATGCTTCATCCAGAAGATGCATTTAAGTGGATTACTGTATCAAATATTTCCTAGATCCCTTCTTGTGTGGTTAAATACCCTGTCTTCACAAGAGGAACCAGTATTGATCTTAAGAGGCTATCCTCTCTTGGATTAAGAGGGAGATTGTCATCACAAACTGAAGAAGTTCAAATATTATTTGTGTAAATTATTAAACTTAAACTTTGGTTTTAGTGCACATTCTGATGTTGCTTCGGGCATGAGTGATGGCAATGAAAATGTGCCAGGATCTAGTGGGAGACACGAAGGGAGGACCACTAAACGCCATTATCGGAAGTCTGTACGCAGCCGTTCTCGGCATGAGAAGATGGCTAGACCAAAACTGAGAATTCTCAATGTGAGTTATGGCTTATTTCAGTGACTGTAATAATGGTAGTGTCTTTCTTGAGCTCTTATAGAACTTCCCTACCCACCATTCTGAAGAGGGTAGCCTTTCCATTTCCTGTGTATCCTAAGTTCTGATAACAGCCTCCCATACAAAGTGACTAGGCTTCCACTCAAACTCTTCCCCAGGTGCTGTACACTGTTTTGTATGCTCCTGTGTATTCTTTCTGCTTTGGAGGTCAGATAGTGTCCAAAGGTGAGCTATTAGGTGTGCTGTGCCCAAGAGTGAGCTATTAGGTGTGCTGCAGAGCTGTAAGCACAGCAGAACATGGTCATTCAGGGAGCATTGATACTTGTAGGTGGTACAGAGTATTTACTTTGTTTGCCTTACCCCTTGACTGGAGTTTAAGAAACCTCACCCTATTTTCCCTACTACCACACTAGTTAATTTACTGAAATGTAATTATTCTATTTTCTGCAATAAGCAGGAAAGGTTTACAGAGTAATCAGTTCTAGAGAAAGATGCCCTATGTTGAGCAAGAGGGCTTAAAGTTGAACATCTAAGGGATTTCCAGCTGTATCATTTAGCACTTGTACCTTAAAGGATGGTTGCCCTTCAGTATACCTGATCTGTCTGGGAATGGAGAATGAATGGCTCAAGGAGTATAGTTGGCCCTTAGGAGATCTTGTTGCTTTTGTGCACCTGACATTCCCCTGGCTTTAGGGACATGAGATGTTTGCACGTGTGTTCGGTAATTCTGTGAGGTTCTAATGTATTCCACAATTCAGGGTGGAAAACACATTTTTTTTTCAGGTCTCGAACAAGGGTGATCGTGTGGTTGAATGCCAGCTAGAGACACACAATCGGAAAATGGTTACTTTCAAATTTGACCTGGATGGTGACAACCCAGAGGAAATAGCATCAATTATGGTGAGCTACATCTCCAGTGAAGATGGAGAATTGACCTTGATCTTGTTCATCATATTAGTTGTACAACCTGTCTTTAGGAATTACTAGAGTTCTCATAGTGTCTTTGTGCACTGCAATCTTTGTCTCCTCTTCCAATCATGTTACTAATATTAGAAGCAAAATCTTTCATTAATAACTGTTCCCCGTGCCAGCCTCCTGCCCTCAGAGACCGCCCCCCACCCCAGTTCCTCACCCTGGATGCCCTGTGCCCTCCAGTGTTACCTCCGCTGCTTAGAGCTCCCCAGCACTAGCTGTGCACTGCTTCAAAGCCTTCAACTGAGTGTTGCTGCCTGGGTCATGGTTGCTCTGAGGCTGCTGTGCTGTGCTGCGCTGCGCTCTGCACAGCCCCCCTGCCACACAGCGAACCACTCTTCTGTATCCAGGAGGAGACCTCTGGTGCTGGTTGGCTGAGGCAGGGCAGCACAGGACATGCCTCTCCCAACAGCCACGGTAGAAGGAGATGCTCTGGGCAGTGTACCGCAGCCCCAGCCCGAAGAGCTGCCGCAGCCCAACAGCCAGTGGTATGCGGACCAGCACAGGTCTGTGGCCTGGCAGTTGGAAACCAGGCTTTAGTATTTTAAAAATTGCTTACTAATAGCTTGTTGTGGGCTGAACTAATAAACAGTAAACTTCATTTCTGGAAATAAAATTTAAATTTTTCCAAGTGCAGTCATGCTCCTGTTACTGGAGAACTTAATTTTATCCCAAAGAATGCTCTCTTGCAGGAGTATATCTGTGCCCATGCACCTCTACTGGAAGATTTTTAGGTAACAGTGTCCACTTGGCTTGCACATGTGTGCTTGTTCTCTCATGGTCTGCCTAGATAGAATCTAGCGCTGCGTGAGCAAATTGCCCATGGTTCCTTCCCAAACACCTTTGGTCTTGAATGGAACAAGCAGTTGTTTCTTCATTCTGTGCATCATTAGCATAAGTAGTAGTAGTTCTAGTCATCTTGATTCTCTTAATAGTTAGTTTCTGAGATTTTAAAAAGAGGAAATCTCTTCTAATTCATGTTTCCTGCCCTTTCTGGGGGACTCTCCCCTCCCCTGCCTTGAGGATTTAGCAGTTAAGACCTCTCAGTTTTAAACAACAAAAAAAGGAAAAACTTATTTTGCATCCCTTGAAAGATAATATCACTATGTATAGTTTCTGGGAAAATCACATATCCACAAAAACGCACCCTCGGTTAGCAGCTCAAGGCAAAGTTTCCAAAAACATAAGTCTTGCTGATGGAGAGAGCACTTTAGCCTCCAGCTGACTCCCCTGCACATATTCTCTAGGGCACATATTGTCCCCAGAGCCTTTGACTTCCAATGGGGTACAGTTATGAAAAACCCTGATAAGGACTCCACACTAAGATTTTGGCCTTCCAAAGAGGTTCCCCAAAGGCATTTGGGCATGTCTGTACTAGTGGCTCATTGACCAATAGTACCTCAGGAAAAACCTAACAATATGCATCAGAAATCTTTGAGACATGTACAGTAAAAGGAAGATTCCTCCAAAGTAGTCATAGAATGTAAACCTATACACTTTCCACATTATATACCTTCAACATACATCCGTTATCTCAGTAGTTGTTTACAGGGAGGTCTGAATTAATTCCTGTTGGTTTTGTCATGTAAAAAGTAAACTAATTGGTAAGGATCATACATGCTTTATCCCATTTCATTGGGCGTCAGCAAATATGAAATCTTTAAAAGGCTTCTAGCTCAAATAATCACTGTGAAATTTTGTCCTATCTCAAAACTAGTTTCACTGGGCTCATGAAATAGAACATCATGGCATTGTCATGCCAATAGTAAGATCTATTCCCAGTTGAGTAAAAACAGATGACCACTAAATACATGGAAGTCTTTTGAACAGAAGAGTTTGTAGTGACTGTACTGGCACAATTGAAATGTACAGCTAGTTTATGTGTCTAGCCACATAATTAAGCTTGTGAAGTTGGTCTCTTAGGGAGATATGGGTTCACCTTCAACGTAGTGTCAGTGCAGAGTAACTTGATTCATCGTGATTGTTTTGGTTCTGGTCATGAAAGACTTGGAATAGGCAGAGAAGAGAATTTGAAATTCATTTCCAATACTAAGAAGAATATGTAAGTTTCAATTACATTAGTCCCTCATTCCTTTTACTGCATTAGAGATGTTTTGAAGGCTTATGTAATATTAAATCAGTAACTGTAATAGGAAATAGTAGGCCTGCTAAATTTCAATTACAGGCAGTCCCCAGGTTACATGGATCTGACTTACATCGGATCCCTACTTATAAACGGGGTGAGGCAACCCTGCACTAGCTGCTTCCCCCCAGCAGACCAGGGAGACGCGAAGCAAGTGCCCCTCCCCCCCCCCCCCCCCCCAGCAGACCAGGGAGACGCAGAGCAGCTTTTCTCAGCAGACACCTCAACTTGAGAATAAAGGACTGAGGGAAGTGAGGTGTGGGAGAATAAAACTGAGCTCTGGAGAAATGTTTGGCTAGAGTTTCCCCTATAATATGTACCAATTCCGACTTGCATACAGATTCAACTTAAGAACAAACCTACAGTCCCTATCTTGTACGTAACCCGGGGACTGCCTGTATACAATACTTTCATAGCCATGTTTGTTCCATGATATTAGTCAAGGTGGGTGAGATAATATTTTTTTATTTGACCGTCTCCTGTGGGTGAGAGATGGGCTACAAACTACATAGTACAGATGTTAAATATCAGTTAATTGAATAGTTGAGTAACCTCATGAATTCTTATTGGTTAGTCGACTATTCTATAGTCCCGGGGCAGGGTTGGCAGCCAGTGCGCTCCAGCCTCACTCCTGAGGAGCCGTGATCCCATCGCAGACTGGCTGCCTGTTGTCCAGTGCTGCTGCCTCTAATAGAGGCAGCAGCACAGGATGGCAGCAGCCCCTGTCTAGGGGATGTCTGAGCTCCTGGACCTGGTGTGGGCTGAAACTGAGCTTGGCTGCCTGCCCATGTGGTTCCTAATATACTTCAAATGTAAAGCCACAGTGGGGGAAGGTCCCAGACCCGGCATGAGCCAAGACTGAGCTGGGCCGTCTGCCTGCCCATCTCCTAATAAACTTTAAATGCAGAGTTGCAATGGAGTAAGTCTCAGACCCGTCGCAAGCCAGCAGTGAGCCGGCCTGCTGGCCAGCCTGCTAAAAAATTAATTGGCTGGGGGTGGGAAGGTAATGCGTGTAGTCTATAGCATTAACTTATAAGCTTTTGCTTATCGGTTAATCGACTACACTATTACATCCCTTCTACATAGAACTCTTCCTCAGGTCTCAGAAAACAGTGTGTCATATAAGATTGAACACATAGTTTGGTAGAAGGAGTAAATTTCAATTAACCTAACCAATTATACCAAGCAGAAATCTTGTAACGCAGTCACAACAGCTTACCTGGACAAGTGAGACTTTTAATGCTAGTGTAATAAAAATAGAGGCCCAGACAAGATTCCTGTTACGCTGGAGGCCATAAAATACAGACCACAATCTAAATTAAAGCAAGAGGCAACAAAAATGGGCAATGAATAATAAGAGTAACACTGATAGGAAGGTATAGTTGCATAGCCAGAATCTATGCAGAATGCATAGATTTGAAGGGGGTTAAAATATAAATAGACAAGGGACATGAACAATGACAACAGTCCTTGTTTTGTTTCATTCACAGGTGCAGAATGAATTTATTCTAGCAATTGAACGAGATTCATTTGTAGAGCAGGTACGAGAGATCATTGAGAAAGCAGATGAAATGCTCAGTGAGGATGTCAGCGTGGAGCCAGAAGGTGATCAGGGCTTGGAGAGTATGCAGGCAAAAGACGACTGCTTCTTTCCAGGGCCCCAGGTAAGTAGTGCTTAAATTGTCTGTTTCGAATGCAGTGGAAGTGGTAAACTAGAGCCGTCCAGAAACTGGAATTCCTATTAAGTAGGGAATTTCAGAAATTCAAAAAATTGCTTTGAAATAAAACAAATTAAATGGTTTAGAAGAAAAATAGGCATCTTACAAAATATTAAAGTAAGTGATTCTTCTGCTCCTTCAGTTGTGCACTTCCTGGCAGCCCACCAGGCTGGGGAAATGGGTTCTATGGGCTTCCAGTACTGTCTTGGAGCTGGGACAACTGCAAGTTATGGGAGTCCTGGCTCCATGGCAGTCTGCCTAGCAGGGAAACAGGTAGGTTTGCAAACTTCCCTGTCCTGGCAATTTAGATATAATATTGGCATGTTCCCATGGAACAGGGTTTTGGAGGTGGGGGAGGGTCAAAGTGAGATTGGACTAGACTAGACTGAAGTACTCAAATTCAGAGTATTGCTTACAATAGTGGCATGCTGAATACCATAGGTATGCCACTAAATTTGTGTTTGAGCTTTTTTTGGAAGACTGAGGTTATGCTTAAATGTTAACTTTTATTATTTATCTTTTTGCAGAAATTGGAGGGAGAGTTCAAACAGCCAGACCCTGTATCTTTCATGCCACAGAGAATTGGTAAGCTTTATAATTGTTATCCAATAGTTTCCTAGTGCTGACTTGGATCCAACTGAAGAGGGCAATCTTTGTATGCTTGAGCACATGATCTGGCCGGATGCGCTGTAATGAGATGAAGCACATCACTAAATACCTAACTTCTCCATTGTTTAGGTGGTGCTCCTAGCTCTTTAACCCAGGTTGTTCATTCTGCTGGAAGACGGTTTATTGTCAGTCCTGTCCCAGAGAGTCGGTTAAGAGAGCAGCAGTTTTTCACCTCTGCTATTCCTGCGGGAAAGGAACTTTCAGAGATTAGTAAGTTACCCAAAACTTTCTGGAGTTTGGTTAATATTTATTCATGATACAATCTACAAGAGAGCTTACCGTGAGTGACCGGTTCTTGTTATAGCTGTGTCAGTCACAGGATATTATAGACACAAGATAAGTGAAGTAATATCTTTTGTTGGAGTAAATTCCATTGATGAGAGACAAGCTTTGGAATTTATACCAAGCTCTTCAGGTCTAGGAAGTTTACAGATATTCACACCTTGTATTTCAGATTTAGTAAAAGTAGTTAAAACCTTCAAGGGACCATTATAGGTGAAGTGGCCCATTAGCATGCCTACAGTCATGGCGGGGGGGAGGAGGAAAGAAAAGAGGAGGGAAGCTGTCTTTGCCTCCACCCTCTCCTTGTATAGAAAAAGGTTACTGGGATGATCTGAGGAATGGAAAGTCTACCTTATGAAAGGAAACTCAAAGAGCTTGTCTTATTTAGCCTAACCAAATGAAGGCTAAGGGAAGAGATGATTATTCTCTATAAATACATCCAAGGGATAAATACCAGCAAGGGAGAGGAGTTACTTAAATTATGCTCTGATGTGGACAGAAGAGCAAAAGGTTCCAAGCTAGCCTTCAACTAGTTTGGGGTTGAGCACATGATCATATTACATAAAGGTTTTCAACAAGCAGAGGCATAAAATTCTGGAACAGCCTTTCAAGGGGAACAGTGGAAGCAAGATTTTTCCTCTCTTGATCTGTTAACTGATACTATTATTGCTGTTCCAGTGTTAAACTCCTGTAGATTTCACAGCACATTTTATATTGTGATTTGCAATATATATCCCCTGGCTCTGCGTTCCTAGTTCTCTTAGGAATAGCCTCGGTAAATCACACCATAATATGCTATCCTGGAATGCTGTTAATCTAGCAATGGTAGGTAAACTTCTCTAAATTGAATTGACTGGATTTTTTTGTTTTCCCTCAGTTGCTTCCTCTCCATCACATGGTCCTGGGATGAACCTGTCTCATTCTGCATCATCACTAAGCCTGCAGCAAGCTTTCTCTGAGATCAGGCATGCTCAAATGACAGAAGGACCCAGTACAGCTCCTCCAGTGTTTAACCAAACAATACCACCATTTCCACCTGCACTTGCTAACATGGCTGGGAGTCTACCATCTACATCGGTGGCTCCTCCCACAGCATCCCCCCCCTCCACCACTGGTATTTCTCTTCCAGTAGTTCAGTCTGTTGTTCCCTTGACTATAGAACAGGTGCCAGCTGGAGCTGCCTCAAGCAAAGCCGTTTTAGGTTCCAGCTGTCCAACAGCTACATCACAGTCTGGGCAACAATTAATTGGTGGTATGACTTCCAGTCTGAGTACACCTGCTTCTTTTTCATTACCTTCTACATCACAGACTGCTCAACCACTGACAGAAGAGGCTGTCCCTAATATCAGTGCACCTGCATTGTTAACATTGCCACCAATACCACAAACTCCTGTCATGGCTGGCCCTAGTGTTGGTGTGCCAGGCACTGTATCCCCACCTGTTACGTCTCCTCCTGTCCAACAGATTGCAAGTAGTATGGAATCTGTGACAGCTCCACAAACATCTATAGCCTCAACTATAGCTCATAATGTGACTTCACAAACTCCTCAGCTCAGCAGCAGTAGATCCATTCCCAGTCTGGCAGAAACTGTTGTAAGTGTGCTACACTCAAAGTATGAGGATGGACAGTCAGCAGATAAATCCCATCAGTGCAGTGCAGCTGGCTTGTCACTTCCTATTTCTGCGCCATTGTCCTCTGAAGTGACATCAAGTATATCTAGTTCAGTGCCTCAGCCTACTATGGTGCATCCTTTACTCATCCCGTCAGCAGTTGCATCAACACCAGTCCTACCCCAGGCAGCAGCGGCAATCTCTACCCCCATATTATCCCAGGTTCCTTTATCTGGCATCCTACCACTGACACAGCCAGTTGCTAACTTGCCTGTAGTACAACAGACTTTGATACACTGTCAGCCTCAACCTGCTCCGCTACCCAATCAACCTCATACTCACTGTCTAGAGGCTGATGTTGACACTCAACCCAAAGCTCCTGGCATTGATGACATAAAGACCTTGGAAGAAAAGCTACGATCTCTCTTCAGTGAACATGGCAATGTAGGTGCAACACATCCACCAGTATCTCTGGAGACATCATTGGTAATGGAGACTACAGTCATGCCTGGTGTACCAACCACTGCTGTTGCACCAACTAAACCTATGACAGCCACTACCAGCTCTTGCATACCACCGGCTAGTTTGCCGATTGGACCAGCTGGTTTACCTGTTACGACACCAGTTACCACACCTGGTCAAGTGGGAATTCCTGTCACCTATGTTCCAGCATCAGGCAGCATTGCAACAACAGCAGTGAAACCAGGAACCCCTCCTTCAAAGCCATCTCTTAGCAGGGTACCGGTAAGGAATCCAGCACTCTTGTGAAAGGTGTTAAATATATGAAAGAATAACCTTTTAGAAATTACTCTTATTCTGAAGCAAGGTTGACACAGAATGTTTATCCAAATTGATTTATCCAGTCCATTAGTATATTTTCTGCTTTTAGTGTTAGTACAGTGTCGGTATGCTTTTTCCTTCTCAAGTCCAGCTCTTTGTGCTCTACTTAAGTTCTTCTTGACTTGATTACTTCCTATAGCAATCTCAGCTTTAGGTGTCCAGCCCTACTTATTTCCCTCTGAATGTCTCAGAGTTCCTAAGATCTCCAGATGTGTGCACGGGCTGAAATTCTAAGATTTGCAGATTTCCATGACCCCAATGGATCCGGCAGCCCTTATAGCGTCTGTCATCTGCCTCTTAATTCCTTTCTTCCTCACACAAATTACATATTCCTGCTCCCTGGATAAAACGTACAGGTGTTGCTGAGGACAGCAATCTGTACTAGGCCTATGGTTTCGCTGACTTACCAAGGTCCACAGTAGATCAGGTATTTTTCAAGAAGACCTCAGGAAGGTGAATCAAAGACTAGCAGTGTGTCTTACAGCTCTAGCTAGAGGTGTAATTTCCAGCTCAAGGAAATATACATGTGCTATCTCTGATCAAACTGGTGCACTGAAATAAAGTCACTGTGGAGGGAAAGTTGGGGAATAGGATGGAATGGAGGCTAGCCACCTCAGGGAAGTGCTCATTCACCTTGCCATCATGGCTGGGCCAAATAAGTCTCCTTGGGTATGCCTACACTACAGAGAAGATTGACCCTCTGGAAGTTGATCTTCTAACATTCGATTTAGTGGGTCTAATGTAGCCCCCCTAAATCAAACATTGAGGGCAGCCCCTGCTGGTGTCCTATACTCCTTGTTCTGTGAGGAGTAATGGAAGTTGGCAGGAGAGTGTGCTCCTGTCGGTCGTCTACAATGTGGATGCTGCAGCAGCTTGGTTTAAGGTAATCCAAATCCATCTACACATTTTGTGTAGCTGGATGGAGTACCTTAAGCTGACCTGCTTTATTTACTAGGCTATGTCTACACTGCAGCGCTATTTTGGGATACCAGAGGTATCCCAAAATAGCTATCCTGCATCTTAACAGCAAGCTGGTTATTTTGAAATATAACAAGCTTGCTTTTCCATCGTCCCTGTAATCCCTTACTCCTCATGGAATGAGGTTGTTTCGGAATAGTGGATTATTTCAAAATTATTACAAAATGAGCTATTTTGAAATAACATTGAAACAAGATGCACAAGTTGTGTAGCTCAAATTGCGTATCTTATTTCGAACTACGGTGCATTGTAGATGCAAAAATTTCAATATGCTGGACAGAAGTACCCGTTTCATTTTTATTTTATTTTTTTTAGGTTTAAGAGAATTGCCTGCCTTTAATGTAAGGAAAAAAGCTTTACAAGAAAGTTGTAGAGGTAGTAGTTTGGTGGGGAGGAACATTTAAAGCATAGGAAATTTAAAACTAGATTAAATTAAAAAGCCAAGCATCCTAAAAAAAGACAAAGAATGACGGGAACCTTTGTGATGTCATAACTATGTAGACAGTTTCAAATGGTTAAACTTAAATCCAAACAACTGAATTCCTTGGATCTGTATTGTTTTTGGAAAATTACATCTTTGTAAAAATCTTTACTTATAAATTACTGGTAAGTATTTTAAAGATTAAGTTTAACTTAATGAAATCTGGCTAGGAGTAATTCATACTGTTAAGTAATATGAAGATGGAATTTGGGGAGAGCACGTGGAAGTGTTCTGCCTTCAAATGATTAATGAATTCAGTTGCTGCTGTAAAACAGTATGTGTATTCCAGTGACAGTGGCTTAAATATGTCAGTTTAAGAGTGAATTCACCTTGAATTTTCTTGTGATCTAATATTAATTAGATTCTGCCACTTATTAGTTCTCACTTGCTTAAAGACTGAAGAAGGCTTCATCCAACAAAGAATGGCCTGTGTCTGTTTCCTGCTATAAAAGGTTACCAGCCAAATATCGCTAGGTTATTGTGCCACTTACTATGTGCATTTTCTGACATCAAGAAAACATGCCTGTGCTAGCTCTGACCAATCTCATTTGCTAGAAATAACAGAATGCAGGCACGATGGCACAAGAGGTGGGGGAGACTTGGACATAATTGAGAGGAGGAGAGTTGGAAAAAATCCACACACAGCATCTTAGATCTTAGTGTTAGCTTCTTAGTTCTTAGGTCTACCCACTTTTGTAACGGTTTGAGAGAACTAACTGGAATGTGCTGTCTGACTTGTGCTGTGAGGCTTGTGTGCCTCATTCTTGGTGCTGCTGAGAGGGCAGGGGACTGGGCTCGAGGTCCCTTCCAGTTCTATGATTCTACCATTTCCAGTTGCTCTTACACTTTGCACATAACCTGGCTGGATTTTTTTTCTTTTACCAAGATGCATGTTAATGATCTGCTTGGACAGTCAGCGGCTTCAGGTAGCTGTTCATAATGGGGGAGGGAAGAAAATAACAGGGAGATTAAAAATAAAACATTTCTTAGTGGATGTAGACTTCCTCAGATAATAAAACATTTCAGATTCTTTATGAATTGTTTAGAGAAATTTACTACACTCACCTGAATTTTGCCACTCTTAAACAGCAGTGGAACTGTAATACAGAGATGTCAGGGAAAGTGAGTAGGGTTTCTCACTGGATTGCCCTGCTTAGTTGTTACTAAGCTTTCTATTGGAAATTTGTGATTATAGCAGCAGTTCCCATGTATTTGCTATAAAGAGGTCAAGATTTTTTTTAAAACTAAAACTACTTGCCTTCATCATAAACAGATTTTCCCTGTAGCTGATCAAATTAAAATGCAAGTGGATATCCCAGTTGAAATGAATTCCCTCTTAATACTGTTCCTTGCTTTCATAGGAAGGTTCCACAGGGAAAACTTTAAAGCTTTCTACTAAGTGATGTGACTTATTGTGACTTGCTGACTGCTCCTACTGTTCTTTGTTTGATGGACTTGCATTTCCTCTTCATTATCCATAGGTGCTACCAGTAGGTTTTGAACTTTCAGCTGGCACTCCATCCAGCGAACAGCTGCCGCCCTTTCCAGGACCTTCACTAACTCAGGTGCTACATGACTTGCAGGTTGTTTGCTGCTTCTCCTCCTTTCTTTCTCAAAGAGCATGTTCCAATTAAACTCTCCATTGCATGGTCTTGGCTTCTTCACTTTTTCTTTTGACCAAGTAACCCCTTCTGTATAGCAAGGACTAGAGTCACTCATGCCCTGGAAGACAGCAGGTGCCTGTGGACCTAAATGACTCAAGCTTATCTTTTGATTTCTGTTTTGAGCTTGAGGGAAAGCTTCTTAAAAGCCCTTGTTTTACATACCAGGATGTTAAGTGTTGCGCAATAGCTATGTTTCTAAGTTGGTTATGTACCAAATATGTCTTTACAACAGAATATTTGCAATTCATCAATAATCACTGGATCTTTGAGTGCTGATTTTGTTAGCTACGCCACCCGTGGAATTTGCACATTTTCTTTCAACCATTCCCCGTAGTCTAGATGAGCCCCTAGTGGAGTACTGCAATATATATATATTTTTTTCCCCCCTGCAAAGCTAGGATTTTGCTACCAGATACTTGTTTTATTCTAATAACCAGGACAGGTATGTTTAACACTTCTGAAATTTCATCTCTTCATTTACGTACAACTAATTCATCAAATGTATTTTATTTGTCCAAGAGCATTTCAGCACCACTGGGAAAGTTAATTTACTAATTTTGCTTCATTTCACTGTCCTTAAGGCTGACCATTCACAAATGCGTTTCTGCCTGGGATTTGCTGAAAGACATTTGTTCAGGAAAATTAACTTTCCCAGTGGTGCTGAAATGCTCTTGACAAATAAAATACACTTGATGAATTAGTTGTACGTAAATGAAGAGATATGAAACTTCAGAAGTGTTAAACATTACTTGTCCTGGTTATTAGAATAAAACAAGTATCTGGTAGCAAAGTTCTAGCTTTGCAAGGAAAAAAATATATTGTAGTACTCCACTAGGGGCTCATCTAGACTACAGGGAATGGTTGAAAGAACCATATCTTTAACCATTCCCTGTAGTCTAGATGAGCCCTAGCTCTGGAAAACCCAAGACTACTGACTATGAGAATTGAATTGCTTTTTAATAGTCTCCTTTTCCTAGACTATCAGAATTGGTGCAGTTCCATAAATCTTCTAATAACAATTTAAAGATTATAGTTCAAACAAACTGCTGGGATCTGCATTTGGCCAAGTTCTGGTATATGAATAACTGAAGACTTCCAGGGAGATTTTAGATGTTCGGCCCTATGAACTTTTGAGAGGTTGTCATATAGTCCCTTATTCCCAGGACAAACTTTTGACTGATAGCTGCCACTTCTGTAAAACAGGAAAAAAAAATCATACAAGGGGTTACAGAACTCAAGAGAGTTTAAAAAAAAAAAAAAAAAAAAAAAAAAAGCAGTCAAGACCTGCAATTAAATGGAAAGATTTCTAAATATTTTAAATTACTGTGCAATAAGGTAATGTGGAGAAAATTTAAGCATGTAATTAAAGAAACCTACAATATATGATGAAAGAAAAGCTAAAAATAAAAGTGGTGAACATAGAGACTTGAAAGCAGTCTGTATCCTGTTCTTAATATGTTTTAGAAACAGCACATTTACTTACTGAAAAAACACAAACTGGACTCTATTCCAGTGTTTTTGCCTATATATGTAATCACCATTTGGTTGTATAAAGACGGTTTTCTGTTAAAGCAGGCATTGGGCAATATCTGTTTTAAAGCAAAACAGTTCCTGTTACAAACGCAATGTTTTCTACACACACAAGTTTCTGAAGTATTAACTTGTTTGAATCTTTTAAATTTTCCATTTGTGGTTTTGTGCTAAAAATGATTGTTTTTGGAACACTTAACTTAAATTTGGCTCAAGGGATTTTGCTTATGACTATAAAACAATGCTGTCTTTTTAAAGCTGTTTTTTAAAAGTCATTTTAGAAAAATTTTAGCCAAAATATCTATAATATGGAACTTTGTTATTGTCTCTTGTGGGCTATTGTCAGTGGATGAGAATTGACGGCAGTATATTCAGAGGTATCGACTAAGACTTCCATTGGCAAAGCTTTATCAGGCTCCCATTGGCATCAGTGTTCTCACAACTCAGCCTGACATGCTCATGTCTCAGGCTTCTTCTGAGGAAAGTAACACAAAATGGGACCTTCTAACTCATCTTATTGCCTTTCAGGCCATGTATTAGAAAGGAGCATGTACCCAATCAAGGGAGTTCACTTCTAAGAATCTCCTCCTAATTAAATAATGTGATATAAATGTCAGGTCCTATCTAAAACCATTTAAATGTGCATGATCTGTGTTTAAAAAAACAACAACAACCTAAACAAACTCTAAACGATCTGAAAGCTTATTCGACATACTGGAGGAAATACTTGTTCTTGTAAGATACCATTTAGACAGGTTTAATGCTTCCAAATACATGAAAAATAGAATGACCCAAGTTCTAAAAGTATTTGTAGTATGGTGTGGTATGAGCTGTTTCCATACTAGTTGTCATGCACTTCCTTCTTGACTGTGGCTAGCAAAAGAGCACCCTTCATGAACTGTCAGCCACTGTTTTGTCTCGTCAGCCCAACCTGACACACTTTGTTTTGGAGTTGTCTTTTCCTGACTCCCATTAGTTTACATTTCTTCTTTTTTATTGTGATGTTAATGTTTTATTTTCAGAAGTCAAGGCCTTTTGGCTTCCTCTAACCAGGGAGCACTGATAGGTTGCCAGAGAACCAGAAAATCAATGACACATTCTCGCTGTTTTAGGCTTTTGCAAATTATCTTCTACATTGTGCTTGCAGCTCTGTCATGCATACAGTTTATCATTAAGATTTTGATATTGTTTTCTTTGGATTTCTTACGTTTTCCCAAAGAACTATGGTTAAAGATGGTCATGGCTATTGCCCAAGCTGAGAATGCACCTATGCCTCTAAAAGGGTGATCAAGGTCCTACTTCGGAAGCTGTTGAAAGATCTGTCAATATCCTCACTGGGATTACTAGGGCTCATGACAACTTGTGCCTGACAGACAAATGGAGCATATAGTTCAACTCAAAACCTTCCTGTCCCAGGTGAGGAAGAATCCAGGACCTCACCAGTCCAGCAGAAAGGATAAGCAATAACTAGCACCTGACAACTTGGACCATGGTAACAGTGTGTTCATAATAGTCTGAAAGGAAGAACTTGAGTGGATACCAAAATACTAATGGAAGCAAGCAACACAGAAGACTTGTATTGAGTTTTGCAGGAGAATGACTTCCCTGGCTTGGTGTCTGGGGATGTTATCTTCATTTAGGAAATGATATGTAAGTAGTAGTGAGTATAGATGCAGCCAGTCTGAGGCGGAGGAATGCACACAAGACTCCACATGTGAGGATTTCTGTTTTGTTTTCTCCTCCAGCCCCCCCCCCCCCCCCCCCATGGACAAGTGGTCATCAGTGTTTCAAAAAAGAGCTTTGTGCCTTGAAAGTTTCTCTCTTGACAGAGGTCGGTCCAATGTAAGACATTACCTTATACACCATATCTTTGTTTATGATATGGCAGATCAGGGACTTGCAGATAAAATCTGGTATAAGACACAAGGAAGTGAATGCATCTCTTCTGGATTGAGCAATTACTAGCTGGTCTTCTGATGGCCCATAAAACATTTAGTGAGTGATATATTCTCCATCCAGTATTTTATGTAGACTTTTATACCACACTCATCACCTTAGTGTCTGAGTGCTTAATGCATTACTGGAAAGCAATGTGACTACATACCATGTATGGTTTGTGTTCTCATCCTGTCACTAAGGGGAGAAGTTCATGCAGTAGAATGTCTAGTTCTGGTAAGGCTTTTTATTTATTAAATAAATATACCTATTGCTGTGTGCATTAGAGAAGTCAGTCAAAGAAATGCACCTGGCACTCGCAGATGATTGTGAGGTTTGTGATGATTCCTTGATCGTGGGGAATGTACTCCAAAGCCTGACCATGTCCAAAAGGTTTTGTTCCCCTCACAACAAGTTTTGCTCTTCTTATTGAGCTCTGTGGTGTGAGAAGAACAAAGTTGTGAACTGCAATCTTCGTCCTGGAGTTTTTAGGTTAGTATTTTTAGGTATCCTGGACCTAGATTATGGAGTGCTTTGAAGAGCAGGAACAGCACCCTGAACTTGATTTGAAATTCCATGGAAAGTGAGTGTAGATAATGGAGGGCATGTGTGGCAGTTTGTGGTGTTGAGGCAATTTACTACAGTGCCTCAATGCTATAATTTTTGTACTAACTGAAGTTACCAAAGTGCATGAACGCTTCATTATCCAGGTATGTTGCATTGCTGTAATTCAGCCAAGAGGTGATGAAGGCATAAATAACAAAGGGCTGTGATGGGATGGAATCTCCTATCCAGCTGAAGATCATGGAAAATGTGACCTGAATCTGTAGTGATGCAAGAACTCAGAGGTAGCAAGGAATCTGAGCACTACTAGACTACGGACTGAATTCAGTAATTGTGGATGTGAATCTTTGCAGCCATAGAGCATATCCCCTTCAAGTAACCTCCTCAATCTAGTCTTCTCTGGCAATCAGAAACACCCCTTTTTTTCTTAATCAGTGACTGATCTCATCCAAGCTGTAGACCTTCTGGGTATATTTGGTGTGATCATACGTTGTCAAGGGTAAGCAGAGCTGTGGTAGTCAATTTCATCTTCTCTGACTGTTAACCTAGCAGTTGGAGGTAGATGTTGAAAAGGATTATAGAGATGATTGATCCCTGTGGAACTCCAAGGATCAGGGGTCTAGTGGCGCGGGTATGGTTTTCCATCACTACTCTCTCGGAAAGCTTCCAACTAGTTTAGTGCTTTACTCTGGATTTTTTGCCACCTCTCTGATCCAAGACAGCAAGATTTCATGGTCTGCTTCGCTGAATGCTGTAATGCAGTCCAAAACAGAATGGACATCTGTCTTCCCTCCATGGACAGGAGATGACTATCAGTGCGACTAAACCAGTTTCATTTCTGTCATGGCTGACATGGCTTGATTGTGTCAAGTTTAGGATTTTAGTTTGTAATTGTTCTTTTGATAGCTTCTTTATGAGCTTGCTCAGGAATGGGAGATTTGATGCTGGGTGATGGTTGCCTAGGACTAAAGTATTGAAAAGGCTTCTTTGGTGTTCATCAGACTATTGCGTGTTTGGAAAAAGAGAGGAAGAGTCTTTATTTTTCTGAACTAGGCTGTTGGACTCAAGTAATACCAGTTTTTCATAACACATGTCCTTCTGTCTAGTGAAAGTTGATTCGCGCATGTGAAAAATCTGTGGTATGGATCTAGTCTTCATGGAGAGATCTTCTTGATTATCTTGCATAACTTGCTTCTAAACTAGAGTTGAAACTTTCTTGCCTTTTTGACTCTTATCTGGGATGTCCTTTTTTAGAAGTCTATCTTATAGAAACTATCTCAGGCTGTTGAAATGTTAAATCTGCTACTTCTGAAGGTACTCTTTTTTTTTTTTTTTTTTTTTTTAAAAGCAGCACCCTATTCATCTTCACAGTTGGCTTTGGCATACCTCTTGTCTTAATTTACAATGTAATTTACTTTTTTGTTTAGGGATAATCATTGAGCTACTTGCCCAGCTGGTGTCTTGAAGTAGGCAAATCAAGTCACCTGTAACCTGGATTGGTGCTTTCTGTATCATGTTACTATGTGTGAGGAGGGTTTGGGATGGCTGGCCCATGCC
Source organism: Pelodiscus sinensis (assembly GCF_049634645.1). NCBI lineage: Eukaryota > Metazoa > Chordata > Testudines > Trionychidae > Pelodiscus > Pelodiscus sinensis. Next base: position 108,112,856 of record NC_134711.1, read on the forward strand.
AAGAACCGCTGCCCTTACAAATAAAAACCTCCAACTTCTCTCTTTTTTTTAATCATTTAGTCCATTTTCAAGAATGAGAATCCAAAACCAATACCTTCAGCAAGAGCTACAAACTGAATTTTCTTTCCTATTTTTGGTTTAAATGTGTAGCTAATTTACCAGCTGTATATGACACAGGAAGCAGAGGTAATGGAGGTATTGAAACAATATTAAGGTTGCAACTTCATATAGAAAAAAGACTTAAGTAGTTTTGACATTAAATCATGTCAGGTGAGTAGCTGGTTCCAAGGGATAGCAGCTTACTGTTTCCTTGTTGCTTTAGTCCCAGCAGCCTCTAGAAGATCTGGATGCTCAGTTAAGACGAACCCTCAGTCCAGAGACTGTCCCAGTGACATCTGCTCCTGCCTGTGTAAGTTTGCAAATATTGGCATTTAAAGTGTCTATTTAAGAGTGCTTCCTTAAAATAAAGAATGATTTGTGAATGTCTTGGATTGAGTCTACAAGAAGTTATTCTTGGCATGAAAGGTGCAGCTTGTGATGTATTTTGTATTCCCTGGTTTGCTACCAAATGAAGATATGGTCCTTAAGCAGATGTGCTGTAAGGTGTGGTTGCAAATTTTAATCTCTAATATGAAAATGAAATTTATAAAAAATCCTAATCAGTGCTGTTGAGAAAATTGGAGATGTGCCCTAGTCAGTTGGAAGAGAGATACCATATTCAGATGAATGTAGGATCTTACTACAGTAAATAAAGCTTGTGAGGGTGGGAAGTTGGAATACCTAGAGCAAAGTAGATATTCTGTACTAACTCCTTATGTGTGCACACTTATTCCACACCATGGGGTTGTCTACCCAAGTACATCCAGGAACACTAATCTGAATTTAAAGGTGTGAAATTAAAGTGAATTAGTGAAAATGCAGTAAGCCCTTGTTTGGACAGTTGGATTCAGAATGCAAGTTGCTTTAATTTAAATAGCTGTTATCATTTTAACTTGGACTTCTAGCTATTTCATACCAATTTCTCTGAGAGGACCATACTAAAACTCCATCAAGCTTCCTAAAGAAGAAGCTCTGTTGACCCATTGCAGATAAAATTTGAAAGCACAAACATATATCCTTACAGTTGGCTATTTAAGATTGAAATGACTTGTTGCTCTTGCCCATAGTCATTCCTTTATCCTTAAGGAAGAAGGAAAAATATGGAATGTTGCAAGATGCTTTGTAGGCTGTGGTAAGGATCAATGTAACAGGATTTTCTTTGTGTTTATAGCCTGTGCCAGCAGTGGCTTCTACAACGGTTACTGGAGTGGTGTCTGCATCAGCACAGCCCCTGAAAGAAGGTATTTATACTGATGCTTGCCATCTCGGTTTTCTGAAGAATTTGAATGAACTTGCTGAACAAGAGGATTTGATTGTTCTAAAACTGCAGGCTTTATTAGATGAACTGGAAGGGCACTGGCTTTTGATGAACTAGACTTAAATTCTACTTTAGGCCAAGAGAGGCAAGGGATATGCTAGCTTAGTTAATTTTTAAAACTCTCCCAAAACCAAGTTTAAGATTTACAAGGATTGGCTGCTCCAGTCGGGCCTCTCCATGCGGGCACAACAGACCTGTATTTCCCCTTTGATGGGATGGCTCTGTATGCTGGACACACAGACACAAAGCTGCACGGATTGAAAGACTCTCTCACCACCCTAAGGATGCCAGGCTTGTTTGTCCTTGGGCCTGCATGCAACATGCTCAAGCCACAGCTGTCTGTCCCAAATTTCCCATTCCCACCAGAAGTGGTGCAGAGCAAATACAAGGGCTTAGGAAGATGCTGAGTAAAGAGTCCCATGATCTAAGCCCACAGCCAAATGCCCTTTTTGAAAGTTTGCATGAGGATGATATACATCACAGTTCCCTGGATCCATCCTCCCTCTAATTTTCCAAACGTTTGTACCCTTTCCTCCCTGCCTAGTGCTCTCTAACCATAGACCATGGGGTCCTCAGCACTGTGCAGCAGGGTTATACTTCACAACTAACCCCCACCCCATCCTTTTCATCATCCTTCTGTACTTCTCTTCAGGGACCCTTCTCACAAGAATCTGCTCATGCAAGAAGTCAAAGGGTTATTGTTGATAGGCACAGTGGAGGAGGTTCCATCTCATTACAGGAACCAAGGGTTTTCTTCCTGCTACATTTTAATCCCCAAAGGCAAGGGTAGCCTTTGGCCCATTCTAGACTGGTGAGACCTGGTGAAATTCCAGTTGTGCATGGTTTTCACAGCTTTCCTCATTCCCTCCCTGGATCTGGGAGATGGGTACACAGCCCTTGATCTTAAGGATGTGTACTTTAAAAAAGTGATTTTTTTTTTTTTTGAGGAATACAGGTGCTTTCTATGGTTTAGGGTAGGTGCCAACCACTATCAGTTTGCAGTCCTCCCATTTAGTCTGGTAATGGCCCCTCAGGTGTTTACCAAATGTACGTTATTGATAGCATCTTACTTCCAGCGCTAAGGCATTCAGATTTATACTTATGTGGATGATTGATTTATCAAGGGAAACTTCAATGGCAGGGTCTGGAAGGATGTAGATGTGCTGCCCTGCATGTGTCATCACCTCGGACGTTGATAAATGACACATTGACGTTAAATTTTATCCTTTGTACTGGTATTATCTGTGCTGCATTTGACTCAACCTTGGTTAACATAAGAACAGACATACTGATTTATACCAAAGGTGTCCATCTAGCCCAGTATCCTGTCTGTCAACAGTGGCCAATACCAGATGCCCCAAAGGGAGGGAACAGAACAGGTATCACAACCACTGGACAGGTTTAGTTCCTTCACTGATCTCATTGTGGAGGTCTCCGCCTTGGCGCTGATGACAGATAGTATGTCTTCACCTCCTTGGGCACATGGCAGTGTGGACTTACATGGTATGCCTTCCCAGGTTCAGGCTGCAGCCTATCCAGCAATGGCTGGTATTTATCTACTTTCACCATCGACTTGTCCATCGCAGCACTGGTTCTCGACTTGCTGATCTGGTGGGTGACAGGAAACATCATAGCAGGCATTCTGTTTGAGGACACTCCTCGCTCAACTGGGCTGGAGTTTGATGCCTTGGATGGGTGCTCCAGGCCCATGGATGCTCCAGGGCACATGGTCTGTGGAGGAATCGTTCTTCCACATAAATATCAAGGAGCGCAGGGTGTGCAAGTTCTTTCTGCTGCATCTGTTGGGTAACATGGCCATGATGGTCCTACATCAAAAGGAAGGGAAGAATTCAATCATGAGTGCTTTTCCAGGAAATGATCTGCATCCTGGGAGTTCTGCATCTTTCATGACATTCATCTGGAGGCATGGCCCCACAGGAGCCAGGAAATTCTTGACTGGCAAGCTAAGCAGACAGTTCTCTTCTCACCATGAGTCTGACAACTTTTCGGACACATGTGGACTAGATTCTCAGTGTGGGTCATGCAGAAAGATTTCTCCTTCTGAGGACCCTGTAGAAACTGTCTTGGACTACCTCCTCTATCTGAAGCATCAGAGGCTAGCACATGCTTCAAAGTATGATTGGCAGCAATCTCTGCCTTCTATCTGCCAAGTCAAAGACAATTACTATTTTCCTGCAACATGACTATCAGGTTCTTGGAAGGTCCTGAGGCTTTTCCTACAGGTACAAGCCCCTGTCCCACAATAGGACCTTAACTTGGTCCTTTCCAGCCTTATGGGGATTGCCCTTCAAGCAATCTTGCTCCCTTTTGAACTTGTCTTGGAAGGTAACCTTCTTGTTATTGATCATGTTGGCCAAGTGAGTTTCCAAACTGTGTGCCTTGACTTCAGAGTCACCATATACTGTCCTTATATAAGGATATGGTTCAGCTCTGGCCCCACTGCGCCTTCCTCCCCAAGGTGTTTGCTGCATTTCATATGGGCCAAAACATCTTCCACCCAGTCGTCTTCCCAAAACTGCATAGGACTAATGAGGAGACACGTCTTCACACTCTAGAAGAGCTCTTGACTTTTACCTTGATCAGACAAAGCCTTTTTGTAGGTCATCCCACCTCTTCATTGGATATGCTGAGAGGGTGAAGGGTCTCCCAGTATCTGCACAGAGGATGTCAAACTGGATAATCTCTTGCATCCAGATGTGCAGTGAGTTGGCCACCAGTATGGAAAATGCACTCAACTTGAGCACAGGATAATTTGCTGGCCTTTCTGGCTCATATCCCTGTCTAGGACATCTGCAAAGCTACAATGTGATCGTCAGTTCATACATTCATGACCCACCATGCCATCACACAGCAGGACAGGAATGATGCTGGGTTTGGCAGAGTGTTGTTGCAATCTGCATGTCCTTAAACCCGTGGTCACCAACCAGTAGATCGCAATCTACCGGTAGATCTTGGAGGCTCTAAGAGTAGCTCTTGAGCACTCTCTGAACCACGCGCCTGCGCAGTACATTTACATTAGATTTCCTCATTTGAGGAGCAGCTACTCACCGAGCAACAGCACAGGTGAGTAACTGCGAGGAATGGTGGGAATTTTTTTTTAAAGTAACAGTATAAGGATTGGGGATAGCAAATGATGGAGAGGAGAATAGAGAGGGCGGGGCTTCAAGGAAAGGGCGGGGCGGTAGATCTTGGCTTGGTCTGTCATTTAAAAAGTGATCTTGGGTGTAAAAAGGTTGGAGACCACTGCCTTAAACTGTCTCTACTGCTTGGAGTTACCCACTTTTAGTGGACAAAAGCAAGGATTTGAAGGAAAGACAGTGACCTGTTTCTATAATTGGCTTTCTGCAAGAAGTGTTGCTCATATCAGTTGAACATTCACATGGGTTTTGGAAGTTGTAACATTAGGCTAGTCTATGCATTTAATCTTCTATCTTCTCAGGATCCCATCTCATGACGGAGATACAATTCTATCCCTTCTCCACATGGGTAGAAACTGGTTCTACATCTTAACATAGTGGGGAGAGGTTCTCAAAGGGAGGATGGAACTCCATCTCAGATTGCTGAACACTTTCCTAAAAATATTGGTTAGTCTCTCAAGTGTCACAGGACTGCTAGTTTTTTTTTTTTTAAGCACAAGTTTGGGATGCTTACACTAGTTCTGGAAGATGGGTTCTCACCTGCTGACATACAGTACATGTATTTTGGTATCATGATACACCCTTTTTACAATACGTTTCTGCACTATTTGGTCAATTGGGAGCATTTCAAATATTTAGTGTTCCTTTTTGAACTTTCATGCCCCTTGATTTGACAGTTCTAGCAATGACAGTTACTCAATTGCAATAGCCATTGGCTTCTCAAGGGCCACTTTGACAACAAAGCTCTTTATGTAGTGAGGAAGGCTACTTGACTCTTAAATAAGCTAAGACTTCAGTTGAACAAAGAAAAATCTACTTGGATACCTCTTGAATGAATAGAGATTATACAAGCCACATTAGATGCTACAACCTCCAGAGTTTACTTACTGATGCATAGGCCTATAGCATTAACAAATCTGATCTTGTAGGTCCAATGAGCCTGCAAATACTATGCAGTTCCTACATCATCTGGCAGTCTGCACCTTTGTCATGGCATGCTTACACCTACACTGCTTCCAGGGTTAGTTGAGAATAGTTTATACCCCCATCAATGTCTGAACAAACTAGTGTCAGGTCCTTCTCTTATCAGGTTCTGATTTGCTTAGTTGGTGGAAAGACCTGGATAAGGTCTGTGCTGGAGTTCCTTTTCCTCTACTTTCCTCCACCACAGCATCAGATGCATCTCTAATAGGATCCAGGAGCTCATTTTCAAATGCATAGTACTCAAGGCTAATGGACTGCCTTAAAATTCACTCTGCATATCAACCTTCTAGTACTTAAATAGGTCAGATTTGTGTGCAAACGTTTCCTTCTCATGATCAAGGATCAACTCCACAGGTGCCAGTGCCAGCATATGCTGTACACATTTTCCAGGGAACAGGAAGATCTCCCTTGTTTAACTGATCGCTCTTCATTCCTATACAGGCAGTCCCCGAGTTACGCGGATCCGACTTACGTCAGATCCGCAGTTACGAACGGGGCCCTTTCCCTGGTCTCCAGCAGACCAGGGAGAGGAAGCAAAGCGGCGGAACACGCGGACAGCCCAGACGCATCTGGGCTGTCCGCTGCCCGCGTGCTCTGCGGCTTTGCTCTGCTTTGCTCCCCGTCCCCCTGGTCTGCAGACCAGGGGGACGGGGAGCAAAGCAGAGCAAAGCCGCGGAGCCCGAGGGCAGCAGGACAGCCACGGTGCGTCTGGGCTGTCCCGCTGCCCCCGTGCTCCGCGGCTTTGCTCCGGACACCTGTGGTACAGCAGCTGGGGCGCTGCTGGTTGGTCCCGTAGCGCCGCTCTGGGAACTACTGGACCAACCTGGCAGCACCCCAGCTGCTCTGCCCCAGGTGTCCCCAAGTCAGCCGCTGCTGAAACTGACCAGTGGCTGACTACAGGAAGCCCCTGCCCCGGGGCTTCCTGGAATCAGCCGCTGATCAGTTTCAGCAGCAGCTGACTTGGGGATGCCTGGGGTTCTTAAGTTGAATCTGTATGTAAGTCGGAACTGGTGTCCAGCTTCAGCCGCTGTTGAAACTGATCAGTTTCAGCAGCGGCTGAATCTGGACGCCAGTTCCGACTTACATACAGATTCAACTTAAGAACAAACCTACAGTCCCTATCTTGTACGTAACCCGGGGACTGCCTGTACTTGAGAAGTTTTAATCGGTGGTTAAAGAAAAGGTGGTGAACTCAAGTAAAGATGGCATTACAGAAAGCAGACTGGATGCAGCAATGCTTTTTAAGACCTTTCACAGATGCAAGATGAGTGTAGAACTGGCTGACTCCATCCAGGGAGTCTATTTCAGTGGGAGATGGATAAATTTGTGTTTTTTAACTTTTTTCTTGCCACTCTCCTTTTACTCAGTTTCAGCATCACAGGATGCAGAGAGCAGTGCAACAACTACCTCCACAGGAGCTGGAGTTTTTATAATGGGACGATTTCAGGTAGGAAACTGTTGATGTGCTCAAAGCATCTGGTCACTTTTCCAAGTTTAACATGCTTCTGACCATAGAGGTCAGCTACAACCTGTCCTATATATTGCTGTGAAGGGTTCAGAATGCGGTGCTCACTTACTGTTTCCATCACTTCTAGGTGTCTGTAGCAGCGGATGATGCATTGAAAGAGTGTTATAGTAAATCTGAAGAAACTAAGCCTGTACCTTTTGATACAACCTCTTCTGATTCATCTTTGTCTGGCAGCAGCCCAGAGAGTACTCTTGTGAAACAGACTTTGAATGGGATGACATCCGTAGATGTGACAGATGGCGTTGTTTCACAGACATTACCTCCTATACAATTGCCCTCTGAGGCTGGGCAGCCAACTAAGGTCGGGCGCTTTCAAGTGACTACAGCAACGGACCAAGTGGGTCGCTTTTCTGTGTCCAGGACTCAAGATGAGGTTACCAGTGTGCAGAAAGAATGCTCAATGACTCTTCCTCTTTCTGTGGATTCAGAACAAGTTTCTTCTCACACCATGACTCCAAAGAAAGAGGTGCCAGAATTGGTGGAGTCCAAGCAGTCTCCACTTATGAATGGGCCATCATCTGATTTGGAGGCGGCCTTCCTAAGTGGATTGGCTCAGGACCTGGATGATGGCTCAGGTAGCCCAGACTCTCTCCAACCACTGGGTTCAAAGATAAGCCTCCCCATCCAAAGCCTTAGCAACTCGTTCAATTCTTCCTATGTGAGCAGTGATGAGTCAGAGATTGAAGATGAAGACTTGAAATCAGAGCTACACCGGTTGCGTGAAAAGTAAGATTCATTCTTTCAGAATGATATTTATCATATGTAAATTGTACATAATAATTGCTTAGTTTCAATTTCTCTTCCATATCCAGGTCTGGGCTCTCATAACAAAAAGAGGAAAGAGGACAGATTTTAAAATGAGCCTCTTTTTTTAAATATATTTTTCTGTAGTAATTGCCAGAGTTCGTGTAGGGCAAAATTCATTTATTGATAAATGAATGTGGTGATCTCTGTAAATACGCACTTACAATTTTTATGCCGTTTTAACTGCTGTCTCTTTTGTATAAACATGTATCATATGTTGGCATAATCTGGTGCCAAAATCACCGTTGAAAATGGAACTAAGCTACAGGCACTTAAAAATTTTCATCCTGACCTTGCAGGGATGAGGACCAATAGGTCAGAACTCAGATGCTTGAGTTGGTGTATTATTTTTTTTAAGATAGGCTAGACTTCATGCATAAGCATCAGCGAAGAATAGCTGGCAGCTTTAGATCTTGTACATGTAAAACAAAAGAAGAATCTGAGACCATAACAAGTCTAGTGGAAATATCAAAGTCCTTGTGTCTTATGAAAGTGAGGGTGAATCTTGCCAGCCCTACAGTGTAAATGCTGAAGCTTCAGACCTTATTGGTGTTCTCCCCCTGCTCCTCTTCTGGCTTTATCATTGCTGTGCTAAAATGCAAACTTTACGTTGAATTCTAGACATTGTTACAATTCTTGGTCAGCATTTCCATGCTTGGAAAGCAAGCAGTTCAGTGAGGAGGGACAGGACTATTAAGTTCTTATACATTTTCTTAATTCTTTAGGCACCTTAAAGAAATTCAAGAGCTGCAGAGTCGCCAGAAGCAGGAGATTGAATTGCTGTATACCAAACTGGGAAAGGTGCCCCCTGCAGTAATCATTCCCCCCGCTGCTCCTCTCTCAGGGAGGAGAAGACGACCTACTAAAGGAAAAGGCAGCAAATCCAGCCGCAGCAGCTCCCAGGGCAATAAGAGTCCTCAGCTGCTAGGTAAGATATCCTACAGGTTATAATGTGACATGCAAAGCAGATGGTTTATTACCTTTTGATTCTGCCTTAACTTTTTACAATAGATCATAGGACTCCTTCAGATGGATGGGTGGGTTGATTGGTTGGTTGAGATAATCTCTTGCCTGTTTCTCACAGAGGAAGCTGACTTATTGACTGACTCATCTGGGTTTGTACATCTCCCTGTTTTTGCTTAGCATAGGAGTCTACTAGGTCCCCATCAGTCTGGCCTTGGAGAATGGCCTTTTTCATATAACCCTTACTAATGGTGTTTTGTAGTCTCACTGGCCACTTCAGCTTTTTAGATTAGAACTCAAATATAGTGTGTTTCTTCTAAGAGCATTTTGAAAACCATAGTTGCATTCTTAATTGCTTTTGATAGGTATGTATTCAGTAGAGATTAATGATAGTGCTTCTGCTGGCAAGGGCTGGGGATTCCAGTGTCAAAGAATGAATTTTAAAACACGAGGAAAAAGTCAGGCCAACTTGGTTGTACTAGGATCTCTTGGATCCCACTTATTTAATTCCTGCATGTTCTTGTCACATTTAAAAATGGATTTTAACACTGGTGCTAATTTGGTAGTAGAAAACTGTACTCGGTATTTCTGTTCCTTTGCTGCTGCATAGGTCTTTATTTTTTTAAGTGCTTAACAGCACAGCATCCCCTTAGTTCAAGGAAGTGATAATATTTTTTACTTCAGTCTGCTGTGACTGCAATGTCACAAGTTAAGCATATTTGTAATTACAGGATTAATTGAGGAAAAAGGTTGTGAGGGAAGCCATTCTTATTAAAACACAATTTTCCTAACTAGCAACAGTAGTCAGAAAAATAGGTCCATGAAAACCAAAATTCCTTTCCCAGCATGAGTCCTTCTGAAACTCCTTGAGTGCCATTGACACAAGGATAAAGGGAAAGCCAGTGTTGTGAATGGAAATTTGTTGAAGTGGCTCCAGTGAGTCCATAGGACACAGCAGGACACATGTCTTCAAGTGAATTTTCTTTCCCCAAACAGCATCAGTGGTCTTCGTTAAAGGGATTGATGGTGTGCCTAGCAATTTTAGTGTTAATTGCCTATTAGTAGTCTCAATGCAAAAACCCAGAACTGAATGGACAAGGTTGCCAGTGCTATCAGCTTCTCATATGACAATGCTAAACTTAAAAAAAAAATCAGATTTTATAGATGACACTCCCAAAGACAAACATTTCCCTTTTCTAAAGAAAAGATGCAAAAATTCCTGCTGTTGTATCTTCTCTGAGGACTGTTATGAGCTGTGTGTTCAGCTCTATAGGGCTCACAGAACACAAGATGAATCTCCCTATTAAAGCAGGCTTTTGCTTTCAAAACCAGATTCTCAGCAATAGACTGGTGTCTGTCCAAGTAATAGCATCCTTTCTCCCATGCTTTGTCACCTGCACTATTTAAATCTACTCTCACACGCAGTGGAGGAGCTATCTTGACACATGCTAGTGAGGCAGAATCTGACTGTCAGAAGCCTTTCTAAAAATCAGTTATTCCAAACTCTGCTCCTGACCCCTTTATCAGCCACTGCAAAGTACACTCTGTGCTCTTTGGTAAGGCATGACAACCTAGGTATAAGAATCCTGGCAAAAACCCTTCCCTAGGGTTTTCCTGCTGATGTTACATTCTCAACTCGCTCATCATTCCTAAAAGTATGAGGGGGAGGGATAGCTCAGTGGTTTGAGCATTGGCCTGCTAAACCCAGGGTTGTGAGTTCATTCCTTGTGGAGGCTGTTTCGGGATTTGGGGCAAAAATTCATCAGGGATGGTACTTGGTCCTGCTGTGAAGGCAGGGGACTGGACTCGATGACCTTTCAAGGTCCCTTCCAGTTCTACGAGATAGGCAATCTCCATTAATTTTAATTTTTTTTAAAGAAGTACCCCCCAGTGATAGAGATTTTAATTCTTATATATTCACTGTGGATTTTACCTGCTAAATTGCCCAAGGATTCATCAGCTTCAGTCACTCTATTCCTTCTCTTCCTTCTGTCCAATGGGAAAGCTTCTGAGCTGAGGTGGGGAAGCTTATTGTTTATGTTCTCTGTCCTGATTGTGATTTCTTTTTATAGGCACCCTGTCTGCTCAGAGTGCCCCCTCAGTCTTGCCCCCCCAGCAGACCCTTCATCCTCCTGGTAACGTCCCAGAGACTGGACAGAATCATCTGTTACAGCCCCTTAAACCATCTCCTTCTAGTGAGAACCTGTACTCTGCCTTTACCAGTGATGGTGCTATTTCGGTACCAAGCCTTTCTGCGCCAGGCCAAGGTAAGAACTTGTCTGGAATTAAAGCTAAGTCAGGGAGTTTTCAGCCTGGGGACGCAAGACATGAAATACAGTAGATTGAGTTCAGGGTATGGCTCGTGCTTAGAGACTGATCAGGGTATTGGTCTCCATCAGGCTTAGCACACTATTCATACTTAGATTTCTAAGTTTTCAGAATGAGAAATTTAGAAGTGAGGTAATGAAGGGGTAAAGTATTTCAGTGTTGCTATTAGAAGTAAGGTTTGAAAAACTTGAGTGAGGGGAACAAATCCTTCAGAAAACACAGCTAACTCTGCAGTCATATCGCCTTAAATTCTGAGATAGGGATGTAAAGCACGGGCACACAGTGGATGGGGGTGTACATAACAGCACTCTTCTGTATAGCCCTCAGATTGGGCATTTATCCTTCTGATCAGGCATTAGAACATTAGTCAGTCTCTGGAAGGCTCTGCTTGGTATTTGTGGGGCCTCCTTTTTTCCACTCATTAAGGACTGTTGGTCTATTTTTGAATAACTTTATTCATGTCTATGATACGCAGTTCAATTTTTTCCATTTAAGATATCTTATAAATACACATTGCAAATGTTCCTGTAAGACTAGTTGAATGTAGCAGTCTCAACAAGCTGGTGGTGGTTTTGCAAGAATTGTTGTATGTGGAGTAAAATGGGCACTGATGGCAAAAAAGAATTAACAAATAAAAGAATGGAAGGTGGAAAACCGCTCCTTCGGAAACTTTTCATTCTTGTGATTCCCTACCCCTTCTCCACTAACCTGTTTTGGAAATATTGGCGCTACTAATCCATAACCTCTTTTATCCTGAAGTTGTGCAGTGTCTTATGTAATTGAGAGAGTGCCTTTGCTAGGATTTGGACTCTCCTGTGCAATGCAGTCTTATTGCCACAGGATTAGATATTGTAAGATAGCATTGTTTTAGCAAAAAAACCTTGACATGTATTGATTGGAGGAAGTGTCCTTGTTCCTTGTACTGTGTATATACCCCCTATGCCAGCTCTTGAGGCTTGTTCTTGTGTGCCATGTTACTGCATTTCACCCCTCTAACCTCAAGTTGCTAACATCTTGTAGTTGTGTTCTGTCTCCTCTCCTCTTCTCTCCTTTCTCTGTTCTTCCCTCTTGTTTTATCACAGGCTGTGCGAAGTTTAACTGTGCATCTGAGCGGGTGACGTTCAAGCCTGGTGGCAGGAGGACCCGATTTCTGAGTACGCCCTGCTTGGCTCTTTGTGTGTAACACCTTTACTCCTTCCTTGTCTTCATTTTTTTTTTCTGCTGCTTGGATCTGATGTCTCATGCAGCCCATTTTCTTCTGCCTCCTTGTATTCCCTCCTACTTCATGGCTCGGCTTAACTGCTTTTAATACACCTTAGAAGTTTGGGTTTTCATGTTAAGTGTCCAATAAAATGTAGCCTTTAGCAAGAGCCAAATAACTTAGGTAAACTTTTAGGAAAACTTGCCTGTGGGAAATAGTGTTAAAGGAATTAGCATAGAATGGGTGGTGGTATGAGTTACAAGGTACATGAATATATAGGTCTTTCCTTATACAATAATTGTTAGACTGTGCTTGTTGATACCTATGAGATTTTTGGGGAGCAATCTGGTTCTCCTCAGTGGCACTAAAAGGGTGGCAATGAGAGAGAGCTGCCCATTCCAAATTACAGCAATGGGGGTGAATGGTGTGTTGTATCTTTCCTAATAGGACAAAGTAGCTGCCTTAGTGAAAATATTAAATGCATGTGGCTTCCTCCTACACCCCATCACCATGTAGGGTGGGAAAACCTTTGAATGCTTGCCCAGAAGTACTCAGTTTAAATTGAGGTAATCAGCATTGTCTGTCTTAAAATCCCAGAGCTACTGGTGACTAAAACTGGCACTGTTTAAAGGTATTAACCATGTGTGCAAAGAAACATTCAGGCCAAATGATCACGTTCTGTATTAGTAGTCAAGGTACCTATGTTCAGAAAGGGCTGTTCGTAATGTGGACTGGAGGCAGATTTCACGTGCATGGGGTAGAGGGTTATGGTTATATGAAACCCTCAAAATGGAGGATTGGGGAAAATAGTAGGATGGGTTTTTGATGTATGAGCCTCAAACTTCTGATGTGATTATTTGAAGTGTTTAAATGCATGGACTAAGGCTGCATAAATGATGCTTTTTCCCCCCTGGGAGTGATACAACATCCTATTATCCTTCCAGTGTATATGGGGCCTTGATTGTTGTGGCACCTAACCCTCCCCCCCCGGCCCCAAATCACTAGGTATGAGAGAGCTGGAAGCCCTTGCAAATGGCTGCCTTCATTTGCCACATTTCACACACATTCCACAGACTTGTGGCATTTGTCCTTCTACAGCAAGCAGCAGCTCAGCTGGGCTAGGGATTTTTGTGGATGAACTCCAATGAACAGAGCAACTCTAGCAAGCCTTTTACAGAGACAGCTGCAGTAGAACTTACTAAATTATCCTTTATATTGAGAAGAGGGTGAGGAGTCCTTAATTGTGGAGTTTTGCAGCGATACTTCAAACCCTGCCATAAATAATTTCCCAGTATTGAAACTAAATGCACCATGAATGCATAACAGCTTGCATAACTTTTCTCCTCTCCCTGCTGCCTGGGCTTCAAAATTCACAGCTTCAAAAGACTTGAGTGGGCTGTTTAAGATATTGAAGGGATATGCAAAGAATGTCCATTTAGATTTCCAAGCTTTATCGTTTCTTTTCCTGGAAGAAGTTAAATTTCTAGAAAATCTGGGAAAGCATAAAGCTTTTACTCTTCCTTATGCTATTTGGGGAGGACTATAAAGCAGTGTTTCTCAACCAGTGGTACGAGTACCCTTAGGTGTATTCGAGACAAGTCTGGGGGGTACGTCAACACAACTGAAATTTGGAGAAAACTGATTTTTTGTTTTAAGTTTTACAGCACTTTATTATTTTTGTACTTTTTACACCCAAAAATTTCATCGCCTGCCCGGCTATGATTAAGTTGTTGAAACAAATGTGTTGCAATGGTTAAAAAAAAAAAAGTCTGAAAACTGTAGGTACTGGGGGTACTTACAAATTTTTTTTAAAAAAAGGGGTACTTTTTTAAATAAAGGTTGAGAAACACTGCTATAAAGAACAGTAGGGTGTCAGTCTCTGTCTCTGAGATTGGCATTATGAGCTGGATGTACTCATTGTTACTGCTTTCTTACATGGTAGTGTACAGTTAGTTTGTCACAACCTCAGTCCAGCTGTCAGTCCTCTTAAGACAAACTATTAAACTTCTCCTCAAAAGCAGGTACCAAGGTGTAGTGGGTGGATTGTTTTCACCCTGAAATTTTGAATTGGTAGATCGACCTTCTGAAAGGTTTATTGTAGCTGTCCTGTACAAGTGGGTAATGCTTCTGATAGAACAGCTTGGCTTGAATGCTCAGTTTGTTTACAGGTTGCTTGCTTCCTGGCATATGATATGCTGTCTCGGTCACTTCTAGAGGTTAGGAGAAAGAAACAGCAATGAAGATGAACAGTGCATTGATCAATAACATGCTTTTAACTGTGCAGCTGGAGGAACAGATAGGAACAGGCCCAGCAGGGAAATCCATAACTGTAATATATGGAAGGGAGATATAGTTACAGATGGTGAGAGTACATGATCCACTATTGGACCGCTGAGTAATCCACAAATTCTCAGATGAAAGTCACGAGGGACTGTTCGCCTTTACAGATAGAGGTGGGGGAGAATTTTTTTTTTTTGCTGTTCCTCTTGTGGTAAACAGCTAGTGATAGATACTTACCAGCACATCCCTAGCATTCTTAAGATACCACTACATTTCAGAGAACTATTACAGAACAAACATATTAGTCTCCTTTTCTGCATAGGATATCCTACTGGGCTCTCAATGTAAGTGCAGCCCATGGCAGTGTCCAGCTGCACAGTCTTTCTCATTGGGCTTTGTGTGTTGTTTGCTGATATTAAACACTTCTCACTGTTTCTCCTATTTTAACAAATTACTCTTTTTTTGTGCTTCAGGGAAGATGGTGAAAAAAGTCTGTCCTTGCAACCAGCTCTGTAGTAATTATCTTATTTCTGTTTATTTCTGGTTCCTATTACAAAGCTGTTCATGAATTTTCCTCTGATCAGTTAAGCCTAACCTCCATGAATCTGTCTCCAGCACAGCATCTGTCTCTGTTATCCCATCTAACGTGTTCCTTTGTTAACATGGTAATAGGTTCTGGCTGCCAGTTCATTTTTGCAGACTAGTGGGAAATGAACTGTTGTTCAGTATAGTAGAGGCTTGCTGGCCCTCAGCTTAGCTGTGGAACTCCTTGCTGATTGCTAATGTTAGTGAATTGTGAAGGAATTATTTGCACGTAGCAGAGCTGATGTGCTGAAATTACCCCTTTGTGCAGCCAGATTTGCTTGTAATGACTTTGCTGAAGGAGTTTGCCTACTCTGTTTCCTGATTCCACTGCAGATTCCTTCAAGGCCTTAAAGGGTAAAAACAAGCCATTTAATGGCTTCACCATGTGCCCCCAAAGCATGAACAATTTAGATATGCCTAATCTAAGTGTGCTGGTATTATCTGATGTGGTCTTTGAGGGTGGGTTCTCAGACTGGTTTCCAAAGGAGGAGATTAAAGGAGGCAGAGAGTGAAAGCATGATGGAGTCACGGGATGAGTAAAAAAACACTGTTTTCATTTCAAATCCTTCATTCTGTCACCAGACGAGAAACTAGGACGTTTGCTGTGGCTGAGCAGAACTGGAGGGGGAGGGCGGGTGTGTTTCCATTGAATGCCATGAATTTTAAGCACCTCCTTTCAGACTCTTCTGGATGGCTTTAGATTTGGATTAGAGCAGAACAACTAACTTCTGAAACTTCAAAATTCTGGAGAGAGTTTAATAAAATGCTGTTAAGAAATGAACCCTGCCTTGTTATTAGCTCGTATTTTACAGCACGAGCCAATCCTAATCTGTCCCTGCTGTGACAGACAGCTGCTCCTTCTTAGTTAACACAATCACTTTGTAAATACACTGCTCAAAGCAAGCATTTCAAAATGTTTGTAAATCCCATTGCACGTTTACAGGTGAAGACATTCAGGTGTCTCTTGACTAAATGTGCCCCTGTCTCCCACCTCTGTGTTTGTGGATTAGGCTGGAGACACCCTGGGTATGAGCTATAATTTCTATCCAAAATGTAACTCTGTATTACATATAAATGTATTGAGCAGCAGAGTGCAAATGACTAGCCATCAGGAAGACGGTGAGAGGGTGCTGGTTCCTGCATGAACTCTTCCCTATGGAATGTGATCTTTCTGTCTGTTTCGGTACCTTTTGCTTTGTTACTCTTGCCTGTTTATATGGGTTCCAGCTTCACGCCTTCACTTGCCTTGCTGCCATGTCAGTTAATTGTTCCAGGCCCCTTTCACATCATATATGCTTGAGATTCTCATGGTTTCATAAGTTTCCTGCGCACAATTACATAGTATGACCCCCGTTACTCTGTTCCTTTTGAACTCCCACCACACACGTTCATTAGAGAAGCCCTGTGTTCTCTTCCCCCTTCATCTGTATTGCTGCATGGGGCTCCCTGCTCCTCAGGATTGCACCCCTAATATTAGGTGCTATCAGTGGGGAGAGGGTTTCATGTTTTCTAGGCAATACTGGGAGTGGGGATAGCACTACTTACTCAATAGGCATGTTGCTTAGTTGCTACAGGTAATAAGTACTTATTCCTTGCATTCTTTAGTATTGTAACAAGAGACCCGTTCCAGATGAGGTTTGGAGAAGCTGATAGTCTTTTCTAGGTATGAGCGTCCTGAAGAGAGCTGTCTAGGGAAGTGAATAACAGCCACTTTCATTGACTTCAGGCAGTGATTTTTGGCTTCGAGCCTTATTCAGTAGTAAGATGGTGATTTCCGTGCTGGATGTTTTAGTAGAAGTCAGCAAGAATTGTGCAATCTTCTTTACTGTGGTTGAGTGGCAGGAATCCAAGGTATGCTGATTCAGCGCAGGTGAAGCGCTCTCCTGTATTTTGAAGAAGAATGGTGGTTCTTTGAGTCCTGGTTCCTGTGTGTACTCCACTTTGAGTACTCATGCACATCAAGGGGCTGAAACGGGAGAGTTATTGCAAATAGTGTCCATTGATTTGTGCCTGTGCCCCAGATCTCTTCATGATCCATACAGAGTGAGACATGATTGACACCTGCTTATTTTTTTACTGCCACAAGGCCTGAGTTGGAATCCTCCACAGTATCCAATTCCTTTCTCTTCATCCTGTAAATATATTCAGAGTTACATTCTTAGGAATGTTGTTAGTGTTTTTTGAGATAATAGTTTGTGGCCTACAACTTGGCTAATGCCCAGACCTCTAGGCTTCAGATTGTTTCTTTCCCTATCTCCTTTTTGGTCAGTGACCATCACAGTGCTTCCTCTACCACCTTGAGGGACATGTATCTCCACCAAATGCAGTGTCTGTCACTGTTTCTCCAACATAACACAGTAGGAGCATGAGTTCTGATTTCAAAAACAAAGTAGGCAATGAGACTCCAATCAGACCAAAGCTGGGCAGACCCTCCCATATTTTGGCTAGAGTTGACAAGGAGCACACCTTCTGGTTTTGAAGGCCAGAGGGAAGGACCTTTATGCCTGGGCCCCTTCAATAGAGCAAGGGGCATGCTCATAAACACAAAAGCAGAGCCTCCTCTTAGACCTTGTAAGAGGAGAGATCCCTCCATGACCCCCATTGAAGTCAGAGTGAGTCTTTTTATGCCCAAACCATAAGGAATTAGGTCCTAAGTTTCATAGGAATAGCCAAAAGACTCATAGGAGCAAGACTTCTTCAGTATTCACCTCTGATTCACCCTCAACACTGACTTCAGTACAGTATAAACCGAAGCACCAAAACTCAAAAGGATTGGGTGCAGTTGATACCATCAGGTCAGACTAATTGACTAACAGTACTAGACTGTTAGGAAGCAAGTGTCTCAACCTTATGGGAGAAAGATCTTTTACATCTACCAGTCTACTGTTTAGGATCAAGTTATCAGACTCACCTTGCCAAATAATATTCCTTGAACTGCTCATAAATTTCTAGATGTTAAGGGTAAACTGCCCCAGGAAGACATGGCTCTGATGTCAGTAGGTGCTTGAAATTGAATGGTGGCCAGGACCTTTCTATAGGCTGTAATGGGTGTGGCTGATGTGGCAGAGATCCTTGGCAGCTGCCATTGTGACACAGCAGTAGTTACACTCTTTGGGGTTCAAGATTGAGATCTGTAACTATACTCTGAATCTCCTTTGAAACTAATCTCTTTAATGAAAAACCTAAGTCTCGGCACTTACTGAAATACCCTTCATTCTCTGCATATTTATATACCTGCCCTAAAGAGACAATATCAATGTTAGAAACCAAGGCCCTTAGACCAACACTTGTATCATCAAGGCCATCTTGCAAACAAGATTTGGGCTCACTATTGATCCTAGAGTCTTCTAAGTGTCACCCACACCCAGTCATAAATAGATGCCTCCCAGATTGGTTGAGATGCTCACATGGGTGATTGCGCTTTGCAAGGAACTTGAATGTTTTGAGAAGCTATAATGCACATTGATCTTTTGGAACTGAGGTCAGAATGGGAGGTTTGCTAAAACATTTCTACTATTCATACAATCCCAGTATGTCCTCAGAAGACCGGACTCTATGGGAACTCTGAGAAATGTGACTAGATGGGGCACAAATCATTCTCCATCATGCAAGATGACCCAAACAATGTGGGTTTCCAAGCCTCCTTCAAATGTCATCCTGTCCATTGAGTATCGTTTGGACTTTTCTGGATCTCTGGACCCAGAAAACTGGCACAATAAGACATTCTCCCTCCCCTCTGATGCTTTTCATCTTATAGCTTGGTATTTGGATGGGTGTTGAACGTAGACTATTCCTACTCTGTCGGTATTAAAAGAGGTTTACACCACTTCAGAGAGGTCACCAGAAAATGTTACTTAGCATTACAGAAACATTTCTCTGTCTGGCCTAGAAAAATCATATATCTCCATCAGACAATGGATATTTCTACTGTTTTGGACTTTGATTTTACTCTAAAGGTGAATCTTTCTTATAGCTTGCTGTGGGTTTATCTGGCAGCAGTTACTGTTTAGCTCACCAGCAGATGATGACTCTTTATCCAGCCAATAACATCCCAGTTCCTGAAGGGGCTGATCAGAATCTTTGCTCTGCTAGCAAAGAAAGATTGTGCACTTGAATCTTAGTTTAGTGCACTCACTAAACCTCCTTTGAAGCACTCATTACACATTCCATGGTTCACCTATTGATGTAGGTTGCCTTTCTCTTTGCTATCACTTTGTCCAGAAGGGTGGGTGAACTTGTGGTCTTAATGGCCAATCCTCTGTATACAATAATCTATAAGGTTTAAATCTTGCTAGAACTATATCTGAAACTTACTCCTAAAATAGTTTTGAAATGTCACAAAACCCAAAATGTCTCACTTACTTTTGTCTTTCCCTAAATCCCTGTGCCTCTAGTGAGAACAGTAGACTTCATTCACTTGACACAATCTGAGTATTGGCATTGTACCTGCAGAGAACAAAACAGGTCAGAAAGTCACCAGACTGTTCATTGCCGTAGCAGAACAAGCACAAGAGCAAGCTGCATCCTCTCAGAATCTGTTGGTTGGTTCTTGGTGTCCCTTACTCTCAGTTGGCACACCTATCTCCTCCACAGTCTGTAAAAGCTCACTGCTGGCACACAAGGCAGCCTTAGTAACATAACTATACTAGAAGAGGTGGCCCTGCTTAATACATGCAAGGTTGTCTACATAGTTCCAGCCACACATTCTTGAGACCATGGTCCAACACTCCTCCACTGAGACATCCTTTGGGACAGCTATACCACTTCATCCTGTCTCCTCTCTGAGTATTACTTGCCCATTACGCACAGTGGAATGCACATCAGGACCAGTATTTGAAGAGGAAATGGAAGTTGTTCTTAGAGGAGTGGCCCTGTAGGTGGTCCACCTTTAGGTGCTTAAGTGCTGCTGTGCCTCTAATGGGAGATTTTAGGTAGCAGTGCCCACAGTTGGTTGTGCATGTGGGGCGCCAGCGCACGACATTTGAAATGGCTACCCTGCATGCGCAGCCAACCATCTCTTCAGTTCCTTCTTTACCGCCGCCAGCTTCGGTCGCAGTTTAGCAGTTGCCCTCATTCAGGTGAGAACAGATACTTAGTGGTAATAGTTAAGACTTAGGCATTAGTAGTAGTTGTGGTGGTGGTGATGGTTGTTATTTTTATGGTAATAGTTTAAAAACAAATTTCCCCTCAATGTTATAGTGTAGTTAGGTAGCATACTTTTGCAGGGCCATCTGGCAGCAACTGCTTTTTCACTGGAACATGCCTGGCTCACCTGGTTTTAAGAGGTGTGAGAGCTGCAGGCTGTCCATTTCCATATCAGACAGACACTCGCAGTCCGCTACTTGGGTGAGAAGCACTGTACGGATGAGTGTCCCCACTGCAAAAAAACTCACTTTGCGAATGAGGAAGGCCAGAGAACGCTAATTAAAAATGATTCAGCTGGAGAAGACTGCTTGTCTTGCCTCAGATCCTGAGCATATCATGCCACCCAGGCATCCATTCCCTGGAGCTGCATTGGAGAGAAGGGATCCCACCAGGTGGAGCCCAAAAGATCATGAAAGGGCTCAGGTGCCCAAAAAGAGGTCCAATTCTTCCTCAGGAACTGAGTCCTGCTCGAGGAGGTGTGCTGCTTTTTTTTTTTTTTTTTTTTTTTTTTTTTTGTCTCAAGTGTCTGCCTTGGCACCTACAGCATCTAAGGCGCTGGAAAAACCGGCAGCTTATGGGGCTGGCACCACAAGAGCTAACACCCAAGGAAAAGGTCTGTTCCGACTCCTCCAAGGCACCGATGGAGACTGAGCAAAAAGCCTCCATGTTGGCACTGGACAAAATGCTGTTGGTATCAGCCAGATCACACTCACCCTCTACACCGAGAGCCACGATGTCAGCACCAACTAAACACTGCACCAGTAGTGCACACAACTACTGACACCATTGCAACCGTAGACTGCCAGCACCGGCAATGCAAGTCTCACTGGTGCCCATTCAGCTTCCCTCTCCATAGGTATCTCAGTTCACCACGGGAGCGGAATTCAGTTTCCTTGGTACGAAGAACAGCCTTGTTCGGCACCAGTGGTATCGCGAACATATCAAAGTTTAATCTTTCATCCACCCTGGCCATGGCGCTACCATTATCCAGTGATGACGATGGGTCTAGTCAGGCACACATGCCTAGACGCTCTTTGGTTAAGCTCACATAGCAGTGGCAACTACCACAGTGGCTCCCACCACCCATCCCACCCAACTGGCCTTACTGGGACCAGTGTTGCCTCTAAGCTGCGTGGCAGCACAGTTTCTCAGGTGACGAATCAGCCCCACCAAGCCAGAGGCTCAGGGCTCTGTTCATGGAGCTGACTGACTGGGCAGAGCTGATTAATCACCTGTGAAGCTGTGCTGTTATGCAGCTTAGTGGGAACACTGGCTGGGACCCATGGGCAGCCTACAGAACACCAGATCACACCTGTGGGCACAACAGCCATCGCCAGGCCCCTACTGCCCAGTCTCCTCTCATTCCAGTTCATGCGGGGCTGAAGAGGACGTGGTTGTAATGGGTGATGACCAGACATCTGACTCACCCCCACGTATGCACATCTCTTTGTCTCTGGATCATACAATCATGCCCCCATTGCCAACTTCTGGGGATGATTTCAAATCTTTCCAGGCACTCAGAGTTGTGGACACATTAGAAATATCCCTGTCAGCTAAGCCTGAGACTCAGCATAAGCTGACAAACCTACTGCATGCCTCTCTACGTGGTCAACTGGCCATCTCCATGAACGAAGCCCTCATGGATCCAGCAAAAGCCATCTGGCAGACTGGCCACAATATCTCCGACCTGCAAAAGGTCAGATTGGCAGTACTATGCTGCTCCAAAACGGCTGACTTTCTATTTTCCCATCCCATCCCAAACTCCCTGGTGATGGATGCCATAAACCAGAGAGGAAAACAGCAGGCCACCTGCAGGGTCCCTTATGACAGGGACTAGAAGAGATTAGTAGGATGGGCAGGAAGGGATATACATCAGCCAGCCTCCAGCATAGAATATCTAACTATTCAGCACCCTTCACCAAATATACACACCATATATTTGATCAGCGCACATCTTTTATTGAATTTCTTCTTGATAATAAAAGGGAACAGTTTAAAGTGAACATCAGCTAGGGTGTGCAAATCTCCAGAACGGCTCTCCAGGCTGCACTAGATTCAGCGGGCATCACAGCAAGATCCCTCACGTCAGCGGATGTCATGAGATGGGCATCGTGGCTTTAGCTCTCAGGATTTCCAAGAGAAGTCTAGGCCACAGCTAAAGACTTGCCTTTCGAAGGCACCAAGCTCTTTGCTGAATTCACAAATGCCTTGCTCCACACACTAAAGGATTCATGAGCCACATTAAAGACACTTGGCATACATGTACCTGGTACGAAAAGAAAACAGGAAAGGTCATTCACTCAGAGGTACAAACTACCACTTTTCAACCAGCAACCAAGGCACTACTATAACAGGCGCTGACCATGCCAAAGCAATCGCAGGAAGGTCCCTGAGCAGACGACTGCTCAGAAACCATTAAAGTCCTGACAGGCATTTTAAAGTCCTGTTGAGGATCTGACAGCCCTAGTCTTTCCACAGCAGCAATCCAAATCCTCCACACGTTTGGCACCAGACTAGCTGCATTGTATCCAGCATGGCATACCATCACCACTAACAGGTGGGTACTGGAAATCATCGAAACTGGTTACTGCATCCCATTTTTAGTTGTACCTTCCGCACCCAACTTCCCCATTCTCCTTCAGGGGCCGTTCTAACGAACATGTGCTCATACAAAAGGCACAACATCTCCTACAGCTAGGTGCCATAGAAAATGTACCACCGGAGCACAGGGGCAAGGGATTCTACTCTCATTACTTCCTCACCACCAAGAAGACAGGAGGATGAAAACCAGTCTTAGATGTCCACAAACTCAACCACGTCGTTCAATCCCAGTGATTCAAGATAGTAACCCTTGTCGCTATCATTCCTGCCTTGGAAAAAGGAGCTTTGCTGTCTACCCTCAACTTCCAGGAAACATATTTTCATATTTTGATACACCCATCATACAGACAATTTCTATCATTTACGATAGGGCACTTACACTTTCCGTACAGAGTTCTATCCTTCAGACTCTCAAGAACTCCTTGGGTAGTCTCAAAGGTCCTGACAGTGGTTGCTGCCCAGTTTTGCAGATTGGGCATCATATTCCCATATTTGGACCACTGCCTGTTAAAAGGTCTCATTGTACGTAACACACAACAGGGCGTCAAAACCACCAGAGCCCTATTTGACAGCCTGGAGCTCCAGATAAATCTAGCAAAATGCACACTAGCTCATATGCAGATTTCAGAATTTATAGGCGCGCACCTAGGCTGCAGGACAGCAATAGACTCCTTACCAGAACAGAGGTTGTTGGCAATCGTGGACCTTATATCCCTAGCACAGACCAGCCTGTGTATAACAGCCTGACACTGTCTTCAACTGCTAGGACACATGGCTGCAGCCATGTTTGTGGTACCACAAGCCTGCTTCCACATGAGACCGCTCCAGGCATGGTTGTGGATGGTATACAGGCCACATGTACATTCTATAAAACAAAGTTTTACTGAACCAGGCAAGATAAAGACTTCATTCACATGATGGACTCTGCACGACAATGTGTGCAAAGTGGTCCCTTTCCAGAAACCTCCAGCATCGCTGACAATCGCTATGGATGCTTTGCTACTGGGTTGGGGAGCCCACTTAGGTCACCATGTTCAGGTACAGTGGGCCCCAGAGAAGGCCAAGCAGCATATCAGCCTGGTCAAGCTAAAGGCAGTCCACAATGCTTGCATACACTTGTTCCCACTGGTCCAAAACAAAACAGTTCAAATACTTATGGACAGTGTTACTATGATGTACGGTATCAGCTGGCGGGGAGGAGCCCATTCCTATCAGCTCTGCCGGGAAGCAGTTCACCTATCTCCCCAGCAAAGACAGTGGTCTCTCAGACAATCTCAGTAAACACTTTCCACGGAATGAGTGGGAAATCGACTCATCATTGTTGACACACCTTTTCCAGAAGTGGAGGTTCCCCATGGTGGACCTGTTGGCCACCCACACGAACACTCGTTTTCCACACTATTGCTGTGGAACAAGCATAGACTCCTACTTCCTAGGGGATGCGTCCAGCATAAAGTGGGAAGCACCTCTGCTATGTACATTTCCACCTTTCCCTCTTGTCCAGTGCACAATTCTCAAAATCAAACAGGACAGGGCTAGGGTAATCTTCATAGCCCCCAGCTGGCCCCCACAAACTTGGTACCCATATCTGCTACAGATGTGCATAGTTCTTTTTTCACCAGTCCAATCCCTGCTGTCACAAGACTGGACAAATACACAATGCTGCCATCCACACACTCCATCTTTAGCCATGGATGTTAGCTGCATAGTGACAGCCTGCCTGGAAGCAGTACAGTAAGTCCTCACGAACTGCCACAGACCTACAACCAGAAAAACATATACACAAAAATGGCACCACTTTATAGTTTGGTGCTCAGAACATAACTGCACTCCAGCAGATACCACAGTGCCTCAGATACTATGTTACCTCCTAGATTTGCACCAGATGGGTCTATCCTTAAGGTCTATCAAAGTACACCTTGCTGCCATCACAGCTCTGCATCCTCCACTACAGGGCCACTCTGCTTTTTTACTTATCCTTCCATTAAACGATTCCTACATGGCCTATACAATATGTTTCCACCATGAAAGGACCCAACACTGCATGGGACCTCAATGACATGCTCAGGGTCAGCGGCGGATCTAGGGCAGGGCGAGCGGGGCAGCTGCCCTGGGCCCTGCGCTTCAATAGGCCCCGCGCATGCACTACTACCTGTTGGCTGTGGCCGTGGCACATGTGTGAAATTGTGCTGCCCCAGGCTCTGCGCTTCAATAGGCTCCGTGCCCTGGGCCCTGCAAAACTCTCATCCACCCCTGCTCAGGACTCTTATGGACAAGCCCTGCGAGCCCCTAGCTGCCTGTTCCCAGCTACACCTATTAAGGTAGCTTTCCTTGTTGCAATTACTTCTGCATGAAGAGTAGGTGAGCTGAGGGCCTTGATGGCAGACCTCTCCCCCATCCCCCCCATATACAATTTTTCATAAGGACACCTTTGTACATACCCCAAGTTTCTCCAAAAGGTACTTACATCATTCCATTGCAACGAACCCATTACTTGCCCCCCTTTTCCCAAAACCCCACCGGGAAAAGATGCTGCCCACCCTGGACATCCACAGGGCAGTTTCTTTTTACTTAAAATGCATGGAACCCTTCCGCAGAACTCCACGGCTCTTCATTTCCTCTACAGAGAGATCACAAGGGTTACCCATTTCAAAACACTGTCCAAATGGATTTCAGGCTGTATACACTTAGCCTACGCTATATTTCAGAAGGAGCCCCCATCATAACATACGGTCTCACTCCACAAGAGCGATGGCAGCATCAATGGCATTTCTCCCGGCTGTACCAACAGAGGATATCTGCAAGGTCACCATGTGGGCCTCATATCACACTTTCACGAAGCATTATGCCATTCAGACCTTTGCAGACTGATGCACATTTTGGCCCAACAATACTCTTGGTCGCTGATTCTCATCCTCCAAAGCATCCACCACCTAGCACGACTACTCTTTGTAATCACCTAAAGTGGAGCACCTACAGAGACAATCCTTGAAGAAGGGAAGGTTACTCACCTGGTGCAGTAACTGGAGTTCAAGATGGTTGTTCCCATGGGTGATCCACCATCCACACTTCCCTCCCCTCTGCTTTGGACTCCTCTACATCTGGGTCAGAGAGGGAACTGAAGAGACGGCTGGCTGCACATGTGGGATAGCTGTTTCGAATGTAATGCGCTGGCATCCTGTGTGGACAGCCGACCAAGGGCACTGCTACCTAAAATCTTCAGTCAGAGGCTCAGTAGTGCTCAAGCACCTAAGATGGTTGTCTCCGTGGGTGCTCCATCTCAAACTCCAGTTACTGCACCAGGTAACAAAGCTTTGGGTGCTTTGAGATGTGTGTTACCCATCTATGGCCCATACTTGTTTTCTTCCCCTCTGCTTGGGCCAGGACCTGATTTGCATCAGGGAAAGAACTTGAAAGATGGTTAGTCTGCTCAGTCCCTTATGTTCATGGTGTAGGAGAGGTAGGTTGCAGGAGCAGACCAATGGACATGATTTGCAAGAACTCTCTGGTCTCTGGTGACTTGTGTTCATAAATACCACAATGGAATATAGCTAGGAATTGCACATCTCTAAAACTCTATTTACAATAAGGTAAGTATGTTTTTTTGTACTGGACAGGGATACAGTAGATTTAGGTTCTGTCACAACTATTGATCATTGGGCAACACATTTAACTACGGTGTGGTGCAGTTTCCCATTTGTAAAATGAAGAAATTCTTGGAGTGCTTGCTCCTATAAGTTCCAGTTAGGTGTGTGTGTGCGCTACATGCATGACTGTCAAAGTTTTCCCCTAGCAACTACCTATCAGGCTGGCTGCGGAGCCCACTGGTGCAGCACACTATATGTGATCCTGCTGGCCCAGTCACCCCTCAGTTCCTTTTTACCGCCAGTGACCGCTTTTTGAACTGTGCCTCTCTTGCACTGCAAGTATCACAAGTCCCTAATGTTTATGGCTAGCCTGTTTCTGAACAGTTGTAGTTATCAGTTAGTGGTGTAGTGTTGCAGGAGTTGAAAGGGTTTCCCTTCCCACCTGTGTCCCTCTAGGGACCTTGGGGTATGCCTAAGTCCCAGGTCTTCAAATCCTGAAGGTCTTGTTTAAAATCTATGTCTAAGCAATCCCCCCAACTTGTGTCTGATGCCTGGGGAAGCTCATCAGGTGGACATGTGCAAGATTTGCAAAGCTTTTAAACCACAGAAAGGATCATGACTTTTGCCCAAAGCAGCTCTTAATAAAATTTGCCCTTCAGTCTGAGAGGACCTGCTAGTGAGTGCTTCAGTGAGTAGAGCACCGGTGAGTAGTGCAACATCTTGGGTGCCGAAGAAAGTCTCGTCCTGTCATTAGTACTTTCCGCAGACCACAACATTCCAGCACTGGTCTCACTCCCCATTCAAGTCCTCCAGAACCGCCAACTTGTCATCATCGGCACTGGTGGCACCTCCTGCTTCAACTACATGGACTGTCAGAAGGCCCTGACGGGCTTCAGCCTATGGATGTCAAATAACTAATTGAAAAGTTGATGCATTTTGCATCGACTTTTCAATTTGTTGATGGGGAGATTCCACCTAGGGCTGTTGATACTCTTCAAAGGCGAAAGTGCCATGTGGCACCTGGGATGAGCTGGGGACTGATCCTGGGTTCCTATTGGTGCTGCCTCTTTGAAACACCCATGCAGCCTAACACCGGGCCCCCCGAGGCGTTTCAAAGTGGCAGCGCTGTGTGAAGCCCGGGGACTGGCCCGAGGCTTCAAGCGGCACTGCCATGTTGAAGTACCCCATTTTCTCCCCTGCCCTTCCTCCCCCCACCCCCCGATGCCTCTTTCTGACAGAGGCAGTAAGATGGGGAAACACCTAGTTGACTAGTCCTTCACATCCCTACTTCAGCCCCAAGCATTGAAGTGTTGCGCTTTGTTTCCAAGCCCTATACTCCTGGACTTCCTGAGGATGGAACTGCTCCTCCAGCTGCACAGGGACAAGGCAAACATTATCTTGGTGGCCATGGCCTGGGCCTGTCAGCACTAGTATCCTACCCTGCTGGAGTTGTTAGTGTACGTACCCATTCTGCTACCCCTCCCCCCGGGCCTAATAATGGAGGACCATCGTCACCTCCACCACTTAGATAAAGGGAACAAAGTCCAACGGCATGGAGGCTGTGTGGCTGAACCCTATGAAACAGGCATGTTCAGATCAAGTCTGACATGTCTTTCTCAGTACTAGGAAGCTCTCCACTAGACTTAGCCAAATGGAAGCTTTTTTTCATATTGTTGCTCTCAATACAACTTTGCCCCCTTGTCCACCTCCATATCCCAGTTGCTCAAATACCTTGTGTCGCTTAAACAACACAATCTGGTGACTTCTTCACTCAAGGTGAATCTGGTGGCCATATCGGTGTTTCATCTGGGAGAAGTGGGTCACTCTGTCTTCCTGCACTCCCTGGGTGGGTGCTTCCTTAAAGGTATGGACAGGCTCTACCCACTGGTCCAGTGCCCTTTCCCTATGTGGGATCTCAGCTTGGTCCTTGCTGTGCTTATGGGACCTCCCATTGAGCCCGTGGCCATATTCTCCCTTTTCTACCTCTCATGGAAAGTAGCCTTTCTGGTAGCTATCACTTCCACGTGGTGGGTGTCAGAGCTCTGTACCCTGGTCTTGGAGCCCCCATACACTCTTTTTCATAAAGACAAGGTTCAGCTTAGACATCACCCAGCTTTCCTTCCAAAAGTAGTCTTAGGCTTCCATACCAGATAGAGATACTTTTACCTTTTTTATGCAAAGCCCCACAGAAGCTTCAGGGAGGAATAACTGCACTCCCCTGATGGCAGAAGGGCACGTCCTTCTACATTGACCACACCAAACTTTTGTAAGTCCTTGTAGTTCTTGGCAGTGGCGTATCGCATGAAGGGCCTGCTGATATCACAGCATGTATTCAGATGTGCTATGGCGTGGCCATGGTTCCCTTTCCCCAACTGTCCTAGCACACTCCAAGTGGGCACAGATCTTCTCATCTGCTTTCCTAGCTTATGTGCCTCTTCAGGACATCTGTAAGCCGTGACATGGTGCTCAGTGCATACCTTCGCATCCTGCTATGCCATTGTGCAACAATCCAGACAGCTTATTGACTCCGACCCATCCCCCTTCATAAGGCTGATTAATCACCGAATTGGGATTGATATGAGCAAGCACTGAAAGGCTTAAAAAAGGTTACTTGCCTTTTGTAACTGTTCTTTGAGATGTTGCTCATTTCTGTTCCATGCCCACTTTCCATCCCCTCTGTCTGAGTAGCTGGCAATAAGGAGCTGGGTGGGTAGTCATCTATAGTACACCACACTGGCACCACTCCAGTTGGCTCCACAGTCAACCCAGCAGGTATAGGGTGAAACTTTCCACTAGCTGTTGATGTGGCGCACTCATTCCTAATCAGATATGAGCAACCCATCTTTAAAAACACCAGTTACAAAAGGCGCATAATGGTTTTTTCCTCTCAGGGTTGAGGCTTATTTTATTATGTATGCAAAATGCATAGTGATGACTGCCATTCAGAAACGTAATCAAATGCAGCTGTTTATTTTGCAGTTGCAAATGAGGCCTGAGGTTGGTGGAAAATACATGAGAGAGAAGAGAAGAGATGAGTGAGAAGCTCAAAATCCTTTTCACTTTGAGTAACCTTCAGTGAACTCTGCAGGAGAACTTGAAATTTGGCATTATGTGGACTACTGTAATTGTGTCAACCGTGTGAATAGTTTCTCCATATATGCTCTAGCTGCTCCCCATTCTCTTGCACTGAACTAAATTTGCTGTTTTCCCATGAAATACTTGCTGCTCTGAATGGTGACTCTGATCAGTGGCAAAAAAGATTTCCAGGAACTCAGCACAAAGTGTTTTTTTTTTTTTTTTTGAAATGCAGACTGCCCTGCTTACTGCAGTTGTTGCCAGATGGATATACTAGGGATCAGTGTGCTCTGTCCCCTTGGACATGAGTCATTTAGTTGAGTGCAACAGTGTCTGCCTCTCATCCAGATACTCTCTTCACCTAATCTGGGTTCCTGAGGCATTCTGCACCCTGTAGAGCGGAGTTCCTTGGGTTACAGAGCAGCTAGCTCTGCTGACTACTGCTTCTTACTCAGCCGTCTGTTATGTGCGCAGAGTTGAAAAGGAATTGTGTTCAAACAGTAGCTGCTACATACTTTTTAAAAAAGTGGGATGTGAGGGGAAATAGGCAGCTGTTCATCACAATTACTGCCACTTAATATGAAACCTAATCTTTCCTCCCTCGCTGTCAAAGAGGAGCCTGACATGTAGAAATTGAGTGGCTACTGCCCAACTGCTACTTTGCAGCCCTTCTCGGAAAACAAACACATTTACAAAATACTTTTAATCTGAGAAAATGGCAAAATAAGCCCCTGTAAATTCCCCTTCCAACATGTCCTAGAATCAAAATGTACAATTCATGTGCATGGCTTTTTAACTCTTGCTTTGTACTATTCCACTGTTGCCATGGTAAATGGTAAGCTGGCTTTTGATTGTTTTTGTTGTCTTTGTGATTTCTAGGGACCAGCAGCACCAACA
The DNA here is from genome assembly GCF_049634645.1 of Pelodiscus sinensis. Taxonomy (NCBI): domain Eukaryota; kingdom Metazoa; phylum Chordata; order Testudines; family Trionychidae; genus Pelodiscus; species Pelodiscus sinensis. Next base: position 108,143,409 of record NC_134711.1, read on the forward strand.
CAGTTGGTGGGACTGTGAACAGCCAGGCACCCCAGTCTCAGCCTCCTGCCATAACCTCCAGCCGGAAAGGGACTTTTACAGATGATCTGCACAAGTTGGTAGACAACTGGGCCCGTGATGCCATGAACCTCTCTGGCAAAAGAGGTGGCAAGGGGCATAGCAACTATGAGGTAAGAGATTTCTCCCTTTATTTCCCCCTTACATATGCGTGGAAGGAGAGCTGCCCATGCTAACTTATTGGCTTTATCAAGATGCACCTGCAAAGAAGAATTTCCATGTAGTCAAGCCAAAATAGTGCTGTAGGAAGGAATGAGCCATAGCTCTCATGCAGAGGGCTCCTGCCTCCTGTTCTCTCCAGCACTAGAGAAAGGAGAATCAGGATGTCTTTGAGAAGTACCTGTTTAATGCAGTTACATGGAAGGGTCTGTGGATGGAGGGGAACTGCTTCCACCACACTTAAATAACTTCTCTTTTGGGGCTGGGTTTTCTTTCAGGGCCCTGGAATGGCAAGAAAGTTCTCAGCACCAGGCCAGCTATGTATTTCTATGACATCCTCCCTGGGTGCTACGCCTATCTCTGCAGCATCAGCTACCTCTCTAGGTCACTTCACAAAGGCCATGTGCCCTCCACAGCAGTACGGTTACCCAACAGCACCCTTTGCCACTCCCTGGAGTGGTCCAGGTGGTCCAGCACAGCAACCCCTTGGTCAATTCCAGCCTGTAGGAGCTGCCTCTTTGCAAAGTTTCAACATCAGCAGCTTGCAGAAATCCATCAGCAACCCCCCAGGCTCCAATCTGCGGACCACTTAGCCAGACTCAGAGACTATGCTGGGTAGAACTTGGGACAGGAGATGGGGAGGGAGTTAGGGCCCTGTATCAACTACTATTGCTGCACTGAACTGGCTATTTCTGCCAGAAGGGGAATGAGCTTCCCTATTCCAACCATTGCTGTCAGCTCTCAGTAAGGAGAGTTCCCCATTTCTGAAGGGGGGAGGAGGGTGATAAGTATAAACACTCCTGTTCTTGTATAAGATGAGCAATGAAGATAGAAGTCAATGTGACCTCACTGTAAAAGTACTTCAGTTTGAGTCTGAATCCACACATGCTGAGATAGGAAAGTTTAGTCCTAGCATGAGGCTGTAACACACTTCTCATCTCCTTGAAGAATGAAGGCCAGGAGAGAAGCTGTCCAAATCTCCCTCCTCTCCCCCAAACAATCATCTTTACCTCCTGAGTGGTAGGGCACACAAATGGACTTGCAGTGCAGCCCATGCTTGAGATAGGTCATTACTGCTTTAAATAAAAAGATATATTAACAGCTTTGACTGCAGCATTAGAGCAATTTAAATTGTTTAAAAATGAATTTAAAAAAGTTCCCTGCGGACATGTACTTACCATCAGTTTTGATGTGGAAACACTGTGATATATAAATGTTGTTGGACAACAGTTTAAAATGAGTGGAAAATAGAGGGTTAAAAAAAGTTAAAAAGAAAAAATGGAAAAAAAGCTAGCTATATCCTATACTTATTGGAGACACTTTAACTTTTTCCTTTGTATTTTCATTGTATTAGATAAATGTGAATGTAAAATTGTATAAATTAATGTACTTGAATACTTGTCTGTTCTCCCAGTATGCTTGCTGGATATTTTAGTGCCTTGGACTTTTATTGCTTCTGCAGTTAGCATTGCTTTCTCAGCAGGTCCCAGCTGGTCAAAGGGCAAGTTAAGGGGAAGAATGGACTATTTTGTACCTAGTGACTGGGATACCAAAGGGTTAACAATTTGGATCTTTATACATACATATGTCATACTGTAACTTTGGGTAGGTGTTGGAGGAGGGAGAGCTATTGTAGGTTGGAAAAGTGTTTTGGGTGATGGGGAAACCAGTCCGTGTTGACGGATTTAAAAGTTGATGGCACAATGCTGGTGTAACACAGCGTGATAGGCAGGAGAAGTGATGGAGGGGAAAGAGGAAGCTCAATTGAAACTAACAAACACTGCCTAGAGCCTTAGGAGGCCTGAATCAGAACAAAGAATGGGAAGGAAGTGCATATTTTGGAAAAGTTTAACTTTAATGGTGTTTTGACTATTAAAAACTGTGATATGGAAAGTGGCTAGGTGAGGGTGTGTATGGAGGTGAAGCTATTACCCTGAGGGGATGGGTTATCTGCTGGGATTGCTTTTCTTACCTTTTTTTATTCATTCGTGCTAGGAGTAGACTTTCCTGGTGCGACGTCCATTGCCGGCAATGGATGCACTTGAAATAGCCGGCATCAAGGAATTCCCTCTGTCAAGCATGAAGAGGACTTATGATTTGTTCACTCTAAAGAATTCAAACTGGTACCAGGACCATAACTAAGTGTGCCATCTTTTAGTAATTGTATTGTACCTTCTATTTCTCAACTCATTTTCCCTTTTTCATACTGAAAAATACTGGTTCCCTGTTCAATGTAATACTGCAACCAACCAGTATTATTCTGTAGTGCTGCAACAAGCTGTGAAGGTCAAAGTACTGCTTTCTAGTACATGGGAGTAGCTCAGTGGTGTCCTGAAAATCTTCCCTGAATTTTCTGAGAGCACCGCTCCCTTCTTGGGGGTCTTATTTGTGAATTTATACTTTGTGGATGTTTTGCTCTTATCTCTAAAAACGAATGCACAAGATCTGTTTCTTTCCCTTCACCTGGTTTTGATGTTTATGGCAGCTTTGTCAGCCAGGATATTATTGGTAGTATACAAGTTGGAAATGAAGAGTCTGTGGGTAGATGCTATTGGCAAGGTGGCTGGGCTCAAACAGTTGCTCAATTTTTTTTTTTAAAATTCTTGGTAAGTAACACAGGCTGTGTAGAATACCAGAATGAGAGAAAAGGATTCATGTTGTATACATGTGGTTGGAAGAGGAGAAAATGTCTGGGCTGGTAAAAATGAATCAGAAAGCCTTAGTTTTCTGGTTAAAATTGACTGGTGAGGAGGTTCCTGAATACACCAAGTATGGGTAGGAAAAACAGTGCCCTATGTAATTATATAGTTTAAGCAGTAACAGGAGTGGGGCAACACTTTGTGGTAGAAGAACTGATTGGCTGAGTGCAGCACATGGTTGTTAAATTACTTTGATTTAGTAAGTTTGAGGTTGGTTTTCACTTAACGTTATGCAAGAAGTGGTTTTATTTACCATTGATTTCCCTCCTGTGGATGAAATAACTGAAGTCTAGAGGAATAAACTAATGCTACTGAACTGTTAAATTATTTTGTTAATATTACACTTTGAGTACCTTTTTTCCACAAAATCTGTTTCTGAATTGCAAATATTTTCTTTACATTATTTAACAATGTACACTGTAAAAAACAAAAAACCCACACCAATAAAATGAATTCAAACTTTGGGCTTCCCTGGCCATAGTTAATTGTATGTTTTGCACTAAATCCAGGCATTGCGCTTCTTGTACGATTGCGCTTTGTGCTGCCATTTGTTACCTTTGTAGAATATTTAATGAAATCATTTAAATAAACCAAACCTGCTTTTGTTGAACTGTGGGTTTTCATTTTCAGCTGGTTCTACTTCCCTTCCTCTTGGACCCAGGAGTATTTAATTGCAGATGAGCAGTTTGCCACCAGGAAATACTGAAACCCACACTTTAAAAACCCCAAACCTCTCAAAAGCAGTTTTCAATAACAATACTATCTGTTTAACAAACTTAACACGCTCCAAATAATATAGAACAATAAGGAACAAAAATTAGATGACCATTTCCACAAAATCTGAGTAAACTTAGGCAGTAAAGACACATGTATTTATTTTACACGCAGAAATGAGAATCTGTCTCCTGGTTGAATTTTCTTAGGTTACACTCATTCGTAACTCTTGATTTCTCAGTTTGCAATAAATTGGATGAAGGTTGATCCTCTCTTCTGCTAACATCTGTGGTCCAGCATGATTTTAGTTGCATAGTTGTCCACTTACCACATGGGTGAGACCAAGTTTCCCTGCAGTCCCATAAAGTTAGTTTACCAACTTTTTCTGTGCTGTTTCCTAAATGTCTTTTAAGAGACCAGTAAGTAGAGGAAGTATTGGTAATGCTGCTGGACAATGTGGACCTCTGTAGTTCAGCAAATTCTCTGGCTGGGCACTGGTCAGGGCCTGAGGGTGCAGGACGAGAGGTTCAGCTTGTACTAGCTAACTTGTAAAGGTTTTAAACCACTTATTCTAAACTTTTTGCTGTCCCTGCTGCCCACCTTTATCCGTGATCTCATCTGTCCCATATTGATAGTCTGTCTTCAAATGATTACTGTTTACATATAATGATTCTCTGATCACAGTTGATTTTAGAATTACAAAGTGGGAGTTGGCAATGTCTGGTTAGTGATTTTCAGTTCATCACTTGTAAGGTTATGGTACAAACCTGCTGCTTTCTTCAGGAAGATAGTGAACATTTACTTGAGTTGCATTAAACCATAATGTTATGATACTAGGAATGTGTTCAAGTGACTGTTCTATCTTAAGACAAGTGACCCCTCACATAGTTACAAATAAGATTTATTCACATTTTCCAAAATGTAGTATAAAAACACAAGCTGCTAAAAACTCTTCAGTCAACTGTAGTCCTTTAGAATGCATTCAGCGGAGAATTGTGTATAAATCTCCATTCAAATAATTCTTTCCAGGAGCTGATCTTAACGAATGCTATCCACCTTAAAGGAAACTACTTCTGTGATGAGATACAAAAGTAGAAGGGCATCCTTCACTTATCAGTAGGGAATCAAGTCATGCCAAAGGAATTAAAATCACAAATCTTTGGTGATCTATAACAAGCCCTGGCACTGGGAAGGCTTCATATACCTGAACCACTTTAACCACAAGACGGGCACCACATATATTAAAATGGGCTAAAGTTAAGTAAAAAAATTGACTATTTCTGTAATCAACAATGCATGAGACAAACAAGAGAAAATCTAGTAGAGCCATGTAAGACTGAAATGATTCAGAGGAAACTAGTATACTTCAGATGCTGTCCTGTTAAGAGGGTTCCAGTTTCCTTTTCTTCATGCCTTGAGTCCTCCTGAATGGACTGCATTCTGCAGAGCAAGACAATAGGGTTTTAGTAAGAAAATTATTCTGCCTTTCTCTTATGCCAAAACTCGACCATGTTTTTGCCAGTGCTTTTATGGGCATACTGGACAGCCACGTTCCCCTTCTGGTGAGATCCATCTCCCATTTTAATCAAGTAGCTTAAGTCTTAAGTGAGGTAGATTTACTTTTGCTTTTACCAGAATTTGAACATAAAAACAGCCATTCTAAAACTTAAGATTGAAAGAAGAAGTGCTAGCTGGCATTTGAAAGGGTAAAGCAGTCAGTAGGGGAGGACAGCCATGGATGTAGGTGAGACTGTTAAACTGAATTCCACAGCAGGACACTTGCTAGAACTTGCTCAAAGTTCATAAACTTAATTATGGACCTTATTCAATTTCACATGTGACTCTAGCACTATGCATGCTCACCTTTACTTACTGCCTTCTAAAAGTAGTCAGCTGCTTCCTTCTGCCCATTCCTCATCATAGCTACATTTATATTCCCTTTCTTTCATCATACTTACCTGGTACACCTTGGTTGGAAGAGTGGCTGCTAGGCCTGTGGCCAGGGGACTCATGCCATTGTGTAGCTCTCTCATGTGGTTTGTTAGGGTTTTTTGTTTGCGGAGTCTTGCTGCGTGTTGTCATGTGATAGTGTCCAAGAGGTGTTGTAGGAGCCTGGATTGAGACAGTTGCTCTTTTGTGGCTCTCAGTATCACTAAGATCAGTGGTCTCCAGAGGAATGTCCCACAATTCAGGGTCATCTGGAACAATTCAGAGACAGAAAGAAGACAACATTGTGACATTACAGAGCAGTGTAGCCCTAGTGTCAGCCCTCACTTGATGGCCCCAGAGCAGTAAAACTATAATGGAGTTTGTCGATACAAGAACAAAGGGAACTAAAGTTAAAGTGTAAAAATAGTGCACAAGTGAAGCTAAGACTTCAGGGATTCTGTGTGGTTACTAGAGAGAGTAAGGTTGAATAAAGTGCAACTGCACTTGGCTTTCATGTACAGGCTAAAGCATACAGGTGCAGCCTCAGACACTTCTTGCTGACAAGAATGTGAGCTCACATGTATATACACCAAGACCAGAATCTCTCAACTTCACTGGCTACAATAAAAGGTTCCTATAGGCAGGTTCCCCTCTAGTTGTAGGGTGCTTTAAACACCTACTGATGGAAGGGTGGGGCCCTGAATCCATTCACACCTCTGTCCAGGTCTCCTCTCTTCCCCCTCTACAGGTTATTGTTGCCACTATTGCTCAAGTGAGAATTGGGTCTATGCAACTCCCCCCTCATTCCTAAATCCTGCCTTTGAGCTAACAGTCTGCCAGCATTCAGCTGCCACTTTTCTGACCTTCAAAGAACTCTTCTTCAGTGGTTGGTCCCTGGTGCGCTGCTGCTGGAGTGCTATGCTTCATCAGTGACTGAAGAGATGCTTCTAGGCACAGGTAAAGAAGAACTATTAGTGCCACAAAGGCAAAAGACACTACCTGATGCCCCTATGGGGGAAGGAATTCAGGTAATTTCAGAAAGATACTAACTGTCCTACATCCACTTCTTGCCACTCACTAGAAATGGGGGTGTGGAGGGCAAGACACGAAATGATATCTGGTAAGGCCTACTATGCGCAATGAAAATATCCAAAAATTTCTTGAACTGTAAGCAGAGGTTTGGTTTTCTCAATATTCCCAGTTGGTACTCTATAGCAGCACTGGCTAAGCCTTTCCTAAGAGAACATAATGGCAATTTTGATCATGTCTTGTTTGAATCCACAGCCGTGACCTATAGGGAACAAGTATGACTTGAGATTTCTTTTTATAAGCTTTCTTCAGTCAAACAAGTGGTGGTAAAATTAGGCAGCTGAACAGTTTAACCTTGTAGGTCCTGACTCCAGCCTAACTCACGGGTAAGGGTGGGTTGTGACTACTCCAGCACCTTGGTCAGGGCTGTTGGTCAGGAACCAGAGAGGAAAAAAGCACACCCCTGATGGACATAAATTACACTGACAAGTGGCTGTGATCAATGCTATCCCTGCTTGGGCATAGTTTAATTATGCAAAGGGGAGAGGTGTCTCTCACTTGCATACTGTAGGTCCATGAGAGCCCTTACTGCAAAGCACCTGCTGTGGCAGACCTGTGCTGCTGTAATGTTTAATGTAGATATAGTCCCGGTTGTTAGACTAGCAGATTAACAGTGGCCTGCCCTACCCTGTTTGCTGATGGGATTGGCTACTGCCATCTGATGTTTTTTTTCCATTTGCTCCCGGAACTGCTGCTGAAGTTGCTTCTGCCGTAACTTGCGCTGGTAAGTGGCATCGCTCCCACAGGCTAAGATGCTACTTCTGCTCCAAGAAATAAACACACAGTCAGATGGCACTTCAGCTATAATTACACAGTAGGAAGGGGGAAGTTTATACCAATAGCATGCTAGGGAAAATCCAGCTATGATAGATGGTTCTTCTATCACACTTTCCAACCAAAGCTGCTCCCCGAACTCCCAACATGCTTTACAAGCATTATCTATTTACAACTTCAGGGTTGTCAGGGAGGCTTAAGTATTACCATTTCTAGCAAGCACAGGACTAGGACCTGTCCAAGTTTATACAGGAAATCTGTGGCTGAAACCCTGCTCTTGTGCCTGAACCATATACACAAACCTGACCCAAACTCGAGTAGCAGAGTATTTTGAATTACATATAAGACAACATTTATCACTTCTTGTTGCAGGCTCTGGAATGGGAGGAGCTCAAGCCAATGCAAATATTGCATATACAGTTATGTGAACTGACTATGACACCTGCTATGGTGCCCAAGCAGAAGTAGAGCGCTAACCACCTCACTCAAGAGTTACAGCCTTGGAACCTCATGGTTCTGTTCCTGCCTGATAAGGAGCTGCCTGACTCCTGTATTCTCTGGCTCAGAGCCACAGTACTGTGCACCTTATAAAGTAGCTCTTAGGACTGAATGCCTCCTAAAAGCTCCTGGAGGAATGTGGGGTATAATAGCTATGGATCAAATATAGGGTTGGGTATTGTCTGAATTAAAAGAACCAGCCTTCCACTTAACGTGGCTCATATATGCTCTGGTCACTAGAGTGATATGGAATTTTGGGAGTAAATGGAGGAATTTGTACATTTTAAGCACAAGGTGACCAGAACTGGGGAGGGGTGCTCATTTATAGTACAAAGTTAAACAGATTAAACACTCACCTGGAGCTATTTTGCTGCTCCTGTTCCGTTGTGCTTGAAGAAGCTGTCTCCTGGCCCTGTTTGTGTGGGGACACGCTCTCACAGTGCTGGGGTTGCCCTGTACTATGTTTCTGCAGACAGCTACTGTATCTTGCCTTCTCTATTGCAGGCTCAAAATCTTGCCTTTTTGCTTTTGTGAAATCCAACTCAGGAGGCAGCTAATACAGGAAAAAATTGTAATTCATTGACCAATTCTCCCCGCCCCATTAACTCTAAAGTCACAGACACTCAAAGCATCTTACAACAATATTTCATGTTTTGTGTCCCCCTCTCTAGCAGTTCTTAAACCAGTATCTGGGCCGCTTTTGTCCTTAAAGGATTGGTTTGGTTCTGTATTCTGAAAGGAGTTAGTGGTTGTTTGCAGACCACTATCATTGGCAGTGTTAGTGAATGTTTATTGGCTAGCCTCTATACCAACACACAATAGAATATTTAAATATAGAAGTAATAGAATCTGGACAATCCCACAACAGGGAGGTAGGTAGGTAAGGGAGTAAAAAAAAAAAAAATCACACTTTAAATTTATAGATGTGTACACAGACATGTGTTAGAGCTGGGCAGACCATTTTCTTCCCTTCAAATGCAGGAGTGGAATCATATATTCCACCCTTTAACTGAGCACATATTGAGGGAAGCTAGATAGAACAATATAAAGTGGTGTCAGAGGGATCTCTCTCACCCACATACAACTGGGGAGTTTGCAGTGTCCATATTAATTCCACAGGAAGCTGCAATACTGTGCTTCAGCCACCATTGGTACTGACTGAGATAATAAATCAGCACCTCCAAGCCCACCCACCTGATTCCAATATGGCATTCTCTATCTATCAGGTACTGATAGCTGCTCCTCCTGGATCCTTCCCTTAGGTCAGCACTCCCAGGGCTCTACATCTGCATATAAGACTCTCTGGTAAACTGGAACTAAAGTCTATGGCAAGCTGTTCTAATTTCTGTAGCATACTAGATATTCTGTGGTGGCTTCCAAATATATCAAAGTGGAGGGGTTTCATTATAGCAAATATGATAACGAATAGTCAGTACAGGAGACCAATGAAGTGTTTTTTATATTACATTCAGCACATTTTTCTTAGCCCCTAAATTTTCAGTTCTCTGTATGCTGAAGATTTCTGCAATGCAGTACTGTTAGAGGAGAGCTGAAACTTTCAACAGCTGTGCAGGGGGAAAAGTAGTGGCTGGCAGCACTTCTTTTAGACTAGAGCTCCCACTGTTGTTTACAAATAGTGAAAGCGGACTGGGGGCAGTTGCTGTGGGATGCTATCTGAAAATTTTCTAGTTTAAAAGAAGCTCTACTGTACATAGCACAGTACAATATTTCAAGTAACATGTTTTGATGTGGCACTGGAATTAGTTCATCCCTATCTATAATAGTATTTATTTAAACTATTACCAACAAGGGTGCAGCTGGACCCACTAGCAGTAAAGATACAGAATGGGCTGGTGCTCAGAAACTATAGTGATTGGAATGAGATGGGAATCTGACAAGAAGAGAGTAAACAAGACCCCTGGAAAGAGAAACAATGGGTTTAAGTTTCAGAATTGTATAATTTTGATGAGCTATTGGGAAAAATATTTTACAAAGAATAGTCAAATAACTAGCAGCCAAGGAAGATTGTGGAATCATTGCCACTAGACACATTCATGGTTTCCATCCCTTTCAAAACATGAATTGAACCAGTGACCTACCAATCATTCCAAATTGATGTAGTTTCCTTCTTTGAGTTACCAGCATAGTGGATAGGTAGAAAGCAGTAGATACAATATATCTAGACTTTAAGACTTGAGCCAGTCACACACTACATTCTTATAATCAAACTAGGGAAATACTGTCTAGATGATGTGGGTATACAACTAGGAACAAGGAGGTTCCTGGCAAACTAAATTACTCTGCTTTCCCCTTCTCCAAAGTCCCACATACTGCACCTGACGAGGAAGTTTATTCACTGATCGCAGGTAATCTTTGTCCAGGATGCAGTTCCCAAGAGCATTTCCAAAGCACCTGAGGGACAAGAGAGCCTGCCATGACTGAGAATTTCGTATTGTATTCTTATGCCATCTTTTGAAAATGAGCAAGAAATGTTCAGGTTCTCCACTTACTTTAGTGCCCTCTTTAGCCCATCTGTCACTGCTTCTTTCCTTGCCTTTTCTAGGGACAATGCCTTGGACTTCAGGCCCTCACTCACTCCATAACCCACGTCTTCATGGTATGACCCATCCTGAGAGGTGAGTTAAAAAAAATGAAGGAATCAATACTGGAACTTTTGCTTTTAGACAGCTGATTAAAATACTACATCTCTCGTTTGTGGACTATATGTATTAAGTGGCTTGGAATGTATTCTCTAGTAAGTTCAGCTTTCCAGGGGCCCATAGGATTGTCTGGTTTGACACAATACTATGGTGTGTTGCAGTTCAGCTCCACACACACAGTAATACTGTCATTCATGGTACTTAATCAACTAGCAGTTCACCAGCAGATGGAGCAAACAAAATCACATCCATTTACCTTGAGTTGGACTTTTACAAATGCACAAACTCCTACATAGAATTTGCCATTGTTGAGATCAACAAAATCTGGGGAGAAGAGGAAGGAGATGGAGTTACAACAGAGATCCAAACAGTGTATCTGTCAGGGATGGTGTAGACGGAGCTTGGTCCTGCCTTGAGGGCGGGGGGCTGGACTCGATGACCTCTCGAGGTCCCTTCCAGTCCTATTATTCTATGATTATGGGGTGAAATTTCTACCTCATGCTCATATTCCTAAGAAGCTTCAGAATTAAACCTGGTCTATACATAACATTTAGATCAAACTCATGTGCCAGGATAAACTTTCACTGCTGAGTCTTCCACATCAGCTACCATGCTTGATCCACCATTTATATTACAACCCACAACAAAAGTAGATCTTTGGCAACAAAATACCACACCAAGTATTGGACTTTCCACTTGAAGGGATATGGGGCCATACCTTCCTTCCTTGTCTCTTAGATACCAAGTGCCCTGAGGAAATGAAGTCAGCATTTGCATGCATGATCATGATGGCTCCAGCATGGATGAGGCAGTGCAGTGACGGAATGAGCCAAGCTTTTTGTGGGGGTGGGTGGGGAGGGGAGTCACTCCCTGCTCCCCCAGGTCTCTATCAATTCCTCCACTACCACCCCCCTTCCTCCTAACATTAAAGAGGTCCCTGTCTCCTGCAGCTGCTCTCCCTCCATTTCTCCATTGTTGGGACTGAAAATTCTAATTCCCTGAAGGAGCATGGGGTATGTTGTGCATTCACATAAACAGGAATTTTGGTTAACTCAAATGTGGATAAAAACAAACTTTATCTGTACAAAATATGATAGAAAAATAGGAAAATAAACTGCAGGGCATCCTAAAAAGCACCCTGATTGAACCGTGTACCATTCAACCAACTTGCTATCTTTGGCATGCTTGCTGCAAGTTGACAATCCCTGCCAGCTATAAAAAGAATATGATTTTATTAAACACCCGAGGAGCCATTTGGCCTGGGAAGAATTGGACATTACATTGGTGGAAGAGGGGCCAGAGAAGACAATTCTAGAGAATACTAAGTAATAGTCAACATGTACTTGCCAAGAACCAATCATTCCAAACCAATCTAGTTTCCTTCTTTGAAAGGGTTACCAGAATAGTAGATAGGTAGAAAGCAGTAGATACAATATCTGGACTTGACACAGTCACACATTACATTCTTATAATCAAACTAGGGAAATATTGTCTACTCTAGATGATATGGGTATACAAATAAATGAAAAAAAATCATATTAAGAGATAGTTATTATTTAGGGATGTAAACTATCATTTAAAAAGTTAACTGATTAAACACTGTTTCACATGGAGCAGTCCCCCACCTGCGATTGGTGGGTCCAGTCAGACTACTAGGTACAGGAAAGCATCACCCGGCAAGGTTACTGGGGACCCCGCCCCCTTACATCCCTTTTATTATTAGTAGTAGCAATAATATAATTGATGTCAAAGTGTGAGGACTGATCAAATGTGGATCTGAATAGGTCTTACGTCTAGTACGATCCAATATTTTAATCAATTATTTGGATAATGGAGTACAGAATATGTTTATAAAATTTTCAAATGACACCAAGCGGGGAAGGGCTGTAAGCATGCCTGTGGATAGGGATGTAAAATTCAGTTTAACCATTTAATTGGTTAAAAAGGGGCACGCTGGAGCAGCCTCCCTGCCATGGGCTGGGGCTCCTCCAGTGTGGCTGTTTACAACCCCTTGCAGGGCTGCAGGTGCCCAGCCCATGGGGGGCTGGAAAAAACAACTCTGTGTAGGGCTGCCAGCTCCCAGCCCCTTGTGAGGGCCTAGCGGTGCTGGAGCAGACCCTCCACCTAACACAGGTGGCGGGGGAGGAGCGGTTGCTCCCCAAGTAACCAGTTATCCATTAACATCCCTAATTGTGGACAGAATAAGAATTCAAAAAGACCTCACCAAATTGGAGAACTGATCTGAAATCAACAATGAAATTCAATAAATACACATATCAAAGTGATGCACTGAGGAAGGAAAAAAAATCAAATGCACAACTACAAACTGCAGTAGTATTGCAAAAAAAATCTGGGAGCTATAGCAGATCACAAATTGAGTAAGAGTCAAACATGATGCTGTTATAAAAGAAGGCAAATGTTATTCTAAGATGTATTCATGTAAAAGTTGAGCAGTAACTGTTCTGCTCTACCTGGCATTGGTGAGGCCACAGCTGCAGTACTGTGACCATGTTTTCAAGGCTTCATGCTTTCCAAAAGATGTGGACAGATTGGATAGACTCAAGAGGAGAGCAACAAAGTTGATAAAAAGTTTAGCGAACATGCTATGAAGACGGGCTGAAGGACTGGGCTTGTTTAATCTAGAGAAGACTGAGCAGAGACATAGTCTTCAAATACATAAAAGTCTTACAAAAATAATGGTGATCAATTGTTCTTCACAGTCTCCAAGAGTAGGACAAGAAATAATCTGTTTAGTTGTCAGAAAGGGAAATTTAGGAAAATCTTACTAACCATAAGGGTATTTTACCCAGGGAGATTGTGGAATCCCTGTAAATACAAGTTTTTAAGAACAAGGTTAGGTAAAAACCTCTCAGGGATGGTTCAGGTATATCTAATCCTGCCTCAAGGTGGGAAGGTGGACTAGAAGATTTCTTGACATCCCTTCCAGCCTTACTTTTGTATCATTTTCATTAATATCTCAACATCACCATTCTATTTTCCAGTAGAATTTTCCAATCCTGTAATGACTCGTGAGTGTTATCCACCCAGTTTGGATGCTCCCTTGTTCCTGAGACATTTAGTATTAGCAAGATTGTCAGTTTCCTTTTTTAGTCCACAGTAACTTGCTCTCTTTACGACATCAATGAGTACTGCATTTCTTGTAGCTATTACATCATATAGGAGAGATTCAGGCCCCTGTGTATAGTGTACTAGTTACTCATAGAGCTCATCTGAAGTCCCCTAGGAATTCCACATAAACCAGCCCATTCGTCTCTTTTTCCTTCCTAAACTTCACTCTCTCTGGAATGAGGAGATTCACACTTTCAATATAAAGAGAGCATTGTTTTTCCACCTACACAGAACAAGATAATTCAGGAACATACCCAAGGTATTTTTGACATTTTCTGACAAGGCTAAGAGGAAATCTATACTCATACATTCATTATCTGCAGGAGCAGCCCTAGACAAGCTGCCGGCAACTGGCGCCGTAGGCGAAATGCGCGATCGGCGCCCCCGCCTCCAAAGCCCTCAATGGCCTTTTATCTTGGCGCCCTAGGCGACCGCCTAATTCATCTGTATTGACGGGCCGCCACTGATTATCTGAATGGGTTTCCAAGTACCTAACAACTTGTTATTAACAATGGCAAGAAAGATCCACTTGGTCATACTGTAGTTCATTCCACTAGGGTTTTGCTGCCTGTTGGAGGAAGGCTCTCATATCTGAAACATGTAAAGCAGCTACATGGAGCTCCAACCCACATATTAGTCCCGTGGTCACCAACCAGTAGATCAGATCGCGATCTACTGGTAGATCTCAGGGGCTCTAAGAGTAGCTCTTGAGCCCTCTCTGAACTGCGTACCTGTGCAGTACATTTACATTAGATTTCCTTATGTAATGTAGGCGGGGCTTCAAGGAAGGGGCGGGGCAGTAGATCTTCGCCTGTTCTGAGACTTAAAAAGTGATCTCGGGTGTAAAAAGGTTGGAGACCTCTGTATTAGTCACTATTAACTAATATAGGCATCAGTTTTTATAGGACTGTTTTAGAGTGGGTATTCAAATAGGACTCCTAATAACTGTCTCTGAGGAAATAGACACATCCTCATTAAGTCACTGAGTGGAATCTATGCAGACAACTGATAACACATGGTTCCTTACACTTCAGTAACAACGGGTTTTCAAAATGTGTTGTCCATACAGATTACACAACTCAGATTGCAATATCAGGGAGGCAGTCTCATACCTACAGAAATCTGTACTGATGAAGAAATTGATGGGCAGTTGGGCCCATTCCATCCTTTATGCCCTCTGGGGAGCAACACGTGAGTATCCAAGATGTCAACATGGCCCCAATGGATGCTGCTGGCCAAAATAATACAATCTCATGCATTTGTGTTCCAAGAGTGGAATCAGTGCGGACAGCACATCTCAAAGAACCATAGTTACTATAGGGATGATTGAGTAACTATTCTTTCCCTTGATGTTGAACCATAATTAATCCCAACAGTGGGTATCAAAGTATGAAATGGTGTAACATTAAGATTCCCTTCTAAGACAGATAGAGACTGCTTAAGTGTTGCTGACACAAAACAATCCCACTCTGTTTCAATGTCATGAGAAACATCTAGCTCCAGTAGGCTGTCAGACCCTCGCATTTTGAGGATCTATCAGACGGACACTGTTCTAACAATGTGCATCTCAGATCTTTGCAACACTGAATCAGAACTCTCTTATCAAAATTTATTACTGAAGAAGTCAGCACCAACCTTCCAATCACCAGGCTGTAATGTTGGTGCAGTTTAGGAGTGCCTCACTGTAATCCCTGCATCACATATAGATTTTCAACACAAATGTGCTGATCTCTCAGTACAGTACTCTGTTGTGTGAACTTCAACTGTCTTCTCCAGCAGAAGAAGTTTGAGGTGGCTCTCCTTCTTTCTAGTATGAGAGGTGAAAATGATGCAGACCAAACATCAACATGGACTTTGCCCTTTAGTAATGCACTTAAAAGTACTGCTCGTGGTGACTACTGTCACACTGCAGAGAGACTACAACTAGTGGTTTTACTGTTAACTGCCACAACATGAATGATAAATGGAGAGACCACCAGGCCTGAACCATGTTACACCGACGAGTGCCAAAGAACGTAGGTTTCAGGGCCAATAAGCTAGCTTTTAAACAAAGTTGCAATAGTGCATCCTAAGAGTGCAAACTTAACTGAAATCTAAGGTTACCCTAACAAGTCAAAGGAGAATAGATTGCAGAAAGCACATAACTAAAGTGGGGAACGCATAAGTTAAGAAGTTTACTGCGGGGAGCAGTTGCATGTGATCTAGACAGTTAGCTCAGGGCTACTAGGGTTAATCAGGCAGAAGAGTCCAAATGCAATGATTTGGCCTACACATCCCTACTTGGCTGAATACACTCATTTTTAGTTACTCAGAAGCTCAGTTACACAAACCTGAACTAGTGAATATAAACAGCATTTTCTTTACACATAGGACAGGTACTGAAACACCGGTGTTTCACCACTACTCCCCTCTACTTTCTCCTGTCAATGAGCCCTTATGCTCCAAAATTTCATCTCTGTTTTTTACAGGGACTGTATCTTTAAAAACACATTTCCTGATGTTTCAGCTGAATATGTTCCAGGAAAGATGGCTTCTCAAATAGGAACCACATTCTGCCACTTTACAGATCTTCACTGTGAAGCTATAGGAACACAAATTCTCAAACCCTGGAAAAAGACACTCACCAACATTTTGCTGGGTGACCGAATGAGCCCAGCCATTGTAGCCAAACATCTCATTGGCCAGACTGATGACCCTGTGACCCTCAATATAACAAACCTGAAAAGAGGAAGAGTGAATTTTAAAAAGTCCTGTGGAGTATAGCTGTACTGTACTAAGAAACCCTGTAAATTTCAAGGAACATCTGCCCGTGTGCAAAGAATAAAAAGGGTGCTCCCCTCCTGGCCCAATCTCCAGAAGAAGATGGCATAACAAAGAGGAAGATTTAGATAACACAAAAGAAAGAGTCTCAGAGGGGTAGCTGTGTTAGTCTGTAACTTCAGAAACAACTAGTAATCCTGTGGCACCATACAGATGAAGAAAAATATATATGTCACGAGTTTTTGTGGGGCAAGACCCATTTCATCAGGTAACCTGGAGTGGAAATAACAGAATCCAAGATATATAAAACAGCAAAAGAAGTATCTGTCAATTGTAGGACCCATGTTAATGAAGCTACAATTGACAGGTACTTTTTCTGTTATATATTTCCACTACAACTCATCTGATGAAGTGGTCTCACCCATGAAAGCTCATGATGTTATATATTTTTGTTCATCTCTAAGGTGTCACAGGTTCTTCTCTAAAGTGCCTACAAAAGAAAGGGAACACCACTCCTCGCATAATTTACACACAATGTGCAATGTTTATTTAGTGCTTTACATGTGCAAAGCACTGAACAATTAAGTAATAAATACTGCACAACATCCTAAGAACTAGATAAATGATTTCCATTTAAAGGATGAAGAAGCTGAAGGAGGAAGTTAAGTGACTTGCCAAATGTGTCAAGAAATCAGTGACTGAACTAAGGACATACACACAGTTTTTCTTATAGTGAAGAATTCTCTCTCTCTCACTCCCCGCCCACAAAGATTCTGCATACACAATTGTTTGTACCTTCTGTCCTCCACCAGCCTGCCGGCTGCTGATGTATTCCGGCCCCAGCCTCTGACGTAGAGCATTCTGGATGGCCTGGTATTCATCTGCTGTGTACTGGTACTTTAATAGAAGCACAGAAGAGTCAAACAGCTTTAGTTTCTTAAATCTATTAGCTTCCCCACCTCTGACTCATCCCACTCTTCTTTATTGCAGTCTTCTAGGAGAAGATGAATATTGCATTCTCATAATTCAGGATGTAAAAGATAATCAAAAGTGCTCAAGAAGGAATTTATTTTGCTGAATTTGGTAGGTGTATTATGCTGGTGATATTGCTTGATCTCACAAGGAACTAGTTTAGATGGATCAATGATCTGTGTTGTACAGAATTTAACTTTTCTCCAATTTTTACAAGCAGCAAATACATTACAAAGTGATAGAAGTCAGCTAAGCACTCCAGTCTGAAAGAGTACTCTTGCCCCCTCCCATCCCTATGAAATTCTATGTAACATGTGTAAAGCCCATCTATGCTGTAGGGGCATGAAGTATTGAAGGATCCTCTATCAGCACCACTCATATTAGTCAGAATATCAAATAGGTATCACTACTTATTGCACTGGCAGAAATGTTGGTTATAATCAGCGTTCCCTCCAAGCTACTGGGCAGCACAGCTTCACAGGTAATAATCAGCCCTGGCCAGTCAGTCAGCTCCCTGCATGGAGCTCTGAGCCTCTGACTGGGCTGGGCTGATTAATCACTTGTGAAACTGTTCTGCTTAGAGGGAACACTGGTTATACTCTATATACACACTGCAAAAAAATACAGATAAGGTTAAGTATGTATTACTCTGTGTGAAACAAAAGATAGGACTATGCAGCATTTTAAAGACTAACAAGATGGTTTATTAGGTGATGAGCTTTCGTGGGCCAGACCCACTTCCTCAGATCAAATTGTGGAAGAAAATTGGCATGACCATATATACAAAGGGATACAATCAAAAAAAAGTGAACACATATAAAATAGACAAATCAGATTTTAGAACGGGGGGGGGGGGGGGGGGAAGAAGGGAGAAGGTTAATGTCTATGAGATAATGATATTAGAGGTGGTAATTGGGGAAGCTATCTTTGTAATGGGTAAGATAATTGGCATCTTTGTTAAGGCCCATTTGTAAAGTGTCAAATTTCAGCATGAATGACAGTTCAAAGGCTTCTCTTTGAAGTCTTGTGTTAAAGTCTCTTTACTCAGTGTGGAGTTAGTGTTCTAGTTAAGCATGAATATGGGTGAGTATGGGGAGCACTAAGTTCAATTCCAGCTCTTATATGAAGAGTAGGGATGCTAGCTATTGTGTAACTGAATAGTTGTGTAACTACATGACTATTTGATAGTTCCCAGGGGCAGGTCCAGCAGCCAGTGTGCTCCCAGCCCCACTCCCTGGAGGGCGCTGGTCTATGAGGGTCCAGTGGGAGTTGATCTGTGAGAGGAGCCAGTTTAAAAACTAGCTCCTCACACACACCAGCTGCCTGCCTCCCCATGCTGCTGCTTCTGATACAGAGGCAGCAGCGTAGGATAGCAGCAGCCTCTGTCTGTGGGGAATCTGAGCTCCCTGTGGACAGAGGCAGCAGCATGTGGGGTGGGAGTGAGGCAACTTTTTTCAAGAATAACAGACCATTTCTTTTTCTGGCAGTTATACAGAAATATATAACTTTAAGCAAAAGGGCAAGTAGAAAGGCAAAGGGGAAAGATAGCACTGTACATATATATACACAAAGACTTCATATTCAGCAGCTAACTGAAGATGTAATGGCATGGAGAGCAGAATTCACCTTGCAAGGCAAAAGACAAACAGTTTATTGTTTTTTTCCCCCAATAGCTGGAAAAAGGTAGCTTCCTTCTCATTACCAATAGAGGAGAATGCATGTTTTTAAAAGTAAACCTGGGGCATGCCATCCACTATTAAGATAAACCAGTCTGTGATGAAGTCTCCCTACTTTGCACTGATTCAGAAAGGGTTAACCACACACTGTGGGCTGAGGAAGCCACATCCCCGTACACCTGCTGGGCATGCTCCAGAGGAAACTATAAAAGGGAGTAGCTCAGTCTGGGCTGGCCGCTGATGAAAGCAGACGTATGTTGCAGGCTAGAACAGGGAGACTGCTGGAATTTCAGGACCCAGAACTCAGTCATCCTGAGGCTCCAATGAACCCCCAGCTAATCAGTTCTGCTAATGGAGGACAGTGGACACTACCAGCCTTTGGAAGGAAGGGTAGGGACTGACCCAGGAATTGGAACCGATGTACTGGGTGACCAAAACTGATTGTAGTAGCACAGGATCTCTAGGGAACTGGGTTAACACCAGTGGCGCAGGATGGGCCTGGGTCTCCGTACCCCAGCTGCCCCTCTGAGCTTAACTGCCCTACTGACCCTTAGCCATTGGGTCATTATGCCCTGAGCTACAGGGCTACTAGATCAACTTGAGCCATTAGGCCAATCTGCTCTGAACAACAAGATATTTTTGTGGAGCCTGGCCACTGGGACGCACTGTTCTGCAGTGAAGGGTGACTGCATTGATTCTGGTACTTGGTCACACTGCCTTGGGGGGAAGGGGTAGGGTTTCTATGGCAACACAGGAGGCCAGGCCACTTGAGCCTGTAAATATCTAATTTGATACCCTGACATGCCATGACAGGATGTATCTATCCTGTGACAAATGGTAGCAAGACAGGGCAGCCAATAAAATAGAATTCCTGCCTGACAGACATGGAAATGGGAGTGGATTTTGAAGTGGCTGCTGGAGAGCCAGCAGCAAGTGGCACAAGAGCAACATCAGATTAGCTGCTACAACAGATCACAGCAGCAACTCCAGATAGTGCAACAGCAGGACCAGTGACACCAAATGGTGTGGGAACTGGCTGCTCAAGACCAGGTGCACCAATAGGATTAGAGGCAAGGAACATTTTGGCAGGGCTGCCAGTATGTCTGAATAAGATGGGGCTCATTAACAATCTGAGGCATTTCTTGTGACATTCAAATTGGGTCATCATGCCTGGCAGCCACCAAAACTCTGAGCTGTTCTCTTGGCACCAGGCCAGCCTACCTACTGGGACCTATACTTCCAAGGTGTTGAGATACATAAAAATGAAGGTGGCCAGACTGCCATCAGTCCTGAGGCATACCGCCAACAACTCTACTGCAAATGGACCTGCCCATGGATTCTGGAACTACTGTTGGCAACGATTGGAATCATATAAGCAGACCAGAGTCCAGGTGGTGGAGACAGTGGCACTGGAGCAGTTTACCAAGAGCCTACCCACTAAGGGAAGGATTGGGTGCAATGGCACTGCCCAGCTTGCTGAAACTATCTCCTTAATGGAAGATTACAAGATTGCTGAGGGTCAGAGCAGCAAGCTCAAGAAACTGACCACACAAGGCCAAGGTAGGAGCCTCTAACACCAACCTAAGCCACCGGCAACCATGACAAATCCTGGCACAAAGTAACTGACTGATTGAGCTGCCTGGGGCAAAGGATCTTTATGAGTCATCACATCATCTCTATCATCTGGCTACATAGGAGGCCAGGCCCCTTGGGCTGCTAAAATCTCTACTTTGATCTCCTCACAATCCGTTGCCCAATAATGGTGTGTAAGTAACTCACAACACAATCCAATCCATCAGAGAAAGGAACATTCTTCCTGTCCTTTAAAAAAAAAATCCAAGGCCCTTTCTTTGAGTAAATTCAAGGCCCTTCTCAGATAAAAGTTACTAGTGTTAGATATACTAGCAGGAGTAAATGTAATGAGGATGAAGATTATCATGGTGAGGATGGCAGGTATGATTTAAACATACCACGAGTATACTATATTAAAAGCAATAAAGTGCTTTGTGAAACTTCCTGAAGGGCAAGAGGAAGACTGCCATGTCTGTTCTAGATGAAGAGAGACTGACCTGCCCAAAGCACAGAGATGAACTACTACTGTTGGAATCAATCTTGGTGTGGTTTCCACTATTTGTCCTCTGACTTTCTGACATCCCTAAAAACAAAGGAAAGAAAACAAATAAAAAACCTCATAATGAATCATCATCACTAGCAAAAACAAAAACCTGAAAGCAAGAAATACAGTAGTCCCACTGAAGACTTTCAGGATTGTAGTTTAGAAGAGACTTAGTAAGTAGTTTATCCCATTGCAATCATGCAGCAGAAAATTCCCTCAGCAAGGTTCCACTGGATATTATACCAATATCATACTTTAAATTCTAATAAGCAACTGCAATTCCAACAGAAATTCATTTTGTCATTATTAATTCATTATTTACTCCTCAAGAACAGAGTCACTGTAGGTTATGTTAAAAGAAAATTGTTAAATTCTGGTATAGATGGGTCTTTACCACTTTTTCCCCTATCCACAGCTTCATTCTATCTACTTCATGCTATTACTGTGGAGAAATTGGAAAGGGTACAGAGAAGAGCGACAAGAATGATTAAAGGTCTAGAGAACATGACCTATGAAGCCAGGCTTCATGAACTGGGCTTGTTTAGTTTGGAAAAAAGAAGATTAAGGGGGGACATGATAGCGGTTTTCAAATATCTAAGGCTGTGTCCAGACTCAGGGGGTTTTTCGGGAAAAGTAGCCTTTTTAGTGACACCACTAATTGTTCTTGTGCTCCTTGGTCATACAGTGTGTGTACTCTACCTAAACAATGACTAGAAGTAATTAATACAATTCA
Organism: Pelodiscus sinensis; assembly: GCF_049634645.1. NCBI lineage: Eukaryota > Metazoa > Chordata > Testudines > Trionychidae > Pelodiscus > Pelodiscus sinensis. The sequence goes on from NC_134711.1 coordinate 108,165,374, forward strand.
TTAACTACAGATAAATTTGTTAATTTTAAATGCAAAACATGTTTTGATAAAGTTTTTTCCTTATGTTTCCAGTGCATTTGAGGTAGTATTAATTAATTAAAATACCTACAATTAAATGCTATATTTGTGCATGTTACTGAATTTCCACCAAAATATCACTGGACACAAATCATAAGTACAAATTTAATTATCTAATACAATGGTTCCCAACCTTTTTGAGCATATGGACTCCTTTTCAATCTATTAAAATTTCATGGACTCCCAACCAATATAGCTCTTTTCAAACATTCCATTATTTGACAATCATTTGAAATGTCTAATAGTTTATGTAATCTAAACAAATACAGAGTCCTGGGGGGAAAAAGAAAAGAAAAGTAAGGATCAGGACCACCAGGGTGGGCCCATCCTTAATTTTAAACTTTCCATGGACCCCCTTCAGTACTGTCATGGATCACCAGAGGTCCATAGACCACAGGTTGGGAAGCACTGATATAATAAATAAGAAATATATCATCTGCAATTTTCTAAAATAAAGATACAATTTAAAAATCTGAATACATATATACATATATATAACCACTTAAATTCATAGAATCATAACATATCCTCCAGATGAGGTAAAAGAAGCACCAAATTTAGTGTAATGATAGTTCAAATTAACATTTTAATGTTTACCAATCTTTCTCTAGGAAAATAACTAAAGTACAAATACAAACATATTGTATCAAGGTTTCCTGCTTGCTGACTTAAATGCAATTAAATTAAAATAAATTATTTTAAATAATTTTAACTGAAATCAATCCATTCTGACTGCAGTACTGGAAATCCAACCTCAACAGCTTCATGCTAGCTATTGCATATGAATTTGAGAGACTAGAAAGCAAAGTGAGAAATTATTTCATTGCCTAAAACTAGAAATACAAAATGGTAAGAAATAAAACATTTTTGATATACCTGAATGTGGTTTCTAACTCAAGTGAAGATATTTAAAAATATTATTCCCCAATCTCCTTAAACCTTTTCCTTCCAATACGCATATAATACTTAGGGTAAGAAAAAACAAAATTCCACAGCTGGTATTGACATAGCGGCCTGACTTCCAGACCTTCTGGCCTTCACTTAGGCCAGGTCTATACTACATCTGGAAGGTCATCTTAAGGTACGTAATTCCAGCTATGTAGCATACATAGTTGGAGTCGGCTTAATTTAAGCCAGTGGTCTCCAACCTTTTATACCTAGGATCACTTTTTAAATGTTATGGCAAGCCAAGATCTACCTCATCCCTTTCCCCAGACTCCACTGCTTATTTGAGGTCTTACCCTCTCCAAACCTTTCCCCGGACTACCTGTTGCTAATGAAAATTCACCATTAATTACATAAGTACACCTGAGTCATTTTGCTAGGGCTGCAGCTGGGGAGAACAGTTTAATTTAAATTATGAAACAGATTAATGTTTTAACTTTCTTGTGTTAGTTTCATATTTTTTTAATTTATGGCAGGTGTGGGGAACTTTTTTTTTTTGAGTTGGGGGTCACTGACCCACAGAAAAATCAGTTGGGGACCACATAAGTGAGAAACAAAAAAAACTTCCCAAACCCCAACCTTCCCTGATGTGCCCAGCAACTCAGACACATCACTCTTCTGGCACTCCAGCCCGCACAGAGTGAGGGGGAAGGGACAGGGAGGACTGAGGTTCTCATAGGCCAGATTTACTTTTCTGGGTTTCCAGAGTTAGTGGATTTGGTGGACCCCCTTAGGCTCTGATATGGGAACAAAAATGAGGGGCTCAATGCATGGGGTAGACTACCATTGAGTGGGATAGGGATGCAGGATGTGGGTGGGAGGTGGAGTACAGGACGGGTGAGGAAAGGGAGTTTGGTGGTAGAAGAGAGTGTGGGGTGTGGGTACGACAGGGAGTTTGGGAGCGGAAGGGGGTTGGGAGAGTAAGGCAGAAAAGGTGAAAGGGTTAGAATGCAGCCAAAGAGCTAGTTGGGGAGGGAGGCAAAGAAGTAGGGAATAAAGGAAAGTGAAGCTTCTGCAAATTGTATCCCCCCCCTCACATCTTCCCTCTGCTCCAGCCTCACTCCCTCAATCCCATGAGCCTCCCCAGCCTGATCCCCTGCATCGTCCCATCGCCCTCAGTGCAACTCCTGCTGCCTCCCATCCTGTCTCTGCAGCTTGATCCCCTGCATTGCCCTATGCCCCTCAGTGCATCTCCTGCCCCCTCCCATCCATACTCCTTCATCCTCCTGCCCCACATTCCTGTGCCTCCAGCGCAATCACAGGTAGGGTAGCAGTGCTGGGACTCGCAACCTCCTGGGTATAGCACTGGGGCAAGGGGAGTGGGAGGGCAGAGTCTCTTCCCTACCTGGCTCAGCCCTTTACCTGTAGGCAGTGGCTCCAGGGCAGCCTAGGGCTGGCTCCAGCCTGGCCGGGTGCAGTGGGGTGCTGGGGAAGGGGCTCTCTGACCCTGCACACAGCTCGTGAACAGTGCCCCTCCCAAAGCAGGAGACAAGAGCTGGGGATGCATGCGTGTGCGCGCACACATGCTTCTTCTCTTCCCCACTCCTGCTACCAAGTTAACAAAGAGAGACAGCTGCCCCTCTTTGCTCCAGCTCAGCTGGCTGCTGTGTTCAGCCTGCTGAGAGGTTGTGCCACACTCCAGCTGGGCTGGAGCAAAGGGAAGCAGCTGTCCAGCCAGCTGGCCATGGCGAATGACTCCTGGGGTGCCGCAATCAACTGGTTGGTGACCACTGCCTTAAGCTAAGCTTGGCGGTGTACACACAGTGGGGAGCAAATGCTTTCATTGGCTTCCATTACTCCTTGTCATTGTGAGTACAGGCACCAGCTGGAGCTGCCCTCAGCATTCAATTTAAAAGCTATACTAGACCTGCTAAGTTGAATGCCAGAACATTAGTCTCTGGCATGGCTGAGTGTAGGCATGCCCTTGGATTCCTGGCTTCATCAATTTTGCCTGCAGCCATACTGCCACAGGCTGTTATGCAATCATAATTCATAAATTAAGCAGAGCTGTGAAACCTACGCTCTTTCTACTGAGTTGGTACTGAGCAGCCAGCCAGCATGGTGTTCTATGGGGCTGCATGTGCAAGTATTTGGCTGACACATAAAACAGATAGATAAAAAAACTGGAGTGACACACATCCTGGGGATCTTATCATTATGTATTTGTATAGTACCAAACATGGCAGGGCTCTCATCTATCACTGAGGCTTCCAGATAGTATGGCAGTACAAGTAACAGATGTAACAGGGAGCTCCTTAGTCATTCATGATTAAAAAAGAACTATCTAAAATGTTCCAAAGGAAAAAAAAAAAAAGCTCACGGTGCTTAACAGCCTAACAGGCTAACTTTACTTCTGCCATGTTGGAGTCCAACATTCTTCAGGTGTTGAGGGAGTTCTGCTGATCTCACAGCAAGGAGCTAAAACCTAAGAATTAGAATTAAGGTGGACTATGTTTGGGGCACATCTAGACTACATTTTAATTTCAAAAGAGGATATGCAAATTCTGCAGGAATTTGCATATCTTCTTCCGATCGCATTTTTCGAAAGAGGATCTTTCGAAAGTGAAAGTAATCTGGACGTACTTTTTTCCACCAAAAAACCCCTTTTTAGAAAAACTGCGTAAACCCTTTTTTAGGAAGAATGTTTTTTTTGAAAAAGGAGTTTTTTTCTTTTCTGAAAAAAACCACATCCAGACTAGTTTCACTTTTGAAAGATCTTCTTTTGAAAATGCAATTGGAAGAAGATATGCAAATTCCCAGGGAATTTGCACATCCTCTTTAGAAATTAAAATGTAGTCTAGATGTGCTGGAGAAGGGGCATTAGTGGTGGATTCTGGAACAAATACCAAATTTGGTAATTATATTGGGCCTATCTTAAATGCCACGTGCAGTTTTGGTTGGATACAGTTATTCTTCACTTTCTGTCCAAAAATGTATAGTTTTGACATACAGTTAAAAAAAACTTACCTGTTTCAGTTTAGAGCTAAACATATTTCTGTAACAGGTGAAGAGATTTTCTATTTATAATGTAGTTTTCTAAAAGTCACTTTCAGATCTATCTGGTTGGAAGTGGAGATTACACACACACACACACACACACACACACACACACACACACACACACACACACACACACACACACACACACACACACACACACGATCATAATCGTGAAATCCAGCTCTTAAGAGATTAATAGGCTTTCCTTATACAGGCAATCCCCGACTTATGTCGGATCCGCACTTACGAACGGGGCTTTTCTCGCCCCGGGGTCCCGCTGCCTGGGCGGCTTTGCTCCCGGGCAAACGAGCAAAGCCGCCCAGGCAGCGGCTTTGGTTGGGTGTCCCTGGTCTGCTGGGGCGGTCCAGCGGCTTTGCTGGACCCCCCCAGCAGACCAGGGGGACAGGAGCAAAGCCGCACAGGTGGCATCCCGCCGCCTGTGCGGCTTTGCTCGGGGGCAAAGGAGCAAAGCCAAACGGGCGGCAGGGTCCCTCCGCCTGTGCGGCTTTGCTCAGGTCTCCCTGGTCTGCTTTGGGGGGAGGGGGCGCTAGTGCGCCCCTCCTCCCCCAGCAGACCAGGCTTTTGTTGCAGGATGCCTCGGTTAGAGCAGCTGGGGTGCTGCCTGGTTGGTCCTGTGGGAACCTACTGGGCAGTGCCCCAGCTGTTCTGTCCCAGGCTCCAGATTCAGCAGCTGTTGAAACTGATCAGGCTGATTCCAGGAAGCTGGGGGCAGAGCAACTCTGCCTCCGGCTTCCTGTAGTCAGCCCCTGGTCAGTTTCAGTGGCAGCAGCTGAATCTGGAGCCAGTTCCGACTTACATACAAATTCAACTTAAGAACAAACCTATAGTCTCTATCTTGTACGTAACCCGGGGACTGCCTGTATTTAAGAAAAATAGGTTGTTGCAACAGTAGGAGGGAATTTTACAAACCATGGTGGTCAGCAGCAGAGGGAATAAAAACTCAAACAGTGATAGGTATTTCCTGCTCACTTTTGGCAAACAAAAGGATATGCTGTAGTTGTAAAGCCCTAGGGGCGTTTTCACAGTTGGGGGTAAATGTAGCTCCTGTGAATAACTAAACATCTTACCAGTTTGCTCAGAGTTTCTACAAATAGTAAGGGGACATTTTCAAACAAAATGATTTTTTAAACTGAAAGCAATATTTTATCTTTTAACTTTCTGTCTGACATGTACTGGGGTAGGTGGTCTGAATTGCAAGGAAAGACACACCATAAAAAAAAAGGGCTGAGTAGGTTATGGGGACTCAGATCTTGGGTGGAATCATAGGAAAATCAAAATCCCATTCAAAAAGGTTCATTATTCAGTCACTGATAATTAACCTAATAGATCCAAACTCCAGCAGCCAAAACCCTGTCATAGTTCCCAGTTTCACTGTTCCAACTGAATATAGCTATTGTAGGAAGTGACAGTCCAAGGGTTACACATACTATATATACCAGTACCTAGATTTTAATGCTGGTTTGGTTTGTATCCAAATGCAATTCTGACACTATCTTAGAAGCAGGTGGCAAAAATTCAGTAAGTGTGCAAGTTTAGTTTCTAACTCTGTTCTCGGGACTTGCTTCCTCTCTGAGAATCATATCCCAATTCCTGTGGACATGGCAAATCTGGTTTGTAAAAACCGTTTCACTAGTGCCAACTGTGTTTGCTGAATCCAATGAAATGCAATATACACAAAACTTGACATTTTACAACAAATAACTCAAAAGTATTTGCAAATAATAAGCCTATAACTGGAAAAATGTTAAGAGTGTGGGTATTTGGAAAGAAAGGTACGTATCTTATGAAAATGGGATCTATTAATCTCCTATAGGAAAATCAAGTTTACTAACTGGGTGAAATACAACACAGTTACAGGCCTCAATAGCGTTTTTACCAAAGTATCAGCTGAAACATTATCATTTTGAGAATTAGACACTGACAGCTATTATGACAGTGCACAAAGATCTCTAATGTATAGCACTGTCTAGGGACAGATAGATTGATTAACACCCTTGAATAGAATTCAGAAAGCTGTTTCTAGCAGTGACATCAATGAAGTGAACCTAACCTATATGCCTATGTATTTCTTAGCCTGGTATCTGAACATCTAGGATCTACCAGTTGTTTCCCTTTGATAATATCTATTATTTACAGGTCATTATTTTAAAATTCACCCTGTAATGATCAAAGGCATATTCTCCCCCATCATCAAGGAAGGACATGCACAAGATTTTGTCCATTGTGCTCCAAAAATGGTCTTTGGTTTACCGTTTTTATTCTAATCTGAGCTGACAGAAAATTCCACAACTATTATCCCTATGGATCACAAGTTTCACTGTTCCAACTGAATATAGCTATTGCAGGAATTGACAGTCCAAAGGTCAGACATTCACTACATATACACATACAAGAAAAATTGTTTTAGGCCAATCTGTATTATTTTGCAATACTACATCTTCTTACTCCCCTGCATGCTACCCCTTTCTTCAGAATGTGATAAGAAGTTTCCTTCACAGTGGGTCTATAGTATTCTGAGTGAAAATCTCTTACATTCTTTCAATAACATTCATTCCACAGATCCCACCCAGAGCAAGCTAGTCAAATGTAAGCTTAAAGAGGTACTTAGCTGGTATTGGAGATAGTCCAACACACTGCATATTGTTTTGAAACTTCTATTTATCCCACTTTTCTTATTTTTAGTTGATCTATAATTATATAGGGCACAGTATATTTCCTTCCCATGCATGTTGCAGCTAGACCAATATATACACGATGTAGCTTGCTTTAGGGATGTTAGCTATCAGATAATTGAATAGTCATGTAACCACTTGAAATCTTTTGATAGTCCCCGGGCGGAGAACGGGGAGCTGGCAGTCATGCATTCCTGGGGAGCCCCTTGCTATCCCGCACTGCTGCTTCGCTATCAGAGCCAGCAGGGATGGCAGGGGGGAGCCAGTCTGCGAGGGAAGCCAGTTTAAAAAATGAGCTCCCTGCATTGACGGGCTGCTTGCTGCCCCATGCTGATGCCTGATGCATAGGCAACAGCGCAGAGTGGCAGCAGCCCCTATCCGTAGAGCTGTGGTTACCAACCCGTTGATCGCGATCGACTGGTCGATCGTGAGGCCTCGACCAGTTGATCGCGAGGCGTTCGGGCAACCCCGCCCCCCATTTTCCTCCCATCCCCGAGAAGCCCCACTACCTATCTCTAGTGTAGTGCCGGCTTCCCGCGGGGTGGACGGAAGTCCTCTCTGAAGCCCGTGTCACTTCCCCCTCCCACAGTTCTGTTGTGTGCTGGGGAAGGGGGCGTTGGCCCTAGAGGAGGAGTGCGAAGGCTTCCCTGCGCCGCAGGAGGGGTGAGTTGGGCACAGGGGTTTCCCTGCGGCGCGGGAGCAGGAGTTGGCCCCGGGGTTTGGCCACGCTGCGGGAGGGGAGGGAGTTGGCTGGGCCAGGCCGCTTCGGAGAAGGGGGGTTTGACCCCGGAGCAGGCGCCCGCGGGGGTTGGCCATGCTGCAGGAGGGGGTTGGCTGCGCTGCGCCGTGGGAGGGGGGTTTGGCCCTGGGGCAGGTGCCCACAGGGGTTGGCCACGCTGCGGGAGGGGAGGGGCTGGGCCGCGGAATGGGGGTTTGGCCCGGGCCGCGGAATGGGGGTTTCGCCCGGGCCGCGGAATGGGGGGGTTGCCCCCGAGGCAGGCTCCCACGGGGGTTTGCCCCCGCTGCGGGAGGCGGGGGTTAGCCCCGGGGCAGGCATGTGCTGGCTTCCTGCAGGGGGGCGGGGGGAGGAGGGAGGGAGAGAGAATCCTGGGAGGAGGCAGATACAGGTGACTCTGCTACCACTGGCACCCTGTCCCCAGCTACAGAACTCTGTCCCCACTCCCTGAACTCTGTCCCCATTCCCGTCCCCTCTCCCCGAACTCTGTCCCCACTGGCATCCTGTCCCCTACTGCAGAACCCTGTCCTCTGCCCTCCCAGCTCCCTGTTCCCTCTCCTCTGCCCCCAGTCGCAGAACTCTGTCCCCACAAAAAAAATCGATTGTGGGCCACAGAAAGCCCCATAATGGGGGAGGCATAGAGGCTTAGGGCTCCATAAACTTAATTTGCCTGGAGAGGATTATATTGGCAGGAGGGTGGTTGTGTTATGTCAGTTAAATTATTATTACTCATGTGAGTAGCTTTTTCCACACCTCTGAGTGATGCAGTTCTACCAATACTGTAGATGTCTGTAGCGTAAACTAGACCTGAGCCTGTGTTGTAAAGTATTCTGTATATTAGACCAGTGATTCTCAACCAGCGGTATGAGTACCCTTAGGGATACTTGAGAGAAGTCTAGGAGGGAGGAAGGGGGAAAAGGATTCATCAAAACTGAATTTTTGTTTTAAGTTTTACAAGGCTTTATTATTTTTGTACTTTTTACACTCAAAAATTTCATCGCCTACCCAGCTACCATTAAGTTGTTTGAACAAATGTGTTGCAATGGTAGAAAAACATTGTGGCTGTGTCTAGACTGGCCAGTTTTTCCAGAAAATCAGCCGCTTTTCCGGAAAAACGTATCAGCTGTCTACACTGGCCGCTTGAATTTCCGCAAAAGCACTGACTTCCGACTGTAAGAAATCAGTGCTTTTTGCGGAAATACTATGCTGCTCCTGTTCGGGCAAAAGTCCCTTTTGCGCAAAATGGCCAGTGTAGACAGCTGAGATTTGTTTTGCGCAAAAAAGCCCCGATCGCTAAAATGGCGATTGGGGCTTTTTTGCGGAAAAGCGCGTCTAGATTGGCCACAGACGCTTTTCCGCAAAAAGTGCTTTTGCGGAAAAGCGTCTGTGCCAATCTAGACGCTCTTTTCCGAAAATGCTTTTAACGGAAAACTTTTCCGTTTCCAGAAAACCATGCCAATCTAGACGTAGCCTGTGTGTGTCTGAAAACTGTACGTACTGGGGGCACATATATATATATATATTTAAAGGGAGTTTTTTTTTTTTCAAAGGGGTACTTTATAAAAAAAAAAGGATGACAAAAACTGTATTAGACAACACTTGTGTTGGGCTGGGACACAGAAGTGAAGTGTACTGGCCCCTTCCAACCCCCCACCCCCGCCGTTTCTATTTTAATGGTCACACATGACACGACCCAATGCAGACACATCCTCATCAGCCTGTAGCAGTATCGCCGAGAGGTGTGAATTACTTTATCCCCCTCAGCGGCCCTATAAATGCCCACAGCACCAGCTACTTCACCCCCCTTCTAAGAAAGAAGCAGGAGGATCCCACGTCTATTGCGGCTACCGCTTGCCGGGCTCTTAAGGGGACGGGCTGTGGGACACGCCCCTGCTCCTCCTCCTCTCGCCGTCGATCTGACCGACCTACAGCGAAGGCGTCTCATGTCGCCAGCTCGTTGTTCGGGACCGGGGGGCGACGGCTTTACACTGGGGGGGGGGCAGGGGACCCCCCCCGGTCGCACCCTTCCTTCCCCTCCCGCTGCGTCACCTGCAGCCGGACTGTCCCGCTCCTTGGTCAGCGCCGCGCGCGGGAAGCCGTTGCCGTTACCCGCCGCGATGCCCCGGTAGCGCCGTTTCAACCCCGCGACCCCCGCGCGCTCGGCCGGCTCCGGAGGGAGGTGGCGCCGCGTCACTCTCCGGCCCCGTGGGGTGGGGTGGGGGGAGGGGAGCAGCCGCGTCTAGAACCCGCCCGCCGCGGCGCGTTGGGAGTGCGGCGCTGCCCACAGGAGCCCGTCAGCACAGGGGTGTGGGCGGAGGGGGGGGGACGACCCCTCCCCCCGCGCCACTGGTTCACTCATTACCTGTACGTGAGTGGGGGAGGGGGGGGGAGCTGGGTTCCTTTCTCCAGCGGCAGCTCTACCCTATCGACAACGCGGGCAGGTTACGGCAAGCGGGAAAAGACAAAATTCCCGCCCACACCAGACGCGCCGGGGACGACGTCGCGCTCGTGCCGCCGTCTTCCGCGGCCACTTCGGGGCGCGCGCACGCAAGGTCCGAAAGGAGCGGGCTAGCGGTCAGGAGACGCAACTGCTTCCGAAGGGCTCTCGCCCGCGCGGCGCCGATGATTCAGGCGGAGAGGCCCGCGCGGGGGGCGGAGCTTTGCTGCGGCGCGCAGCGTAGGGGGCGGGGCAGGCGGGGCTTGCTGGGCTCGCGCCGGAGGCGGGACTTCGTAGCGGCTGGAGCTGGGGGCGCGGGAGCGAGCCGAGCGTGAGGGAGAAGCGGGTGGGGAGGAGTCGAGCCTGCCTGGTGCTGCCCCCCCCCTCGCTCCCCTCCCCGTCGTTGACAGGCAGCAGCCGGAGCCACCGGGCGGGCGGCAGGTGAGAGACGGGGCCCCAAGACCCGAGGGGGTGGGGGGAGCCTGGGCGGGGCCGGGGGCCGCTGGCTGCGGCTGAGGGGGGCAGGATGCGGCCGGGCTGCGCGGCTGGAGCCGGGGGGCGGCCTGGTACTGAGGGATCCGCCGCCGTCGCCAGCTCAGGTGGGTCTCGCCCGGAACCCGCCGCGACCCCTCCCTTTCTCCCCCCACCCCCTACTCCGCGGGTGGGTGGCTTGGCTGCAGGCTGGGAGAGCAGGGGCGCTCGGGGCGGGGGCGGAGGTGGCTGGGAGGGAGCGGTCTCTGCTTGGCCCAGTCTCCTCTCTGATGCTGGGGGAGGCGCGGGGCCTGGGGCAGCTGTGCCGGCGCCCCGCATCTCCTGTCCGCACCGTGTCTGGCCGGGGTGCTTCCTTCTGTCCTCACATAGCCCCCGCCCCCTGCGGGACAGCCCGAGGAAAGGAAAAGCCGGGGATCCCATCGTGGCAACGTGCCTGTTTTCTCCCGACACACAGACACAAGGGGGTCTGTGTCTCCTCTGGTGACATTGCTCAGGGCTTGTGGATGTAATAAAAATATATTGAGTCGTATTTTTGTGTCCAACCAAGTAGCTCTTCTCTGTGTCCTCGTCTCCTCACCAACCTCAATATTGGCTGTTATTAACTGCATGTAATGTCTAATGTAAAAAAAAAACACCTTTATTCTCAAATGGGGCAATCATGTTATCTATGGTATGGATGTCAGATACCCCTTTGCCTTAGGTATTTTATCCAAACCATGCTGAATCTAAAGGTTTATTACTAAATTGAGTTTTTAATTTGTGGTGGTTCTAAATTAACCTCCCAAATGAAAAGTGAGCTTGTTCCTAGAATCCTCAGACATCCTGAAACAATAGCTGTGGGAAAAGTGAATTTTCCTGTTCTCCATATCACTCTAACTATGGTATTTAATCTAAAGGCCAATTATAAAACAGTACATGCCATCAGCTAATTGTATCATGGATCATTTAATTATAGGCAGTGGGGAATGGTGTAGGAGTAAAGCTTGAAGGTTTTAGGCGAAATTTGGGAGTGGCTTTAAGGTAGCTTGTGCAGAGATAGAGAAAGAGAACAGAAGGAGTCACCAAAGACAAAGCAGTAGGGAAACAAAATAAGGAGGATGGTAAAATAAGCAGAATTATCAGTGTTGTAAAATGTCATATTTGGTCCTAGATTATTTTGCAAACCTTCCCTTTGATATTTGTGGTTGAGTCATAAGTGTAGAAATATGCTGTCAAATTCATTCTTTGAAGCTGACTCCCCATAATGGTATTATCAATTTGTCATTCAGTTTATTTCTGGGTAGGGTTAGATGAGATGGTGCTAGTTACTTTTTGGAGTCTTTAATAACCAAGTTAATTATACTAATATGGCTAGCAATATAATAGTGGTCATTATAAATATAACTTGCACTAAACACAGCCACTTTTGGCTAATCTGGGATTATTTGTAATTGTGGAGCTGTGTGAAACAGTACACCTTTAGTGACAGCACTGCCCAAGGATATGAGAGAGAGCATGGTTCTTGAATGCCACTTAATATGATTGGATCTTTTGTATGTTGGCTGACCAAAGTTTATTGAAACAAGTTTAGCTGTAACCAAGTCAAATATATATGTTACTGAGGGTGCAACTAGACTGCATTGCTCTTTCTGGATACCAGAAGTATCTCGAAATAGCATTGCCACGTCTTTAAAAGCGCCTGCTATTTCCTGAAGTAGTGGGTGCGCTATTCTGGTGTCCCTGTAACCCTTGCTCCATGAGAGTTAAGGGATTTGTCAGAATAGTACGCCATTTTGAAATTTGGCGCTGTGTAGACAGCACCAAATTTCAAAATAAGTTCTTTCAATTTACACTCGGAATAAGTTATGCAATTTGTGTACTACAAATTGCATAGCTTATTCCAGCAAAAGGGAGCTGTCTAGATGCACCCTAACAGGCCCTGTTTATGTTGGAGAACTGCTGTTACAGAATGCTTTACGTTTTTACGCAGATAAGTAGTAGCTGTGTCTCTGGTCATGCTGTAAACTTTTATTAGGCTCTTACTTCACCAATGATTGGGTAGTGGCATAACTGGTTAAAAACATGGTTGGTGTCCACATGGCTACTAACTTGTAAATCTTAATCATGGAGCCCCCTTTGGGGAAGCAAGTCCGAACTCCACTCCTTCTGCTCCCTTCTCTTTCCCAATGGATGGAGCCCTAAAATGCTCTGTCACTCCTTCCCTCTCGTCTGGAGGGCTGGCTGCAGCCCCAAGTCGGTCCTGGCCCCTTACCCTCCGCCTCGACATGCTCTAGGCCAGTTGCAGTTGTGTATCTGCTTCCCACCTCAGACTGGAGCAGCCCTAGGGAAAAACATCTCTTCAAAAGTTATTTTTGATATGCTCCATGCAGGATCTGGAGTAGTGGAGGCAGCAGTATTTGCTACTCAGCTTCCTGGGTTTCTCAGTCATCTCCCTGTAATGAAGTTGCAAATATGGTACCTATTTTTAAGAGGGCGTAAAATAAAAATTGATCTGGGAAACTACAGGCTCTTTAGTTTGATCTCAGTTATATTCAAGGTCTTAAAAGGGCCCTACACTGCGGTGCAGAGGAATGTTTGGTGGTGATATGGCGGGGTCACGCCAACCCTCAAAGGGAGATAGGGATGGCATGCTACCTGGCCTCTCACCGCCTCCTGCTCTGCTCTGGTCCCACCCCCAAATTGAGCTTCAGGTCATGGTTCTGTTCCTTGTCTGGGGACAAGGCTGGGGGTGGAGGTAGGCCAGGAGTGGAGCTGGCCCCTACTGCTGTTCCCTGTCACAGCCTTGCCACTGACTCTGCTCCTGCCCCACTGCAAGTCCCAGCACCATCCCAAGCTGCAGCTCCAGCCTTCCCCTCCTTCCCAGCTGAGCTATGTCCCCACTCCCAGCCCTGGCTCTAGAGAAGGGGAAGGGGCTGGGGCCACAGACTGGGATTGGGGGATGCATTGCCCTCAGAAGTTTGGATACGACTATCTTGGAACACATTTTGAAAGGGAAAGTTGTTAAGGACATAGAGGTAAACGTAATTGGAATGAAATGCAGCATGGTTTTGCAGAAGGTAGATCTAGCCAAACCAACCTGATCTTTCTGCCCATGGTCCCACCTCTTCCGGGATGGCCTGTGGCCACTTAGGAAATTTGTGAAGTGCCCCCCACACCAAATATTGCCCATACCTGTCATACCCCCTCCTGCATCCCTAGTCACAGCCCTAGACTCCCTCTCAGAGCCAGCCCCCCATACTTCCTCCTGCACTCCAAGCCCCAAGCCTGAGCCTGCTGTCAGAGCCAGCACACCACATCCCTTCTTCCCCTTCAACCTCCTGCTCAAGTTCAGTGAAAGTGAAGGAGAAAGGGGAGCTGGAGAGAGCATGGAAGGATAGGGTTGAGGGGAGATGGAGCAGGCAGGGTTGCTCTTAAATTCAAAGAGTGATCTTGGGCATAAAAAGGTTGGAGACTACTTCTGTAAGTAACCCAATATGAGCTCTCCCTGTAAGCTGTGCAACCGCTCCAGAAACATTTAAAAGCTGCCCAGTTGATTAGCAGAGCACCTGCAGTTAGGTTTTTGTTTCTATTAGTGGTACACATTCGTACATGCCTCGGTGCACAGATAAAAATGTATTCCCTAAGGGTATGTCTACATTGCATTCCTCGTTCGAGAGAGGAATGCAAATACAGACAAAAGAAATGGCAAATGAAGCACGGATTTGAATTTCCCACGCTTCATTTGCATAATCGCGGCTGGCAGCTTTTTCTAAATATCCTATTTTGAGAGAAAAAATGCTGTTTAGATGTGGTTATTTTGAGAAAAAACCCGTCTTTTGAAATAACCTTTACTCCTTATAGATTTAAGGGTTATTTCTTGAAATGCGTCTAAACAGCGTTTTTTATCTCAAAATAAGATATTTCGAAAAAGCGGCCAGCAGCAATTATGCAAATGGAGCACGGGAAATTCAAATCCGTGCTTCATTGGCAATTTCATTTGTCTGTATTTGCATTCCTCTCTCGAAGGAGGAATGCAATGCAGACATATTCTAAGACAAGTGGATGGAAAAGATTAGAGGGAACATTGCCCAGTATTGGATTATCTACCTGTGTGAATGGGCTTCCTTTTTCCTACCACTGTAACCAGTAAATCAAATCCTCTCTTCTCCACTTATGATGTCCAGTGATGCATCGCATCCTGTACTTTCCCACACATGAAGGGAATCACTCTGTGAGTCTAACCCTTGGTAAGTGCGCTGGAGAAAGGCTCTCCAGCGCACTTACCTAGTTATGTTACCTGGAAGTAGGCATATTAAAATGTGTTTATTTTGGTAAACATGTAACTGCTGAAATTTTCAGTGGTTACACATTTATGTGCGGAGCCACCTCTTTGCATGAGAGGCAGTAGCGCATGGATACGGAGGTGTCTCTGCGGGAGCTGGTACGTGCGGGGAACCAGCTCAAAAGCCGACATCCCACGCCTACTGGCTTCCACCTGCCACCCTGTGCAGCACTGCAAGGAGGGCAGGTGGGAGCCTGTGCTTACAGGGAGCCATCTGTTTCCACTCAGAGAGAGAGCATGCAACTGCATCATAGTTGCTGAGGAAATATTTTTGTTACTCTGTGTGAGCTATGAGAATGAAGAACATGTTGCTGCAAACTTCTAACAGTGGTCCTGATAAAATTCTGTTCTGAAGCTTCCCAGTACATTTTGGTGATTAGAAGTGAGAGAATTATTTTAATCAAAGTTAATATACCATTTGGTTTTCATTCCTGTTCTCTGTGGATGCCTGGAACTGTGGTGAGCTCCCCACAGGTAGCCATGGTTCCCAGTATTTGCAAAGTTCATCACCAGGAATGCATCCATCTATGGCAGTGGTTCATAACCTTACTGCAGCCTGCACCCCTTTGGTTCTCAAAATATGTTCTCACACCCCTTATTAAAAATAGTTGAAGTAGGTCAGTTTTTTAAACCTAAGATATATCATAAAAATCTGGAATGTCTCGCACCCCCAGCGGGTGGGTGCACCGCAGGTTAAGAACCACTGATCTATGGCGAGGTTTTCCGGTACTGGATGTTGGTTGGTGCTAAGTGTGTGGTTCAGAGCTTGAGTTCTCCAGCCACAACAATTTGATTGTTATCTAGTGATTAATAAGAGGGATGCATCTGGAAGGAGAATTTGGGTGACAACTCCAATTTGAAAAACAATTAGTTAATAATTGAGAATAAGACAACAGTAGTAAAATCATCAAACTATTGCTTCTGTATAAGCCTGGAAAGGATACTGAGGACACAACAGTTTCAGCCGGGTAGGACCAGCGGTATTCAGTCCCCTTGTTTTAATTATCCTTATGTTAATGTATTTTAACAATTGAGCTTACACAAGGAGGGAAACTTGCTCTATTTATGGGACATATATCTATAAAATCTTTTCCATTAAATAAGGTGGAAGAACAGTGTGGTCCAAGCTCCAATTACAAAGAGAGATCTAGCTGTGTGTAAAAATAGCAGTATAGTGAGACTTGTTTTATTATGGGGTGAAGGTTTTTTGGACTGGAGAAGATTTAAACTAAAAAGTAAGAAACCCTAAAACTCTAAGAGGAGAGTGTAGCTTTTATTTCTCTAGTGTATTTAATGATATAACATTTATGAATGATAAATGATCTAAAGAATGATGTCCATTAAAGGTTTCTGTTAATAAAGTGAAAACGATATGTCCCAGGTTGTTTCCAATTATACCAGATTGTATTAATTTAATAGATTTCATGATTGAGAATGTGTATGCAAGGGTACGTACTTGAACTTAATTTTGAGGAAAACATGGCTCTGATTTGCATATCTAGAAGTTTGTATGTGGTGAGAGTATATTCTGATTTTACAACAGTGCCATTTTCTTCTAGTTGCTGTCTTTAAGCTATGCTTTCCACTGTGCTGATAAATGAAGACTGTAGGCACTCTTTTATTTTCTTCATACAATTAATCATGGATACATTAACTAGTTTGAGAGAGCTTACCGCTGCAAAGTGTAGCTGCTTTCTTTCTGCTATCTGTTAACAAAGACAGGTGATAAACCGTGAAATGGAAAGCAGAACTGTATCCAAAAAGTGAAGAGAGCAATCAGATTATTATATACTCCAGTTGTTCGTGTGTGTGAGAAACAAGTACATTTTATTTTTAATTAATCTATCAAAAATGGGAGACTGCCGAGGGTGACTGTCATTAGGGTTACAAAACAAAAACACTTCTATAATAAGTGGTATGTAGTTGTGCTCTTCCTCAGACAGGGTCAGAATTTGTTGTACCTTCGTGTTAATAAAGCAATTTTACAGTCCATGAGGATCACCCAAAGATCCTCTAAAAGTCTAACCATTATTGAGAGAAACAAAAAACAGGACTATGTAGCACTTTAAAGACTAACAAGATGGTTTATTAGGTGATGAGCTTTCATGGGCCAGACCCACTTCCTCAGATCAAATAGTGGAAGAAAATTGTCACAACCATATATACCAAAGGATACAATTAAAAAAAAATGAACACATATGAAAAGGACAGATCAAATTTCAGAACAGAACGGCGATGGAGGGCGGGGGGAAGGTAAATGTCTGTGAGCTAATGATATTAGAGGTGATAATTGGGGAAGCTATCTTTGTTATTATTGAGAGACTTTCTTGAGAGGTTTCTCTGAGAAATGAAAGAAATACAGTCACAAGTTAAACACCCTTCTCAATCTTTTTTTGCTGGGTGAATTTTTAAAAAAGGAAAAAAATATTCAGTCAAATAAAAACAAAAAGATGTAGGAATCGGTGCTCTAAAGCATTTAATGTCTGATAAATATGGATCAATCTTATATGGTTGATAGTTATTTTTGTGTATTTTTCTTCTCTGTGCCTTTAAGTCTTTCCTGTTGGCAGAGCCACATATAAGTAGTATTTGTTTTGAATGTGTTAAATAAGTACAAATTCCACTGACAAAACCCCTTGCTTATATAGGATTTTCAGCACAAGTTGATTTGGTAACATTTCTCAAAACAAATTCCCTTTTTATCCCGTTCCCAAATTTATTATTCACACAAAAAAAAAGTCTAGTAGCACGTTAAAGACTAACAAAACATGTAGATGGTATCATGAGCTTTCGTGGGCACAGCCCACTGTAATCCTTCTTCCATTCTCAAGTGAATTAAACACAAATTCTAGAATACAGAAAAAAGACTGTTGTTATTGATTCTATGCTTGGGTGCGGCATACAACATAATAGCACTTCATTAGTATCCTATTAACTTTGGTTAGACCATCTGTACATTGTGAAGTTTTTTTTTCCCTATGACACTTAGGGTACGTCTAGACTACATGCCTCTGGCGACAGAGGCATGTAGATTAGGCTACCCGACAGAGTAAAATTTAAAACAGAGGTGGTGGGGGATGTGGGAAAAATGTCATGAAAAGGAAAGGATTTTCCGAACAAGCATGAGGCATACCTGGGTTGTCGACAACTCCCTTTGATGTCGGCAGGGGAGCGTCCAGACTATCGCGCTGAGCTGACAAACAGCTGATCAGCTGTTTGTCGGCTCAACGCGGCAGCCGTGTAAATTTAAATGAAGCGGCGATTATTTAAATCGCCGCTTCATTTTACTCTGTTGGGTAGCCTAATCTACATGCCTCTGTCGCCAGAGGCATGTAGTCTAGACGTACCCTGAGTCTCTATGTATTGTAGAGAATGTTGCTGTCCATAAAATGTCTGTAAGTTTTCACTTGAATGGAACTCTGTTTTTTACATGCTTGTTTGGAAAATCCTTTCCTTTTCATGACACTTTTCCCACATCCCCCACCACCTCTGTTTTAAATTCCAGTTTCCAGGCCCACTTTGAGAATCTTTCTTATGACTGTAGTTACACCAGGTACCCAGTTCTAAATTAAGATGATATTGCTTTCTGTAGCTCAGGTAATTAAATTCCCATACGTGGTAAAGGGGGATTTCTCTACTCACTAAGCCAGTGTTTCCAAATTTTATTTGGCCACAGAACCCTTTTAGCTTAAAGGGATTTCAAGGAACCCCTAGGGGGTTGCCCAGGGTAAAAGTTGTCAAGCAAAAAAAACAAAACAAAAAAAAAACGCAAAATAGACTCTAGCTTTTAAAAGGGGACGGGGGAGTGCTGCGTTTTAGTGAAACGCTGGGGTTCTGCAGAGCACCAATCGGGAAACACTGCACAGTATTGTTTGAGAGCTGAATTAACTCTCACCACCTCATTTTCACATAATTTGGAAGGTGTGCAAATATAAATCTGAATGGTAGATTATCACATCATTATGGTACAGCAGCTTGTGTGACATCAGATACCTTCTGTCACTTGGGAAGTTACTTTTCTGTCAGGGACAGGTCAGTCATTTTCATTTTCTAAAGAAGCTATTAATAGTTTGACAAGATGCTGGCTAAAGCAAAGAGGTGGCAGTTTCTTGTATCTGTGTTAAGCGTGCCTTCTGGAATTATTGAGTTACAATCAGCACACTAAAAGCTTTTTAAGAAAGACTAGCTCAAGTTTATTGCTCAGAAGTGTTAGCTCTTTTTTCCCAGTTGCATACTGCATCAATATTGCTATGGTTTTTCCTGTGTATTTTATATCTTAGAGACATGGTACATATTTGATAAACTGAAATTCACAGGACAATACAACTTTGGTCCCTTTTATTTAGGTTTAGGGACTTGTCTACAGAGGGGTTGGGGAAACAGAATCCAAATGAACTACAGGTGTGAATTTAAAGTTGATCTGTTAAACCACATTAAATTCCTGTTAAGGTTGTCTAGTGATTAAAAAATTGTGATTAATTGTGCTGCTAATAGAATGCCATTTATTTAAATACATTAGCTGTTTTTTATATTTTCAAATATATTGATTTTTAGTTAAAACACAGAATACAAAGTGTAGTATGCTCACTTAATTGTTTTACTTCAGGTTGGACATCTCTTATCCAGCACCCTCGGGACCTGACTGGTCCTGAACGAGGGAATTTGCCAGACTAGAGAAGGTTCCCTGTCCGAGCCCCCAGCTGCCAGCTCTGAATAGGGAAGGGTGGGACGTGAGGGGACTACCTCCAGCGCCTACCTGGCTGCCTGCTGGGTTGATGGCCTTGTTGCTGTTACCCTGGCTGGACTGCCTGGTGTGCTCCAGCAGCCCACACTGCCGTGGGCTGTTACACTGTCTAGCCTCGTGCTGCCGGGCAGTGGCTTTGGCTCTGGTTGGGCCGTTGAGGGCTTGGGCTCTGGTCCTAGCTGCGCAGCAGCCAGTGGGCTCTGGCCCCACTTCCACAGGCTATTCAGGGCTCCTACCCCAGCCCGAGCTGCCACAGGCTGTTGCCAGCCTGATCCTGAGCTGCTGGGATTGCCCCGACCCAGTACCAGTGCCATAGCCTGTCAGGGGCTGTTGAAAGTCCTGTGGGCTGCTGGAAGCTACCACCAGCCCCTAAACTGTCCTGCTGCTTCAGCTTGGCCCTTCCGGATAGCCCTCCTGCCACTAGGCTACTGGGGTTCTCTGATCCAGGAACATCCGTGGTCTTGCTGGACTCTATTCTGGACCATGTTGCCAGAATAGAGAATTCCAGTTTTGGAGGTGCAACCTAGAGAAGACTTACCTGATGTTGCTTGGGTCCTTCAGGGCAGAGGGCTGGGAGCATGGGGGGTAAAGGAGTCAGGGTAAGGGTTTGGGGATGTGAGGGGCTCAGCGCAGGCTGCTGGAGGTGTGG
The DNA here is from genome assembly GCF_049634645.1 of Pelodiscus sinensis. NCBI lineage: Eukaryota > Metazoa > Chordata > Testudines > Trionychidae > Pelodiscus > Pelodiscus sinensis. The sequence goes on from NC_134711.1 coordinate 108,185,469, forward strand.
GGGGTGCAGGATAGGGATGTAATAGTGTAGTCAATTAACTGATAAGCAGAAACTTAAATTAATGCTATAGACTACACGCGTTTTCCCTGACTTCCACAGTACATTTTTTAGCAGCCTGGCTAGCACCCTGGCTCAGTCCTGGCTTGTGACGGGTCTGGGACCTACCCCTACTGTGGCTCTGCATTTAAAGTATGTTATGAGCTGGGCGGTCAGGCAGCCCAGCTCAATTCTGACTTGCACCAGATCTGGGAGCTCAGACCCCCCCTCCCCACCCCCACTGCCCGACAGGAGCTACTGCTACCCCATGCTGCTGCCCCTGTATTAGAGGCAGCAGTACGGGGCAACAGGGCATCTGGTTTTTAAACTGGCTCACCTCGCAGATCAGCTCCTGTCTGGCACCCCACGCTATGGCGGGGGACTCCTTGGAAGTGGGGCCATAGCACGCTGGTTGCCAACCGTGCCCCTGGAAACTATAGAATAGTCAAGTAACTGATAAGAATTCATGAGGTTACTCAACTATTCAATTAACTGATGTTTAACATCCCTAGTTCAGGAGTCAAGTTTGGGGGTAGGGATGTAAGCGACTAGTAGACCAGCTGACTACCCGATAAGCGCATATTTATTGAGTGGTCGAGTAATGACTCAACTAGTCGCTTCCTCCGCCTCCACCTCTATCACAGTGAGGTAGTGGGGGAGGGGGAGGATCAGAAGCTGGTGCTGGGGGGACTTGGCTTAAAGGCCGGTACCTTCCAGCATGGTCTCGGGGGCAAAAGAGGCAAGGTGTAGTAGGGGACCAGTGCGAGCTGGGAATCAGCTGATTCCCAGCTTGCACCTAGTCCCAGATGCTGTACTTCTGTTTTTAAATTTGAGAGCTTTGGCAGCTCTTAATACATTCCAAAGTCAGAGTTGCAGCGGAGTTAGCTCCCGTGTTGGTAGCTAACCTTGCTGTGGCTCTGCAGTATCCCCCCTTATTGATTATTTGATTTAACCCATTACTTGCAATTTAATATCCCTAGTTGGGGGGTTAAGAGGGGCTTGGTAAGGAGTTGGGGTGCAGAAGTCAGAGCAAAAGGAGGGGGTTCAGGGCAGACTGTAGGGTGCTGGAAGCAGAGGGTGGAGTGTAGGAGGTTGGGAGATGTGTGTGTGGTGGGCTCAGGTGAGGAGGTGGAGGTGGCTGCTAGCTATTCCCTGGGGCTTGCTGCTTCCAGGGGCTACAGAGCCTGCTGGCTGCTCCCCAGGGCTGGCACGGGGTCTGCATGCCTTCTGCTCCCTGGCGCTGGAACACTGCCCCCGGTGGTCATTCTGGGGTATAACTGTCCCTGCTATGTCACCTCTTCCTTTCTATTTGATGAGAAACAATCGCATTCCACTCACATCCGATTGTCCTGGCACAACCAAACCCTTACCTTGCTTTAATTTATGGTAAGAGTAAGCTGTATATCAAATTTGGTGGTCCTAGTTCTTACCTTTGAGGAGGAGTTTGTAAACAGACGTATGGATAGATGGACATACAGACAGATGCACAAATTCTCTTAGATATATAGTAGATTAGCAATATTTGCACTGTACAAAAAACAAAAATAGTATTTTTCAGTTCACCTAATATAAGTACTGTAATACTTTGTATTGTTAAATTTGAACTTTCAAATGTAGAATTATGAAAAATCCCTATATTCAAAACGATAACCATGTATTAGAACCTACAAGCCACTCAGTCTGTCTTCTTGTTCAGCCTGTCGCTTAAACTAACAAGTTTACATTTTCAGGCAATAAAGCTGCTTCTTGTTTACAGGATTGCCTAAAGGATGCTCATTCATACTGCAAGCACCATTCCAGGTGACATGCATCCCATCCTGAAAGCAAGAATGAGTTCTGCTTAATAATGATCCAGAGCAGGGCAGACTGGTGCATGTTCATTTTCATTATGTGAGTCAGAGGCCACTGTTAGAAAGTTGTGTTTTTTTGGTGGCTTGGGTTTTGTAGTTTCCTCATAATATTGCTCTTTTAAGACTTTTGAAAGCATGCTGTATACCTCCTCCCTCTCAGATTTTGGCAGACAATTGAAATTCTGAAATCTTGATTTAAGTGCTATAGCTATCTTAGGAAATCTCATATTAGTACCTTTGCGTTTTGTCAAATCTGCAGTGAGTGTTCTTAAAAGGAACAACATATTCTAGTTCACATTTGAGACTGCTATAATGTGAAATACATGTCAAAATGTGGATAAAACAGAGCAGGTGATACTCAGTACTCCTCTAGGGAGTTCATGGACAAATTTAACTAACTTTTTTTAATGAGTGTCAGCATGGAAGTATGTCCTCTGAAAAATGGCAAAACACAGAGGCATATTAATGTTTAGCATATATGGTATGTAAATACCTTGCTTTGAGGTGACATTGTAACTATGGATATAAAATCCTGTTGAAAAAATGAACTGGTTAAATGTTACATTTAACTGGTTATCTGCCGTCTGCCCGCCCTCCCTCCTCCCTGTGGTGGGCCCAGTTGGGCTGCTGGTTAACGCTTTAAATCTCTACTTGTAAATAAGAAATGGGCAGTATTATCTCTCAGAAATGTAAATAAACTTGTTTCTCTTAACAGTTAGCTTAGCAAGAAATAGGACTGAGTGGAGCTGTAGGTTCTAAACCTACAGCCCACAGGCTGGATTTGGCCTTCAGCTTGCTTTGATCCAGCCTGTGGTAAGGATTGGGGCTTCCCACTGCAGTGGGGCAAGCTGGTGCTTATTCTTCAGCCCCATGGCCAGTTTCCAAGCCTCAGTGTTCCCTTGTGGGGCTGGAGTGCGAGCTACAGGTCACCCTGTTGAAGTGCGAAGTCCTGGGCCTCAGTCCACTGTTTCCTCCCACCTGTGTGGCTGGAGTGCCAGGGGAGCCCTGGAGCTCTGAGTTATGTGGGACCAGTGAGGTGGGGTTCTTTACAGGGATGTGAAAGTATAATCAAACAGTAAACCTGGGTTTATCAGTTTATGTTTAGTTACATGCAGGATCCCACTCCTGGTGAGGAAGGTAGGAGCTGGCTTAAAAGCCAGCTCCGCACGTGCACTGGCTCCTGGGGAACTGCCTGCTGCCCCATGCTACTGTCTCTGATACAAACAAACAAACAAAAAACCCCAAACAAAGCCCTTTACATTTGTAAACTGCACTTTCACAATAAAGAGAGTATACCACACTATTTGTAGGTGAATTGAAAAATGCTATCCTTTTATAGTGGAAATATTTGTATTAAAATAATAAAATGAGTACTGTCATGTTGTATTCTGTGTTCTAATTGAAATCATATTTGAAAATGTGTTCTGTTGTTTAACGGTGCAATTAAAACTGTGATTAAGCACAGTTAATTTTTTTAATCATGATGAAATTTGATTTAATCACATGAGGACTAATTATTGACAATCCTAATTACTGTATGGACACTGCCCTTCTGAATTTAAGGGGTTTAAATTGGGGTTTAAATATATAACCCAGTAACCAAAATCAATATTAAAACAATTAAAGGTGAATGTTACCAAATGACATGGCCAGCTATTTCTGGGTGTCCACAGTCTCTGTTATCCTTTGCCTTTCTGGTGTGTGTTACATATTGGGGACCTGCAGTAGATGAATGGACAGGAAGCACATATGTATGTTCTGAGGAGTACTCTACATTGGCTGTGACTTGGTCTATCCAACCACTGAATTGTCCAAAGGCTATGTAACCAGCTGGCCATGATAACATGGCAGGGTCTCAGTAGTCAATGAAAATTCCATCGACTACTCGATTAGCTGATTAATTGAAATTTAAGATCCCAAGGCCAGAGATAGGGACCAGGGCAGCTATAACTCCACTGGGCCAACAGAGAGCGGGGTGGAGAAAAGGGGAGCTATCTACTATATATTTCAGAGAGTGTGTCTGTCTCCCAGCCAGGTGACATGCACTCCTTTGGCTGTGCCCACTGCTGCTGCACTGACCATGGACAAGTGCTTCTCACTTAGTCCCAGGCTGCTACAGTGATAGGCAGCTGGGGTTGTCCTCTCTCCCTAGGGCAGCCTTCATGCTGACCCCTCTCATCCCCTGCCTCATCCCAGAACAATGTTTTAAATGAAGAAAAACAAAATGTATCTGAGTTAAGGGCCTGAGCGGCACCAGGTAAATTTTCTAGTTGTGTTATAAACCGAGTTCACTTATATTCTGTACCTAAACTTTTAAAGTAAGCTTTAACAATGTTAAGTGCATCAGCCAAATGTTTAGATACATTATGATCAGTTCTTCAAGAAAGAACTTAAGCGAACAAATACTTCCACGCCTGTTCACAGTTTTGGTAGCAGCAGTTTGTGAACAGGTCTTGAAAAACTTTATCCAGTCCCTAAGACAAAGTAAAAATTTCTTGTGCTATTGTAGTGTCTAAAAACAGAGTATATTGTGTGTACTTCCAATTTTAAAAATACGATTCACTATCTTATGCTTTCTGTTATTTCTTTTTCTGCTAAACCTCCCTTCCCCCTCCCCCTCCCGTCCAATCAAGGTCTACGTGCGGGGGAGCACATGAAGTCCCCTTCTGCCTAAGGTCCTGCCCCTTCCAGGGTGGCCTGTGATCACTTTGGAAGTTTGTGAAGTGACCCCCCCCTTCAAAAATTATTGTCCACCTCTGCAATTGGCTCTTTCTCTCCTTCTTCTGAGTTTCTCAAGGGTGATAAAAGGAGATCATGCCTCCTTGTTTGTGAAGGGAGTCCTCACAGCATAATGATCCAGGCACTAGAACTTATTGCTGCTTAGAGCTTGACTGGCAGTAACAATGACTTCACACTTGTCAGTGACACTGCTGACCACAGAGTTCTGAATGGCAGCAGTGAAGACTGATCAGACTCACCAAGGAATGACTGAGGCCCTGGAACTGGCTGCAAGTGAATTTAGAAAAACAGCGCTACATTAGCTTACACTGGATTCATATTTGGAGGATCATTTTTATAAGCCATGGGGTCTAGAGTATTTATTTTTAAATACAATCTCAAGCTGCCGAAGCCAAGGCACTTGCCTGGGAAAGATTCTTATTTGTTGAGTGGGTTCAAGTTCATTTATGAAACTGAGTTATCTGATAGAAGCTATGTGCCAGAAAGGGGGAACAAATTAACTTGTTCTTTTGGAGGTTAGACCATGGCCGTGCCAAAAAAAATTACTTGAAAAATTATGGAGGCTTCTATTGGGTTTTGTTATTTTATAATTACAACAGAGTAAAGAAATTATAATTGTAAAACTTGCTTTAAGTTTGATTTCTTGAGGTTTTAAAAAATTACATTTTTGGCAACTGCATGTAGTTGAAAGTATTTAGAAAAATTGGGAAGTAACTGATAGGGGATACTTTCCAGTTGAATGGGGCAAAATAGATGTGGTTTTGTTTTTGAGACATTAGGTATTGAATGTGTGTTTTTTTTTTAATTGATACAGATATGATCTCAAACACCATTGTGACTTTTGAAATGGACAACTGGATCTATTCTGGTTTGTGATTGGCCTTAAACTGACTTGCAACCACAGAAAAACCTCACAGCATCTCTATCTCATTCGTGCTTGAAATCTGTATAGTAACGTTACACCACCAGTTCAGTCATGTATGGAAGTGCTCGGTCAGTTGGTAAGGTTGAACCAAGCAACCAGAGTCCTGGGCGTTCACCAAGGTTGCCAAGATCACCGCGTTTGGGTCATCGTCGAACCAACAGCACAGGTGGGAGCTCTGGAAACAATGCTGGTGGTGGGAGTGGGAAAACGCTTTCCATGGAAAATATTCAATCCTTAAATGCTGCCTATGCCACGTCTGGCCCTATGTATCTAAGTGACCATGAGAACGTGGGTGCCGACACCCCTAAAAGTACCATGACTCTTGGCCGATCTGGGGGGCGACTGCCTTATGGAGTCAGGATGACTGCTATGGGTAGCAGCCCCAATATTGCCAGTAGTGGGGTTGCCAGTGACACTATTGCATTTGGAGACCACCACCTCCCTCCAGTGAGCATGGCATCCACCGTGCCTCACTCACTGCGCCAGGCTAGGGATAACACTATAATGGATCTACAGACACAGCTCAAAGAGGTGCTACGAGAAAATGATCTGTTGCGCAAAGATGTGGAGGTGAAAGAAAGCAAGCTGAGCTCCTCCATGAACAGTATCAAGACCTTCTGGAGTCCTGAGCTAAAGAAGGAGAGAGCCTTAAGAAAAGATGAAGCTTCCAAAATCACCATTTGGAAGGAGCAATATAGAGTTGTGCAGGAAGAAAACCAGGTAAGTTATGCATGGTCATTGTTGAAGTGTTTGGGTGGGAGAGAATAGGACTGAATCAGTGGGTTGTTTCTATTTAATGTGTGGATTTTTTCACTGGATTACACTACTAGGTTATTTGGAATGGGTTGCAGGGTTTCCCAAAGTAATAAAATTGGAAAAATAAAGTGGATTTTTAAACCATAATGCCACTTACTGAACAAAAGTGATTCAACCAGAATTCCAAGCCCTCTGAGCAAGCATATGCTCTTATATTTAATTGTAGGATTTGGGTGTGGACTAATATTAACCAATTAAGTTAGTTCCCTTTAAATGTCAGGTTATTTCCAATTGATCTTCATTGATATTTCTATTGTGCTTGTTGCTGTCATATTTGCAGCATTTTAAGTATTAAAAATGTATCCGTTGTAGATAGTGGGTACTGTTGAACTGCTACTGAACATTGTCTAAGACACTGATGGGCAATAATTTTTGGTGGGGGGGGGACACTCCCATATTTTGGAAAGTGGTCAAGGGCTGAACTTTTCTGTGGAGGAGATTGGGTGCAGAAGGGCACTCAGGGTAAGGTACTGGGGTGCAGGAGATGGTGTGAGGTCTGAAGATGAGTTTGCGTGAAGGAGGGGGTTGTGACCTGGGTAAGAGGTTTAGGGTCAGGGAGGGAATATGGATGCAGAAGATTCTGGCCTGGGGGAGGGGTTCTAGGAGGAGGTGCAAAGTCTGTGAGAAAGGGAAGAGGGAGTGCAGACTGCAGAGGGTCTGGGTGATAACCTGGGGCAAGGGAATGTGGTGCAGGGTCTGAGAGGGTGTTTGGGAGCAGGAGAGGATTCTGGCCTGTAGGAGGGGTGTAGGAAGGGGTACAGGGAGGGAGTTGTGATCTGGGGCAGAGGGTTTGGATGGTGACCTGCGGAAGGGAGTTGGGGTGTGGGAGGAGATGGGGTGCCAGAGGCAGGTTCTGGCTGGGAGGTGCTTACCTAAGTGTCTCCTGGCCGGCAGCCTTGCAGCACCCCAAAGCAGGCTGGGCTTCCTGCCTGCTGCAGTCCCAGATCACTTAAAACTGCAGGATCTCCTTCCGCGTAGCTCTCTGCTCCGGGGGGGGGGGGGGGGGGAAGGCTTTTGCTGCTCCCATCCCCATTTCTCAGTCCCCTCCCTGCAGAACAGAGCGCCACACAGATTGTGCTTTAAACTGAAGCAGCTGTGTCCTGAGGGTCTTGGCAGGATGGTCCGCGGGCCAGATTCGGTGGCTTGGTGAACCGGATCCAGCCCCCCCAGGCTGTATTTCACCCAGTCCTGGTCTAAATGAAGTCAAGGCAAAAGGCTATTTGATATCATTTTAGAAACTGGTTAAAAATTTCAGGTTTAGGGATTTCTGAAATAGCTCTGAACTGTTCTTGTCCTTGGCTACGCTTACTGTTACATCCCATTCAGCCCTGGTTTAGATGCATCTGTTGTCCACAATGGAGTACAACTTGTAGTGTAATCTAGACTCGAGTTCCTGACAAGATTAGCTATGCCATTTACCTACATAGGTTAAAACTCACTTCTCTGCTTTTAAGCTGGCTTCTTTCAGAGGGTTTGTGCCTATTTGATTCCTTCTGCAATCAATCTTTTATGACGTAGATTTTTTTTTTTTGTTAGTGTGGTCATGCTAAATGAAACTGTTTGGGCTGCAGCTGTTTAACAAGTGTTAACATCTGATTTGTAGGCTGGTCTGCACCTTAAACTCTCTGTGCTGCAGTTGTACTCATTTATAATGACTTGTCCAGCTATAGAGTGAATCAGTGGTAGAGAATTATAGGAATGCATATATTTTTTTCTGGCATTAATAAAGGTCAAATATTTGCACATGCGGGTATTAGAATCATAGGATTGGAAGGGACCTTGAGAAGTCATCTAATCCAGGATTCTGCATTCATGGCAGAACTAAGTATTATTTAGACCAGGGCTACTCAACTTTGCAAGCCCCGGGGCCACAGTGTTACTCATAGAACATGCTGAGGGCCGCAACCTAAGTGTGGTTGCATATATATGTGCAAATAGCTTCTTTCATACTGATGGGCATGAATACAAAGATTAAGGCAAGACTATGCAACCCGTAGGTCCCATTTAAGTCAGTTCTGCTGAAATTAATACAATGCAGTATTTACCTGATTTTCACCCATATGACAGCACTTTTAATGAGCAATGACAGCCCAGGAATTGAACTACTAAAATGCATATCAACAGAAGACCATTATATTGAATATTTTTTGTTTTGGCTCCCACCCACGGAGCATGTATTGAGCCCCACCCCATGTAAATCCAAACTGCACCACGGGTCGTAAACAAATGGGCCGCATATTGAGTAGCCCTGATCTAGACCATCTAGACAGGTGTTTGTCTAACCTGCTTTTAAAAATTTGCAATGATGGCGATTCCACAACCTCCTTACATGATTTATTACAGTGCTTAGCCACCCTAACAGGAAGTCTTTTCTAATGTTCAATCTAAACTTTCTTTGATGTTGTTTAAGCCCATTGCTTCTTGTACTACCCTTAGAGGTTAAGAAAAAACACTTTTCTCCCTCCTCCTTGTAACAACCTTTTATGTACTTGAAAACCATTACCATGGTCCCTTCTTAGACTTTTCCTTTCCAGACTGAACAAAAATATTTTTTAACTCCCATCATAGGTCATGTTTTCTAGACCTTTAATCATTGTTGATGCTCTTCTCTGGACTTTCTCCAATTTGTCTACATCTTTCTTGAAATGTTGCAGCCAGAACTGGATGCAGTACTCCATTAGAGGCCTAATCAGCATGGCGTAGAGCAGAAGAATTACTTCTCATGTCTATCTTATTACATTCTTACTAATACATCTCAGAATATTTGCCTGTTTTTCCATAGTGTTTTACTTTTGACTTATGTTCAGCTATGATCTACTATGATCCCCAGATCCCTTTCTGCAATACTCCTTCCTAGACAATCATTTCCTGTTTTGTTTGTGCACAATTAATATTTCTTTAGAGAGTGGACACAGAAAATTAGAGGGAACACTGGCCAGATGGTGTTTGTGATTCAGCTGGAGCTTGCGAAAGCGATAATCTCATTTGGTTTCCTTTCTCTGGCCTGCTCTGGTGCAGAAACATCCGAAGATGGTGTTCTGGTGTCCCAGGACAGGGTGGAGGTGGTAGCCATGAAAGTGAAAGTCAGTTCAGTAGCCAGTTTTTCTCCTATAGTCTCCTTTTAAGAAGACCAAAAGCAGTCCCCTCGTTGTAGGACATAGGAACATAAGAATGGCCGTACTTGATCAGACCAAAGGTCCATCCAGCCCAGCACCCTGTCTGCCAACAGTGGCCAATACCAGGTGTCCCAGAAGGAGTGAATTGAACAGGTAATTATCGAGTGATCTCTCTCCTGCCATCCATCTCCACCCTCTGACAAACAGAGGCTAGGGACACCATTCCTTACCCATCCTGGCTAATAGCCATTAATGGACTTAACCTCCATGAATTTATCTAGTTCTCTTTTAAACCCTGTGATAGTCCTAGCCTTCACAACCTCCTCAGGCAAGGAGTTCCACAGGCAAGGAGTTGACTATGCGCTGTGTGAAGAAGAACTTCCTTTTATTTGTTTTAAACCTGCTTCTCCTTAGTTTCATTTGGTAGCCCCTAGTTCTTATATTATGGGAACAAGTAAATAGCTTTCCCTTATTCGCTTTCTCCACACCACTCATGATTTTATATACCTCTATCATATCCCCCCTTAGTCTCCTCTTTTCCAAGCTGAAAAGTCCCAGTCCCTTTAATCTCTCCTCATATGGAACCCATTCCAAACCCCTAATCATTTTAGTTGCCCTTCTCTGAACCTTTTTCTAATGTCAGTATATCTTTTTTGAGATGAGACCACCACATCTGTACGCAGTATTCAAGATGTGGGCGTACCATGGATTTATATAAGGGCAATTAGATATTCTCCGTCTTATTCTCTATCCCTTTTTTTAATGATTCCTAACATCCTGTTTGCTTTTTAGAGTGCCGCTGCACACTGCGTGGACATCTTCAGAGAACTATCCACGAGAACTCCAAGATGTCTTTCCTGATTACTTGTAGCTAAATTAGCCCCCATAATATTATATGTAGTGTAGTGGGGTGGAATGGCCACCCACTGAGCCGGAGGGGGAGGAACCCCTCGGGCGGCCATTTTGGGCCCGGCCTAGCCCCGCCCCCTCACCTGACCGGAAGTCAAGGGGCGGGACTAGGACTATAAGAAGGCTGCCTGGGAGCTCAGTCAGAGCCCAGCCTCCGAAGGAGCCGGAGGCCCGGCTGGAGCTCCTGCCTGGGGAGGCTAAGACCCGGGCTAGGCCGCCCTCAGCCACCTTCCCAGAGGCCGGCCAGGGCTTCCCTGCCCGGGCTACTAGGGCCTGGTCTGGCCCGCCAGCTGAACCACTCGCGGACCCAGAGGACGGGACCGAGCCGCTGGACCAGCTGGACCCCCGGTGGGTACGGGAACGCCGGACCGGACAACCCCCGCGGGACACTACAGAGCCCCGACCTCTTGACCCCTGGATTGGACCGCCGGCCCCTGCGGAGACGACGCGGGCTTCAACTCCCCGACAGGCCACTGGGACTATCGGTACTGGGGAAGGGGGAAGGAGGAGACAAGAAGCGGCCCAGGGGGTAGTATGGGCTGAGAACAGCCCTAGGCCAGCAAGTTGCGGGCTGGAGCCCCTGCTGAGCCCGTAGCAGCTGTACGGCTGCATCCAGGGCCCCTGGGCCGGGGCGCAGTGGAGTGGGTGGGCCTGCGCCCCCTGCCACCCACTAACCGGGTGGCAGTCTCCTACCCCCTTGCCACTGCTGCAGCTGCACTGCCTGCCCCGCTCGTGAACTAGGAGCTCCTACAGACCTGTGGGTTTGTTTGGGGCCTGCCTTGCGCTGGGGCCTGGCCGCCAGTTGCTGCCCTGCCCGGCTCGAGGGCCTGGGCGTCCGTATGAGGGTTTTTGCACCCGGCCACGATCCGGATTGGACCTTTAAAGGGCCAGGACTCGGACTACTGTAAGGCACGGTGGAGCCATAGGACGGACTATCCATCCATTGTACCAGGGCGGAGGACCCGCCTCCTAAAGGCCTGCCGGCCTACAACGAACTATCCCCCGGAAGGGGACAGCTTAAAGGCTATGGTTGTCACTGCCGGAGGGCAGTGACCAAAAGGGCGACGTGGCGACGAGAGCCACCCCGCCACAGTATACTTGGGGTTATTTTTTCCAATGTGCATTACTTTACATTTATCCACATTAAATTTCATTTGCCATTTTGTTGCCCAATCACTTAGTTTGGTGAGATCTTTTTCAAGTTCTTCAGTCTGCTTTGGTCTTAACTACCTTGAGCAGCTTAGTATCATCTGCAAACTTTGCCACCTCACTGTTTACCCCTTTCTCCAGAACATTTATGAATAAGTTGAATAGAATTGGTCCTAGGACTGACCCTTGGGGGACACCACTAGTTACCCCACTCCATTCTGAAAATGTACCATTTATTCCTATCCTTTGTTTCTTGTCTTTTAACCAGTTCTCAGTCCATGAAAGGATCTTCCCTCTTATTCCATGACAATTTAATTTACGTAAGAGCCTTTGGTGAGGGACTTTGTCAAAGGCTTTCTGGAAATCTAAGTATGCTATATCTACTGGATCCCCCATGTCCACGTGTTTGACCTCTTCAAAGAACTATAATAGATTAGTAAGACATAATTTTCCCTTTACGGAAACCATGTTGACTTTTTCTCAACCAATTATGTTCTTCTATGTGTCCGACAGTTTTATTCTTTACTATTGTTTTGACTAATTTGCCCGGTACTGATGTTAGACTTACCCGTCTGCAAATGCCGGGATCACCTCTAGAGCCCTTTTTAAATATTGACGATACATTAGCTATCTTCCAGTCATTGGGTACAGAAGCTGATTTAAAGGATCGGTTATAATCCATAGTTAATAGTTCTGCAATTTCACATTTGAGTTCTTTCAGAACTCTTGGGTGAATGCCATCTGGTCCCGGTTTTGTCCAGCAATTAATCCTAATTTCCAACATATCTAATTTTTGTTGTTTGGTTTTCAGTTTGGCATTTTTCTTGTTGCGAGGCATGATCTTAATACAGTCATGGAATTATATCTGTTTGTCTTAATTCAGTCTTCCTATCTCCCTTTTGCAATTTTTCCTATCATTGCTTTTGTTATAGGTTGTACACTTCACTTGTTTTTTACTGTTCAGCTTACAAGTAGTGTAAATTTGTAGGTCTAATTATCACAACGGATTATTACATTTGAGAACTTTAGAGTAAGCTCTTACATTGAATTCTTCTAATTAGAGAGTATCTTGTCATCTAAACTTAGATCAGCAAGATGAAAGCTGTCTCCTTGAAACCTCAATTTTGATATTTTTGTTCCTGCTTTTCAGCAATAACCTCCTTTCCTTTAGATCGTTTTCCTTTATACTTTCTAGCTATTACTTTTGCTAGTTGAGTTGGGGAACCATCTGTCCTCCTTTTTAAGAAAAAAAAAAGTTTTTACATGGCAAATCAATCCTGTATGCAGTCCCAGAGTTTACCCCCAATCTGGTTTGATTTTGCACAGTTATCAGGGTATTTCCTTATTGAATCTTCATCCATCTCACATATTTTTAAGACAACATTTGCTGTACTTCAGATGTTATTAGAGCCATGAAGGTAAACTGGCAAATTCACTTCTTTATGCAAACCTTTGGAAGGTGGGTATAGGGGAAAGTGCCACAAAAATAGTGACTGGCACATGTCTAAGATACATTATTTTCAATTTCTAGGTCAGCACAGTGTAAAGTGAGTTATTTCAAGTCTTCATGTTTCTAAACTGCCACTCATGGCATGAAGGCATAAATCATGAAGGCAACATATTATGGTTGGCTTTTTTTGGAATGGAACAATCAGTGGACTATTATGCTATAAAACATGTGTAGAGATGCACACTGATGTTTTTCCACGTCATTTCTCCCTTCTTTCCTTTTACCAGCACACTAATTAAACACTTAAGGATATTGCCAGGACTCTGTTCTCTAGGCACCCACTGTAATTATTATCACAATGCTGGGATTGTATAACTTTGGTCCAAAAAAGGAAGGGTGCAATTTAAAAGCAAAGTGAAACATGCAATGAGATGTAGGAACTGGGAATGCTAATTAATAGATTATAGTCAGCTAGCAGTATGCCCTAATTAAACTCTGCATTCATTATACTCTATATAGCTTTATTGAATTGGTCATTTCACCCATTATAAGGAAGATAGTTAGTTTAATAGGATTTCTTGTCATTAAACAGATTTCTTTGTTTAGGCTATGGACAAGGGATTTTTCTGTGATCTGTGCAGCTTGGATCTGTCCTACGCATTGATAAAATGTGTTTAATTTGTTCCCCTTTGCATTATTTCCCAGATAAATTAAACACATTTTATCAATGCATAGGACAGATCCAAGATGCTCACATCTTGAATATTGTATGCAGAGGTGGACGCCTCATCTCAGAAAGATACCTTGGTATTGGAAAAAGTTCAGAAAAGGGCAACATCTAAGGTGGAGCACCCACAGGGATGCTCCTCAAAGAAGGGAAGGTTACTTACCTTGTGCAGTAACTGAGGTTCTTAGAGATGGTTGTCCCTGTGGATGCTTCAACATACACCTTTCCTTCCCTCTGCTTTGGAACATGTCATTTTGGGCAGAGAAGGAACTGAAGGCTTCATTGACTGTGCATGCAGAGTAGCTGCTCCAGGTGGTGCGTCCTGGCTGCCCCATATGCACTGCCTACCCAGGGCACCACTATCTTAATTCTCCAACTAGACGTATAGTGGCACTCAAACACCTAACCTGGAGCACCTACAAGGACAATTATCTTGAAGAGTCTCAGTTACTGTACAAGGTGAGTAGCCTTCCCATCTAGCTGGGATGCCATATGCTATTGTACTGAGTAATAATGGCACTTTGAGGGGTTTGCCATCAGAGAGAGGCAGCAAGGGGGGAAGCAGGACCTGGTGCTGAGGTGAGCTAGTTCCCCCCCAGCACCGTTTCCATGGGGGATGGGGAGGTAGAGGCATAGCGGGAAAGGGCGTGAGTGAAGACTGCTTCACTCTCTGCTTGTGCCACTTCTGCTGCGATTCTGCTTTTGAAATATATGAATCCCAATGGGGCTCTTGTACATTTCAAAGGCTCAGGCACCGCAGGGAGTGCAGAGCCAGTTCCCTACTGGCCCCACACTCTCTGCAGGTTTTCCACTTTTGAACTGTAGCAAGAGTGCCCTCAGGGCTTTTGCTACAGTTCAAAGTTGCAAGCACCCTTATTGACTAATTGAATAGTAAATGGAAATCCCATCACTATTTGATTAGTTAATTAATCTAAATTTAACATCCCTAGTACAATTGTATATTCTCTAGTCTCTCAATCTGGAAGGACACACAATCAGACTTTCTTTGTTTTGGTGGGGGGAGAGGGATCCTTCCTGTATGGTTTTGAGCATGGATAGCAGAAACAGACCGTAACGCAGAGGTTTAGGAATATTGTTTTTTCCATGGATAGCACACTTGTTCTAGTAACAATTGTCAGCATGTCTGGGGTTTTTATAAATAAGCAAGAAAACCATCAGCCATATGTCAAAGAATTTTTCCTGGTCTTGGCAAAGTTTCCTGTTGCAAAGCACTTTGATTGCTGAGGGAGAAAATGAAGACCAACGTTGACACGTCAGAAATGGCAAAGGGATCCTGCATCCCGAAATATGCGTATTCATTGTGAATCAGCTTGGTGTGTCGGTATTTGCATCTGGAAACAGTAACTAAAATTTCTGTGCATTCTTAAACATTTCCTTTCTTTTGAGGAATGAGGTGAATAGATGTGGCAGATACGACATATAAATGGATCATCCAGTATAGATATAAACGTGAACAGCTGAGAATTTGAATTCATTGCTATAAGGGGGAATTTTCCATGGTTTGCAGTAGGAAATATTTTTGAGAGTTGATTTGCCAGATTAAATCTGTTAATTTATTGGAAGCACTTTGACAATTTGACTGTTTTGGTGTTGCTTCCCATGTAAATTTTTGGGACCACATATCCATATAAGAAAATGATTAAAAAGAGTGAAGTGCTTGCTCTGTGAATTTGTGGAACACAAAATAAAAACTATTTACTGTTCTAAAACTTTGCCTTTGCCATTACTGATTAAGAGAAAGCAGAAGCAAAATGCAGGACAATGTAGCACTTTAAAGACTAACAAGATGGTTTATTAGATGATGAGCTTTCGTGGGCCAGACCCACTTCCTCAGATCAAATAGTGGAAGAAAGTAGTCACAACCATATATACCAAAGGATACAATTAAAAAAATGAACAAATATGAAAAGGACAAATCACTTTGGTATATATGGTTGTGACTATTTTCTTCCACTATTTGATCTGAGGAAGTGGGTCTGGCCCACAAAAGCTCATCATCTAATAAACCATCTTGTTAGTCTTTAAAGTGCTACGTTGTTCTGCATTTTGCTTCAGCTACCCCAGACTAACACGGCTACATTTCTATCACTAAGAGAAAGCACAGTGACTTTCACCAAAACACACATTTGCTGGTAAAGAAAAAGCTCAGAATGGGCAATAGCTCACAACTGTGTATAAGTCCAGCTATCATTGCTGAAATTGTGAGAGGGGGTGGAGTGAAGAGGAAACTGAGGAGTCTAGAGAGTGGGAAGGAATGTGTGGACATGGGGAAGGTGGTGTTGCTTGACACAGAATTGTGCATGTGCTGCAGATCTGCTCACTCTGCAGCATTATTAAAGACTTGAGCATCTCTGTTTATTTTTTCCATTACTTTTCTTATCTGCTCAGCTGTGTACCACAGGGACAGATTTGCTGAGGCACAGACAGACAATGCATAGAAGGATTGTTAAATTCCAGCATAGCATTAAAACATTTTATAAATAAGCACCTTTTGCAGCATACTGTCACTGATCTTTGCCAGGCACACATCTGCACGTATCTAAAGCATGAATGTTGTGGGTGGTGAGGTGGGATTGTGCATATGGGCCAAAAAAATATGTGTTTGTAGGGCTTGCTGTGCAGCTTTGCAGGAAACTCCTTCTAAAATTATCCCTAACTTTTCCCCAGGCAGGGATCATTCTAGCAGATAAACCAGGAAACAGCTAACACATGCTTGTGTCTTTCACCCTGCTTTATATGCAGCTCACCTGTGTGCCACTTTTGTCCCTGCACAAGTGATTTCAGAATGGCTTGGGACAGTGTCCAACAATGGGGGAAGGAACAAAACTCCACTGCCATGGAATCTGTGGCAGTAGATTAACAAGTACCTTCTGGAAACTTTCCTCAAGATCTCTCTGGAAGATTCCCTTGATCTCAATGTCCATCAACACCACATTTGGCTGTAACAATTAGCTACACAGAGCAATGTCCAGTTTACATCAGCACAGCCAACCCTCCAACTTTTCTACACCCATCTCTGTACTCCACAAGCCATATGTACTTAGGGTAAGGCTAGATTACACCGGTTTTTCCAGAGGGTATCCTGTGAGGTATCTTGGAAGAACTGTTCTGCGTCCAGGGAATGCGTTTGCTTTACAATGTCCTCTAAAGTGTCCTTTGAGCTGTTAGTGATGGAAATGGGATCACACTGAGGATAGCGTTAAGCTCTTTATACAAAGGGCAGGCCTTAGGTGCAGCCCTGGAGCAACAGTTTGCTTTTCTTGCCTCATTGTATGCTTGCCTCAGCTCCTTTATTTTTGTTTTGCTCTGAGAAGTGTCCCAATCATAGCCCTTTTCGCAGAAGCCTCGAGAAATGTGCCTATGTGTATCCGAATTCCTATGGGCTAATCACACCTGGGACTGTACAGATTCCTCTCCTCATTTACTGATCTGATCCCGCAGCTCTGCAGAGGTCCAAGTGAGGGAACTTTTGGTGCAATAGCCAGCCACGGTCATCCTGGAAGACCAGGGTTTGCATGGGTGAGAGGTGGATTGCTGTTTACCTGGCTACAAGCCAGCAGAGTTCAAACTGCTGACCAGAATGGTCAGCATCGGCATTCTGGGACATTTTGTGGCGGCCAATAAAAACAGATGTGTCTGTCTACACTGGATGTTTGTTTGACAATAAAGAGAGAGGGAAAGAAAAAAGTCTCTAGTAAGAGTTGAAGTTTTTTGTCAGTGAAACTGAGCACTTTTCATGAAATGAGGTAGGTATATTACCTTTAGATAACATCTTTTAAAATAATTATTTACAGACAAGTAAACTGGATCAGAGAGTAAGTGATTTATCTAAAATTGTCATGGCAATCAGTAGAGTTTAAGGAATCATTCTTCTTCTTCGAGATATGTCCCCAGGGGTGCTCCACATTAGGTCAGTGCGCCACCGCCAAGCTTCAGATCGGAGATTTCAGAGCAGTGTTCCTGGGGCCGCACATGCACATGCCTGCAGCCTGAGGTCGCAGTCATCGCGTCCCTGTTCCCCTCCCCCTTTCTTCTTAGTTCCTTTTCTACCGTCTCTCGCTATAGATGGACTCTGCAGTGCTCCCTAACTTCTTCATGTCTACTTAATTATCTGTTTAAAACCAAGATTTTTTAGTATTGTAGTTAGTTTTAAAAAAGAAAACTAGATTAGTATAAGTTATTCTCTGTTAACCCCTTCCTGTAGTTACTGTTTTCAGCATCATGCCCGGCTCACCAGGTTTTAAATGCTGCACGTAATGTAAGGAGCCTATCCCCATATCAGATGGGCGTTCACAATGTGTCCACTGCCTCAGAGCAGCATATTACTCAAAAATGCCCTCATTGTGCAAAGTTGAAATTGTAAGCACGGAAAGACAGAGACCTCAGTCTCAAGCTATTTTTACTTGAAGGTTCCCTCAGACTAGCTTCAGACCTGAGCCAACAGCCTGAGGAACGTAAACAGCAGGGAACCAAAAAGCCCGCCAGAAAGCGAGCCTCTTCTTTACCTCAGGGGGCTATGGCACCGAAACAGCTGTCTCCCTCACAGCTGGTGCCGAGAACAGTGGTGGCACCGCGCCTCAGTACGTATGATGCTCTGGGCGACTCGAGCCGCCAGCACAACTAACAAAACAGACATGTGCTAAACCGTGCTCTGAGGCATCTGGCTTCAACTTGTCTGCCTCATAAGCTGCAACAGCATCTGGAACTGATCTTCCAGATCTTGTGGTGCAGCATACGAGTGTGGTGCTGACCATATCAGCAGGCACTTCTGCCTGCACCACAGAGATGCCTTAACACAGTGCTAGTCTCCTCGGCACTGAGGCATGATTCAATGCCTCCAGTAGCGTCTGTGCCTCCCACTATGGCACTGACAATGTTGGTTGGGCACTACACTCAACACAGAGACTTGTTACTCTCATCTACTTTTAACTCACCATTTTTAGACCCTGATCGCGCTCCTGCTATGTTAACATCACAGAGATCGCTTGCTCAGGAAAGATTTTCATCCGAATCTGAAGATGAATTCTCTAGGGGTTTTTCCCCCAGAATAGTCTCCTAACACAGATCAGACAATTTACTCATCCAGACCCTACCAAGAATTTGGGAATATGCCTTCATATTATGGCAATCCCTGGGTGCCCCCACCCCCAACGTATCCCCACTGGCAATATTATCAAAAGCACCAGCACAGTTAGGAATGACGCAGAGTGCAGTATTCCCCTTCTAAACAATGATGATGCACTTTTCCAAGACCTATTTAAACATATAGTTGCTGAATTAAACATCTTCAGGAGGTTGTGGAGAATCAGCATGAGTTAACTGACACATTGCACTCAGTAACACCATCTAAAATAGCACTGCTAATTAATCCAGCAATAATGGAACCAGCGAAGAGGGTGTGACAAACTCCAGCATCTTAACTGTTCTCAGAGGCAGAAGAAATTGAAGTATTATGTTCCACACAAGGGATCTGAATTGCTCTTTACTCACCCAGTACCTAATTCCCTCATGGTGTAGGCTGCACAATAAAAATCCAATCAGCAACAATTTCAGTCCACTCCATCGGACTGTGATAGCAAAAGATTTGACTCATTTGGACGCAAAATATACATGTCTTCTGCTTTACAATTTCACATTTCTAACTACATGGCTTTATTAAGCAAATATGACTACAGAAATTACACCACACTTAATGACTTTATCACTGATATTCCCAAGGCTAAAAGACAACAATACAAAGCACTGGTATTGGAGGGTCACATTGCTAGAACTGCATTGCAAGCTGCAATAGACGCTGCAGACATGGCTGCATGATCTACAGCAACAGCAGTAGTCATGAGAAGGGTGTCATGGTTTAGCTCCATTCCCTAGAGAGATTCAATCTACAGTGGAAGATCTTCCTTTTCATGGTCAGAAGTTGTTTGCCACTAACACAAATGAAATTCTCCACTCCATGAAAGATTCCAGAGTAATGCTTCTGTCCTTGGGAATCCACAACCAGGCACCTAGAAGAAGACAATATAGGTATCAGCCCTATCTGAGATCTTGATACCCATCATATGCCCAACATTACAACAGGCAAGACCAACACCACAGAGGCAGAATCCAATGACGATGCCCTTCCTCTACCAGCTCCCAATAGTCGCAGCAGTCCAACAAGCAAATTTGAACATCAGGTTGAGGGTTGTGAGAGCCTCTCACCTATTCCATTATTGACTGCTACCCTTCTTTAACAACTGGCAGCATATAACCTCTGACAGATGGATTCCCCCAGATAATTGAGATAATCTTTATCCCCTTAGTGCAGTGGTCACCAACCAGTAGATCGGGATCTGCAGGCAGATCTTAGAGCCTCTGACAGGTAATCCTTACTGGTTTGGCCAGGAGACTATCAAGCGCTGGCACTTCAGCTGCCCCTCCTACCACTGCCCAGCTGCTCCTGCGAGCTTTCCTGCTTGTTGTACAGGGTGGGGGAAACAGAGGAAGGGGGCATTATAAATGGAGATTGCTTATCTCCTAGAACTGGAAGGGACCTTGAAAAGTCATTAAGTCCAATCCCCTGCCTTCACAGCAGGACCAAGTACCATCCCTGACAAATTTTTGCCCCAAATCCATAAATGGCCTCCACAAGGATTGAACTCACAACCCTGGGTTTAGCAAGCCAATGCTCAAACCACTGAGCTATCCCTCCTTCCCAAATAGCACTCTGTCCCCCTTCCCTGTACCTCATATTCATAGAGTGAGGCAGGCGGATCCTCAGCAAAGGGGTGGAGCAGGGGTATTTGGGTTTGAGGTAGATCCTGGACTGACTTAAATTCAAAGAGTGATCTTGTGCTTAAAAAGGTTAGAGACCACTGCCTTAGTGTCTCTACCCCTTTCCTGGTCACTCTTCAGGGACCACTCTCACAAGATTCTACTTCAACAAGAGAGAGCACCTTTTGTACATAGGTGCGATAGAGCCAGTCCCCACACAATTTAGAGACAAGGGGTTCTGCTTCCATTACTTCTTGATGGAGAAAAGATTGGGAGGCTTGAGACTCATCTTAGACCTTTGAAGCCTCAATAAATTCATTCAGAAACAAAAAATTCAAGATGGTAACGCTTGCCACTATATTACCGACATTGGAACAGAATGATTGTTTTTTGCCCCTGGACTTGCAAGAATGCATACTTTCACATTGCCATCCACCCAGCTCACAGATGTTTTCTTCGTTTCGTTGTAGATTCTTAACATTACCAATACAAGGTGCTTCTATTTGGACTCTTTACAGCCCTGAGGGCCTTTTCAAAGGTTCTGGTGGTTGTCACAGCATATCTAAGAAAACTAAGCATTATGTTTCCTTACCTGGATGACTGCCTCCTGAAGTCACACTCACATAATGATTCCTGCTGTTCTCTGAGAGTCAAAAGGCACCCTGGCCTGCAAGTGAATGAAGACATCTCCTACACAAAAGATACAATTTATAGGAGCATGCCTCGATTCAACAAGGGCCACCACATCCCTCTCTATGGACCGTTTCCAAAAAATTGTGGCCTCGGTAAACACCTTACAATCCTGCCCCTGTATAAAACTATGGTACACCCACATCTTGAGTACTGTGTGCAGATGTGGTCTCCTCGCCTCAAAAAAGATATTTTGGCTTTGGAAAGGGTTCAGAAAAGGGCAACTAAAATGATCAGGGGTTTGGAACAGGTCCCGTATGAGGTGAGGCTAAAGCGCCTGGGACTTTTCAGTTTGGAAAAGAGGATACTGAGGAGGGATGTGATAGAGGTATATAAAATCATGAGTGGTATGGAGAGGGTGAATAAAGAAAAGTTATTCATTAGTTCCCATAATATAAGGACTAGAGGACACCAAATGAAATTAATGGGTAGGAGGTTTAAAACTAATAAGCGAAAGTTCTTCTTCAAACAGCGTGTAGTCAACCTGTGGAACTCCTTGCCAGAGGAGGCTGTGAAGGCTAGAACTATAACAGCGTTTAAAGAGAAGCTAGATAAATTCATGGAGGTTAGGTCCATAAAAGGCTATTAGCCGGGAGTAGGAATGGTATCCCTGGTCTGTTTGTCAAAGGCTGGAGACTGATGGCCCGAGACAAATTGCTTTATCATTGTCTTCGGTCCACCCTCTCTGGGGCACCTGGTGCTGGCCACTGTCGGCAGACAGGGTACTGGGCTAGATGGACCTTTGGTCTGACCCAGTACAGCCATTCTTATGTTCTTATGCACATATTGGCAGTCATCTTCTGACAGTGGGGTCACCCCACCATAGGTTTGTTTGCCACACAATCCAACAAGAAAAGTCCCCTATTCTGTTCCAGGGTGGGCATCAGCAAGGGATCAATGGGAGATACTTTCCTCATCTGTTGGTCATCCCACCTAAAGTAGCCTTTCCTTCTATACCCCTGTTGAACAGGGTCATCCACACGACAAGGAGAGACAAAGGCCATCTAATATTACACTTACCCATGAAAACTGTTTTCCTCGTAGCCATTACCTCGGCGAGATGGGTGGGAGAGATTGTAGTTCTAATGGCGGATCCCCCATACACCACCTTTTTTAAATACAAGGGCATTTTACGTACCTGTTCCAAATTTCTCTCCAAGGTACACTCATTCTTCCACCTCAGTCAAACAATACACCTTCCCACCTTCTTCCCCAAACTGCACACCAATTTCTTTCAGATGAAAATGCACATTCTTAACCTGTGCAGAGCGCTCTTTTTCTACCTGTAATGAACTAAATCTTTTCAGGCGTCTCCGAGACTCTTCTTGTCGATAGCAATCCACAATAAGGGCAGGCCATCTCATCACAGAGACTCTCCCACCGGATCTCGGATGCATCAAAGTCTGTTACTCACAGTCAGACGTGCCCCCTCCAGATAGCATAAGAGTGCACTCAGCCAGAGCCCTGGCTACCTCATTAGAATTCCTCTGCAAAGTACTCTTAAGAGGCATTTTTATGGCTGCTATACTGTCTTCCGACCACACATTTGCAAAGCCCTATGCACTTATACAGGGACCTCTCTCGAACCTGGAACTAGCTAAGGCAGTTCTTTTCACTGCTTTTATGCCAGATATGAAGTCCCTATCTCCCTAACGAGAAATAGCTTTGTAGTCACCTAATGTGGAGCACTCACGAGGACATCTCTCTCTCTTGAAGAGGAGGTTACTCACTTCAGTAGTAATTGTTCTTCGAGATTAGTGTCCCTGTGGGTGCTCCACAACCCTCCCTTCATTCCCTCTACTTTGTGATTCTGGCCTTATCATAGCATCATTCCGGGGTAGAGAAGGAACTGAGGAGGGTGGAGGGGCCTGCACATGCACACTGACTGTGAGCTCATGGCTGCAGGTGGTGCATGTGCGGCTGCAGGGACCCGCTCTGAAATCTCTAATCTGAGGCATGGCGGCAGTGTACTGGCCTAATGTGGCGCACCCACAAGGATTCTCATCTTGAAGAACGTCAGTTACTATTGAGGTGAATAATCTCCTCTTCTGTTTATTTCTCTAACCTTTGGACTAAAATACAGTGTTAAGTTACTAGTGCAGATGGATATATTTTGCTCAGAGCATTATACAAGTATTACAGAAGGACTTAGTGAGTCTTGTTGGTTGGAGTGTGCTATTAAGTGTTTGGTAGAGATTTTTTATGTAACGGGCACCTTTCTTTGTCTTCAGTTTATTCCCAGAACATTTTCAGGCTTCATTTAGCCTATCTGATTGCCAGATTTACTTGTTGGTCCTCGTGCAATGCAGTCAGAGTTCAGTTTTTAGGTTAGAAAGCCATTGGTGAATTGAGGCACTAGCTGTTTCTAAAGGCATGTCATTAACAATTAAATTCTGCATGATCTCCTATATAACTGCACACAGGAAGGATGAGATCCTATTGCGTTTTCTCATTGTTGCCTTCAGTCTGTGAATTTCATTTCCACTGAGCCAATAAATATTTCATGAATGCCATATCAAGCACTTATATTTTCATGAAGCATATAGCTCACTTTACTCCGTAAAGATATTTTTTGACATACAGCTTTCATATATTATGATGAGAGATAAGGTTTGTGAGGTAATATATTTTATTGGATCAACTTGTGTTGGTAAGAGAGACAAGCTTCTGAGCCACACAGAGCTCTTGCTCAGGCCTGGAAAAGGAAGAGCTCTGGGTGGATCAAAATTTCTCACTTTCCAACAGCAGTTGAGTCAATAAAAGATACTACCTCATCCATCTTGTCTTTCCTTTAAACCCGTTTTTAGGTCAGCAGGTATGGATGGTGACAGTTCTGCTATTGTTACCTGCACAGCGTGTGCCATGTTTGTCTTCCTCCCAGAAGAAAGAATGGATTTCATCTGCACTAAGTGCAAGCTGGTTGCCATTTTGGAGGAAAAAATTGGAGGACTGGAGGCCCAAGTGTCGACTTTACGCTCGATCAGAGAAGATGAAGACTTCCTCAATAGAAGGCAGTGTTTAATCCTGCAAGCAAGACAGGCAGAAGAGCCAGACAGGGCAGTACAGGACGAGGAAGAGAACTGGCAGCATGTAACTTTTGAAGGGAAAAAAAGGCCAGCACAGGAATCCCGCATTCCTACAGAGGTAAGTAATCGCTTTCAGGCTCTCTCCACAGGCTCAGCGATGGAGAATGCTTTGGAAGGGACCTCACAAGGAAGAAATCAGAAGGGAACCACTTTAACTGGAAGGCATGGGATGCATAGTCCTAGGGATGGGGATTCCGGAACACCCCTCCCCAAAAGAAGAAGGGTGGTGGTGGTGGTGAGGGACTCCCTCCTAAGAGGGACTGAGCCATCCATCTGCTGTCCAGACCTGGATTCTTGAGAGGTGTGCTGCTTACCGGGAGCTTGAATTCAGGATGTGACTGAGAGGCTTACAAAACTGATCAAACCTTCGGATTGCTACCCCTTCCTGCTTCTCCATGTGGGAACTAACGATACGGCCAAGAATGACCTTGAGTGGATTATGTAGAGTTGGGAAGAAGGATCAAAGATTTCAGAGCACAAGTAGTGTTCTCATACATCCTCCCTGTGGAAGGGAAAGGACTGGGTAGGGATCGTCGAATTGAGGAAATAAATGCGTGGTTGCGCAGGTAGTGTTGCAGAGAAGGCTTTGGTTTCTTCGACCATGGGACTCTGTTCCGGGCACAAGGATTGTTAGGAAGAGATGGGATCCACCTAACAAAGAGAGGAAGGAGCATCTTCGCGGGCAGGCTTGCAAATCTGGTGAGGAGGGCTTTAAACTAGGCTCGTTGGGGGACGGTGACCAAAACCCTGAGGGGAGTGGGGAAGTTGGATATTGGGAAGAAATGCAAAGAGGAACGAGCAACAAAGGAGGACCCATGATTCGAATGGAGAAGATAGGGCAATCAACTGGTTATCTAAGGTGTTTGTACACCTATGTGAGAAGCCTGGGTAACAAACAGGAAGAATTGGAGGCCCTGGCCAAGTCCAAGAACTACGATTTGAATGGGATAACAGAGACGTGGTGGGATGATTCATATGACTGGAGCGCTGTCATGGAAGGATATAAACTGTTCAGGAAGAACGGGCAGGGAAGAAAAGGAGGAGGAGTTGCACTGTATGTAAGAGAGCACTATGATTGCTCAGAACTCCAGTATATAGAGGGAGAAAAGCCTATTGAGAGTCTATGGGTCAAATTTAGAGGTGTAAGTAACAGCAGTGATGTTGTGGTTGATGTCTGCTACAGGCCGCCGAATCAGGTGGATGAGGTAGATGAGGCTTTCTTCAGACAACTGAGAGAAGTTTCCAGATCTCAGGCCCTGGTTCTCATGGGGGACTTGAATCGCTCTGACATCTGTTGGCAGACCAATACGGCAGTACACAGACAATCCAGGAAGTTTTTGGAGAATGTTGGGGATAACTTCTTGGTACAAGTGCAGTAGGATCCAACCAGAAGCTGTGCACAGCTTGATCTGCTGCTCACAAATAGGGAGGAGCTAATAGGGTAAGTAGAGGTGGGTGACAACTTGGGGAGCAGTGATCACAAAATGGCAGATTTCAGGATCCTGACCAAAGGAAGAAAAGAGAGTAGTAGAATACATACCTTGAACTTCAGAAAAGCAGATTTCGACTCCCTCAGAGACGTGATGGGCAGAATCCCCCGGGATGCTAACATGAAGGGGAAAGGAGAGCTAGCAGTATTTTAAAGAAGCCTTATTAAAGGCACAGAAAGAAACCATTCCAATGCGTAGCAAGAGAAGCAAATATGGTAGGAGACCGGATTGGCTTACCGGGGAAATCCTTGGTGAACTTTAGCACAAAAAGGGAGCTTACAAAAAGTGGAAACTTGGACAGATTACTAGAGAGGGGTATAAATGTATAGCTCGAGAATGCAGGGGAGTTATCAGGAAGGCAAAAGCACAACTGGAATTGCAACTCGCAAGGGATGTGAAGGATAACAAGAAAGGTTTGCTAACATGCCTGTAGAAGAAGAAGGTGATCAGAGAGGGTGTGGGGCCCCTACTGGATGAGGGCAGTAACCTAGTGACAGATGATGTGGGGAAAGCTGAAGTACTTAATGCTTTCTTTGCCTCTGTCTTCATGGACAAGGTCAGTTCCTAGACTAATGTGCTAAGTGACACAATATGGGACGAAGGTGGGGCAGTCCTTGGTGGGGAAAGAACAGGTTAGGAACTATTTAGAAAAGCTAAACGTACATAAATCCATGGGTCCAGACTTAATACATCTGAGGGTACTGGCAAATATCATTGAGGAGCCTTTGGCCATTATCTTTGAAAAGTCATGGAGATCGGGAGAGATCCCAGATGATTGGAAAAAGGCAAATGTAGTGCCCATCTTTAAGAAAGGGAAGAAGAATGATCCAGGGAACTATAGGCCGGTCAGTCTTACCTCAGTCCCTGGAAAAATCATGGAGGGGATCTTCAAGGAATCCATTTTTAAGCACTTGGAATAGGGGAAGGTGATCAAGAATAGTCAGCATGGATTCATGAAGGACAAGTTGCGCCTGACCAATCTGATTAGCTTCTCTGATGTGGTAACTGGTTCTGTGGACGTGGGAAAGTCAGTGGATGTTATATACCTTGACTTTAGCAAGGCTTTTGATAAGGTCTCCCATAACATTCTTGCCAGCAAGTTAAGGGAATGTGGATTGGATAAATGGACGGTAAGATGGATAGAAAGCTGGCTGGAAGGTCGGGCCCAGCGGGTAGTGATCAATGGCTCAATGTCAGGATGGCAGTCAGTTTCTAGCTGAGTGTCCCAAGGTTCGGTTCTAGGACCGGTTTTGCTCAACATCTTTATTAATGACCTGGATGAGGGGATGGATTGCACCCTCAGCAAGTTTGTGGATGACACTAAGCTAAGGGGAGAGGAGACACGCTGGAGGGCAAGGATAGAGTCCAGAGTGACTTAGACAAATTGGAGGATTGGGTCACAAGACATCTGATGAAGTTCAACAAGGACAAGTGTAGAGACCTGTACTTGGGATGGAAGAATCCCAAGCATTGTTACAGGCTGGGGACCAACTGGTTAAGTAGCAGTTCTGTAGAAAAGGACCTGGGGGTTACACTGGATGAGAAGCTGGACATGAGTCAACAGTGTGCCCTTGTAGCCGAGAAGGCTAATGGCATACTAGGTTGCATTAAGAGGAGCATTGCCAGCAGATCCAGAGATGTGAGTATTCCTCTTTACTCAGCTCTGGTGAGGCCACATCTGGAGTATTGTGTCCAGTTCTGGGCCCCCAATTACAGGAAGGATGTGGACGCATTGGAGAGGGTCCAGCGGAGGGCAACCAAAATGATTAGGGGCCTGGAGTATATGACCTACAAGGAGAGGCTGAGGGAGTTGGGTCTATTTAGTCTGCAGAAGAGAAGAGTGAGGGGGTATTTGATAGCAGCCTTCAGCTTCCTGAAAGGAGGTCCAAAGAGGCTGGAGAAAGGCTGTTCACGTTAGTGATGGATGGCAGAACAAGGAACAATGGTCTCAAATTGCGGTGGGAGAGGTCCAGGTTGGTTATTAGGAAAAACGATTTCACTAGGAGGGTGGTGAAGCACTGGAATGGGTTGCCTAGGGAGGTGGTGGAGTCTCCATCCCTAGAGGTGTTTAAATCCCGGCTTGACAAAGCCCTGGCTGGGGTTGATTTAATTGGGATTGGTCCTGCCTTGGGCAGGGGGCTGGATTTGATGGCCTTTTAGGGTCTCTTCCAGCTCTATGATTCTATGATTTTATGATTCTAATGTTGGACTGACACAGGTACAACTACACTGCATACATGGATTTTTATTTTTCTTTCCTGAAGAGAGAAGCTGCAGTTTATATTTCTCATTTCTCCCTTTCAAGTCTTTGATGATGCAATCCAGTGATCAGTATTTCTGACTGGTAGTCTGCCCTGGATTACGATTTTGAATTTTGACTCCTTTGAAGCACAGCAAATTATTTTTAAAGGATAGTAGTTATACAAGAAGATGGAAGTGGAGACAAATTATGGAGACACCCTAAATTAGCATAATGTACAACCATATTTAAGGTGTTGTGATACTCCAGGGTTAATGATAAAGTTTTCCTTTTGGGGGAGCATTTTACTGTTTCAATTCATTCCTTTCTCTCCATGGTGTAAATTGTTTCAGCCTGCAAGTATCATATCCCACATTGAGACAAGACTTCTACTTATGCTAGACAGAGAAGTTCTGTAGTAAGATTGTGAAAGGGGCAAAATTTATTAAGATCTGCTAAAATTTTCTTATGTATGCACTAACAATATTCAGAAATTATTTTTCAATCACTTATTTTAATCTTCTCATCCATGGAGGCCTCTAGAGCTCATGTGGAACTCTGTTCATTCCAAGTTGAAAATTTAGAACAGTTTTGAGTGTTTTTTTTGTGCAAACAATTACTATTGCTGGGATCTTTTTACAATTGGAAAATTCATGTTTTCATGCGGGATTTTGCTCTTACCTTAAAAATGTCACCTTCTGATTGAGATCAATCCTAGAAAATCTGAGCCTTGAAGAGGAATATATTGGAAAGGAGTGTTGTTCTGAAAGAGTTATGCTTTTGTTCGATGATGTTAATGATGCACATGAAATAAATATCAGGAATTCTAGATTTTTATACCTTTCCTTTAATTTCTATTTCAACTGTTATAATATAATTGTGTTCATCTGTGATTCTATTCCTGCTTTTTTCAAAGAAAAGTAGTATGTGCAAAAGGGGGTAGGGGTTAAAAAGGGATTATAAATGAATGTGCACCCCATGCAGAAAGTATCTTGATATGAAGTCTACATCTGTAACTGCATTATCATTACATTTAGATTAAATACTATTAAATGGATATTAAGGTTGCAAAGTCAAGCATTCAAAAGTTAGTAAGTATTAAACTTAAGATTTCTAATAGGGATATAATAGTGTAGCCAATTAACCAATGAGCAGAAGCTTATAGGTTAATGCTATAGACTACACACACATATCCCTCACCCACTTCCCCTCCAGTAAATTTTTAGCAGGGTAGCCAGCAGCCTGGCTCTGTCCTGGCTGTAACAGGTCTGGGACCTACCCCTGCTGCGGCTCTGCATTTAAAGTGTTTTAGGAACTAGGTGGTCAAGCAGCCCTGCTTAGTTCTGGCTTGCACCAGGCCCAGGAGCTCAGTCCACCCCCCAGAAGGGCGGTTGCCACCCTGTGCTGCTGCCTCTTTATCCCATGAGGGGAGCTGGTTTTTAAACTGGTTCCCCTCGTGCACCAGGTCCCTCCTGGTACCCTGCAGGTAGCAGGGGGCTCCTTGGGAGTGAAGCCAGATTACACTGGCTGCCTGCCATGACTCAGGGGATCAGAGAATAGTCGACTAACTGGTAAGAATTCATGAGGTTAGTTGACTTTTCAATTAACCAATATTTAACATCCCTAGTTTCCACTGTAATCTTAATTCAGCCCTTCTGCAAATGCATTGGGATGTAGTCTTTCAGGACATTTTAATGTCTTATGTTTTCCCATAGCGCTGTAAAATCATTAAGTATGTTGAGGCTGTTCCCCACTTTGGCGCTCCAAATGCAGAAGGTAGGAACCTGCAAGAGAGCTTCAAAACCTTACCTCTACAAGTACAAGGGGTACTTCAAAGTGGTTACAAAAAACTTTCCCCCCGAATCCTAATATATTGATTTTGGGGAATTTGCTGCCACCATCAAGTGCTTTTTGATCCGTAAAAAACAGGTGAACACTTGAAACCACCCTCAGGGGTACCCCAAGCTCTTTTGCTTCAAAAGAGCTTGAAAAAGAAAAGAGGAAAACAAGCTGCAGTCTCTAGTAGCTGACCCCTCAGTCAGAGGCATGCAGATACACACAGACAGACCTTCCAGGACACAAGAATCAAATCATCACCTTAATAGAAGTGATTTTTATTACAAAACAAAAGATAAACTTGATAAAGCATACTTGGTTGATAGATGTTACAGAGCAACTGAGGAAACCGAATTAAAACAGAGAAGGAAAAGGGGAGTTTCTAGGTATTCTACCATCTACTTCAAGACAGACTCAAGAAAACCAACAATAGAACACCACGTGTCATCACCTACAACCCCCAACTTAAACCTGTCCAACACATTATCAATAAACTACAGCCGTACTGGAACAGGATACCATACTCCAAGAGGCTCTGGGAGACAGACCCATAGTCTCCTATAGACAACCACCTAACCTCAAGATGATTCTTACCAACAACCACAGGACATACCACACTAATACCAACCCTAGTACCTTCCCTTGCAACAAACCCCGTTGCCAGCTTTGTCCACATATTCATTCTGCTGATACCATTATTGGACCTAACCAAGCGAGTTATAAGATCAAGAACATATATTCCTGCGCATCCAGAAATATAATTTATGCTATCATGTGCCAAAAGTGTCCGTCTGCTATGTACATTGGACAAACATCTCAGACACTTCGCCAAAGGATTAATGCCCACAAAACAGATATCAGACAAGATCACAAAGAAAAAACAGTTTCTTGCCGTTTTAACCAGAAAGGACACTCTCTCAATGACTTAACCACCTGCATTCTGCTACAAAGACCTTTTACATCTGCACTTGAAAGGGAATCCTCTGAACTGTCATTCATGTTAAAATTCGACACTCTCCAAGAAGGAATGAACAAACACTCAAACTATCTTACCCATTACCAAGATAGCTTCCCCAATTATCACCTCTAATACCATTAGCTCACAAACATCCCACTCTTCCCACCTCTAATATAATCAATTCACAGACACTTACCTTCCTTCCTTCCCCCCCCCCCCTGCATCCCCCTCCTGTTCTGAAATGTGATTTGTCCTTTTCATATGTGTTCATTTTTTTTAATTGTATCCTTTGGTATATATGGTTGTGACTATTTTCTTCCACTATTTGATCTGAGGAAGTGGGTCTGGCCCACGAAAGCTCATCATCTAATAAACCATCTTGTTAGTCTTTAAAGTGCTACATTGTCCTGCATGTTGTGAGGATGGCAGAGCTCATGGCAACATTTCCCAGTGATGGTAGGATGGCTCTGGCCAGGCAATCCTGGACAGCTTTGTGGCACAGCTGCTAGGCTTTGGCATAGGGTGTGCAACTATGCAGAACTTTATATAGTATTTTGTTGGCATAGTCACACTTCCTGCATCACTTATCCTGATTTCTATGGCAGACGGCTCTGTCCAGCAGAACGCAGTTGAGTCAAATTTTGTGGATGCAAATAGGGTGAAGCTGGTCCAGAGAGGAAGTAATTGCTGATGTCCCACTTGCGGGTCACTGCAAAAGCTTTGCCTTGGTCCAGCTTCCGCTTCAAGATTTCTGTGTAGTGGGAGCAGATGGCATCCTTCAAGGTGGTTGGGGAGAAGATAAGGTCCATGTGCTTCACTTGTGGCACTAGGACTCCTAGCTCCTGACATTCATTGTGCCATGTCCAGAGGCAGCTAGTTCATTTCTCCAGGTGTTGCATAGCCTTGTGGGCATGAGTCCATACCAAAGACAGGTCTCCCCTCTTTCTGCCAAAATAATCCACAAATCATTGAGCTACAGTTGCATAATACAGGAGTTAAGAGCAGAGTATTTAGATTAATGATGCCAGCAATGGCAACCAGTATACATGAGGCATCTTTTAATATCAGCTTATTCTGCATTCAGTTTCAATGGAACCCTCTGACATATAGGTGGAGTAGTGAGGCAGTGTTTGCCGAGGTTGCAAAAGGCAAGGCCAGACCTGACAGTCTGCACAAGAAGAGATGAATCTAGTCTGCTCACATTCCATGAAGAAGAGGAAGAATAAAAGTGGAGGAGAGAGAAAAGGAGATAAGGATTTAATTATATTAACAAATCTTTCAGGCATCCTTTCTCTCCTCTTTGTAACTGGGTGCTTGGGGTTCCTTTGACACGTCTTGTAAATAGAGATCCGAATCAGATAGGAAGATTCTGTTTCCTACTGTCTAGATGTGGCAGGTCTAATGCATTCACTCCACTATGGAGATAAGGGAAGTTGGAGTGGCTCCCTGGGAGATCTGGCTAAGTTTAGGGTTGCCAGATGTCCAGTATTGACCCGGACAGTCTGGTATTTGCTCCTCCTGTCTGGTATTTTCGGATTTTTTTTACTGGACAGGAGGCGAAAATACCAGACACCTGGCAACCCTACGATACACTCGGCAGCTGGGCCCAGCCTCTGGCTGGCCCAGCCTCCGGCAACCCCGCCCCCGTACCTCTTGCTTATCTGGTTCTTCAGGGAAGCTGCGTTTTGGCTTGATTATGAAAACAAAATGGCTGCTGGCAAAAAGCCTAAAGACCAAGGGGAAGCAATGCCTTCCTTGGGTCTTAGTGCTCAATTCCTCCCCTGTTCCTATCCCTATTCTGACGCTGCAGGCACTCTGAAAGAGACCATGCTATTTTAATGCTGTTTTATTCTTAAGTATTTATTTATTTATTTGCTCAACAACTTTGGTCTCTCCCCCCCCCCATTTTTCCCCCCTCAACAGAATTTCCCCCCCAGTGTTTTTTTTGGGGGGGCAAGGGGTTTTAGATAGTTTTGGTTAAACCATTTGGCAACCCTAGCTAAGGTCTACTCTGAGATTACTTTAGGGAAAAGCCAAAGAACATGTAAGTATGTGAGGGGGTGGGAGTTTAGGTTGTGGATTATGCTTTTGTTATGCTACAAATGAAGCCAATCCCCAGGAAAAATGGTTAATTTTGCATTAAATATAGTGGGTAGATTCTGGTCAGGAACTCCACTTGTTTGCTTGTCTGGCAGAATCCCAAAAGAAATTCCTTAAATGGTCGACTAGGAACTTCTGTCTGTCTTCATGCAGCTTCATCTGCAGTAGGTAGTAACTTTTGTTTCATAAGATTAAGAAATCAAGCTCCAAGGGTTTGTCATTCCCTAAGCTGCCTAGTTCCACTGTGCCATCAGCTCTCCTGCTTTGAGGAGGGTGAAATTATTCCAGACCTGGAGGATGAAGCATATTTTGTAAGCAATGCAGGGAAACTGTTAAATGAGGACAAGGAATATATGTTTAACACTTTTTGGTTTTTTTTTTTTTTTTGCAGCTGCCTGTTTGAAGGCCAGAGCAGAAACTAGATCCCACAGAGAGTCTGCTTTTCTTTGCAGAAGGAGAAGCAAGCAAGAGTGCTCTCTTTTAATACCTTTGTCCGAAATATGTAAACAGGCAGCCCATCTTCAAATGCCAGACCACCCTTTCTAAGACAACTCAAAACTTTATAAGATTTTACTGGAATTTGAAAAAGTTTTGTCCAAAAGTGGATTCTGCAGTGATGGCCTGTTGAAATAAAAATTATTTCTCATATCTTCCTCAAGTATCCTTAAGTAGGAAAGTTAGGTGGGGGATGTCACTGGAAATATCCATCTTAACTGCGGCTTATTTCTGAGGTGCTACCTATTTGTCATATGTATCTAGATAAGTTGACTGCTCTTATTTTGCAAGATCTGTCAGGATCAATTCTTGTCCACTCTTCCTAAAAGATAAAAGAGAAATCTCTCTAAGGATTCACTTACAGTTAATAATCTTAGACAATTTACATTCTGTCTTCCTAAAATTTCCAGTTTCAGCTGGATGATATTTCCGTTTCTTAAAAAAAACCCTAAAAATGGTTGCACACTATTACTGCTGCAGGATGGCTGCAGGTTTTACTTGGTGGTGGTTCCTTTTCAGTTTGGATAAACAAAGTATCGTAAGTCAATAAAGCAGGAAAGAAGTTTTGTGGGAGAGGGATAGTGATTAAAGATATATTGACATTTTACTGGAAACCTTAAATGTGGCAGCCATTGACTGACCATTAGCAAAGGTTTTACTGTCTATTGTTTGTAAATCACTTTTGGGATTCTTGAGGATAAAAGGTGCAATATAAATTCTAACCCACTAACGTTTGTTAATTTATTAGCAGTGAATATTGGAATGTAACACTTACAACTTTTGTGTGTGTCAAACCAGGATAATTCCTTTTACTGGTAGCAGACAAGAGTTTGGCATCAATTTTCATTACAGAGAATCTGGATGATTTGTTTTTTTTTTTTTTAACTTGGTGACGAGAGAGGGGACTTGTAGAAGGTTTTGTAATCTGAGAGGTTTTGTAATCTTCACAGAACAGGTTGGCCATTGGCTGAAGTGACAGTGAGTCATTTCCCATTTTAGCCCCATGAGAAAAAAGCTATGTATCAGGCCATTGGTTGTTGCCAGCAGAGAGTGAATAATAGGTTAAGGGAAATGATGATGTAAATGGAGTGTTAGGGTTACATTCCTCTTAAATTAATCTTTTAGATCTACCATATATATTTTTCAAGTAGTTGCTATAGGAATTGTTGCACAAATCTGTTTCTCCTTTGAGTTGTTATAGCTGTGTGTTCCAGATAATTTTTCATAGTAGTACATCATGGGCATTGCCCCTCCCCTGACTATATGAGATGGTGCTACCCCAGCCCTCATTTCCTTTTTACCTCCCAGGGCTGAAGTTGGAGTCCATGTGGTTTCTAACCTAACAGCCTCTCTGTTTCTAGAGATGTTTCTGGGTGTATATAATTAAATAGTAAAAACAACAAGTAGTCCTATGGCACCTTAGAGCAGTGGTCCCCAACCTTTAGAGGCTCCCGGGGGGTGGGGCCACTCACGCGCCGGGCGCCTGGGGGCGGGGCCGCGCGTCCTGGGGCACGCCAGGGGTGGGGATGCCCTTGCACCCGGCGCCGGCATGTGCCCCAGAGCCGGGACCACCCGAGCGCCTTTTGCTGTGGGCCCGGGGCCAGCGCCGCCGCCGGAGCCGCGCACCTGGGGCCAACACCGGCGCCGCGTGCCCGCATGTGCTGGCTGGGGCCGCCCAAGTGCCGCGCACCAGGCGCTGGTGCATGTTGCGCGCCTGGGGCCAGCGCCTCCAGTGCACCGTGGGCGGGGCCGGCTCAGGTTGTCGGCGGGTGCACAAATGCCCCGGCGGGCGCCATAGCGCCCGCGGGCACCGCGTTGGGGACCACTGCTTTAGTCATTTGGTACAGGAGCTGATTAAAGGTTACAGTCTACAGTTAGTAGTGCTGCAATTTCACATTTGATTTTCTTCACAACCCTTTGATGAATGCTATCTTGCCCTGGTGTCTTATTACTGTTTAGTTTATCATTTTGTTCCAGAAATTCCACTAATGACAGCTCAGTCTGGGTCAGGATGGTGCCACTGCACATAGCAAGGGCATTTTTCCCCCAGAAATTGATGAAAATACAGGCAGTCCCTGGGTTACATACAAGATAGGGACTGTAGGTTTGTTCTTAAGTTGAATTTGCATGTAAGTCGGAACTGGTACATATTGTAGGGGATACTCTAGCCAAACATTTCTCCAGAGCTCAGTTTTATTCTTCCACATCTCAGTTCCCTCAGTCCTTTATTCTCAAGTTGAGGTGTCTGCTGAGAAAAGCCGCTCCGCGTCTCCCTAGTCTGCTGGGGGGGGGCGCTAGCTTCGCGTCTCCCTGGTCTGCTGGGGGGAAGCAGCTAGTGCGGGGTTGCCTCACCCCGTTTGTAAGTAGGGATCCGATGTAAGTCGGATCCATGTAACCCGGGGACTGCCTGTAATGTATTTTTGTAATAAAATAACCTCCTGTCAAACTTTACAAGACAAATGCGTGGGTGTGTAGAATAACAAGGTTAGAAAGACATTAAGAATTTGTCTAGATTAATCTGTGGCACTATTGTAGCTCAAATTGATTGATTGCAATTTAGTGTGAGTTAGCTAATATGTAAATACTAATGTAGCTACTCTACAAACATTGGTTTGAGGGGAAAAATGTAGATCACAATCAATTAACTTGAGTTACAGCAGGGTTACAAACATAAGTCTGTATAAAAAATCTTGGGTACACTTTAAAGATGAGCTTTCTTCAAACTATTTTGAGTGTGTTTTTTCCATTTTGCTGAAAAATGCATCTCTTCTCTCCTTTTTTTGGTCCTGGAGCAGGGTGCATTTCCTGTTTCTTACAAGTTGTGCATTTTCTTCATGGGGTTTTTACTTCTCTAGTCTATTGCCATTGATATGGAGAATTTCATCCTCAGGTTTTTTTAATGTATTTTCCAAATTATCAGCCATTATTTTCATAGTGCAAACACTGAGTGAAGTTTGCTAAAAATAGATGCCATCAACACTGAAACAAATGGTGACACCACCAGGGCCCAATGCTTGGCACCAAAAGAAGACAATCTGAGAATAATATGTTAAGGACATCTAGGCTCTTGTAAGGTTCTAATCATCTCAGTGGTACAAGAAAAATCCAGATGTAAGAAATGTGCCCCAGAAGAGAGAGAGCTAAAGAAACCTGACCTCTTCAAGAGGAAAGCCTACTGTTTTGACTACCATCAATTATTAGGAGTAAATTATCAAGTCCTTCTGGTCAAATATAATTTCCTGATTTGGGACAATGTAACACTCTTTTTGACAAAGCTTCAACTTGATAGTAGTGATTCTCCAAACAGCCACAGACACTGAGGCCACAGACACTGTGGCCAGATCGATGACTACAGTGGTGGGAATGCAAAGGGCCCTGTACTGGTATTGAGCACTCTCAAGGAACTGCAAGCTGCTACAAAGGATTTACCTTCTGAAGTGATGGAGTTCAGCAAAAATGGAGACAATGCTCTTCATCCCTTGCACTTCTCAATCTGTAATCCAGACTTTTATTGTAAACAGTATTGCTTGCAGCCTCGAGTGAGAGAGAGAAATGAATCATAGAATGCCAAACAGCCCAATTATTCTCCTAAGAAAAAACCCAGCTATAATAGGAGATGCCAGTTTTATTCCTTGTTGGTGATGCAGTACACCAGTGCCAGCAAATTTGACAAGACTGTTGGACATCACAGCATATGTTTCCAAATTCACCTCACCCTCTTCTATCAGATGTAGCCTATCCTATAATTGGGTGGATGGGTTTTTTGAGTCAAACTGGGTATGTTCTCTTACACCCTATATGTCTCTTTTCCCTTTCCCTCTTCAGAGGACCTTCTTCTTACTCATTTTGCATCCAGGTAAACTTTGGTGGCCTTTCAGTGTGATAATCAGTGAGACTCAGGGTTGTAGTTGAGTTCCTTAACTGCTCAGCATGTCATAGAGGGAATACTTCCAAAATATAGGGGGAAAGGATTCAACTTCTGTTGTTTTCTTATTCTGAAGAAGAAAGAGAGTCTTTGTCCTATCCGACTTGAAAAGACTCAGCAAAGACATGTAATATCGAACATTCAAGGTGGTAATGCTTGCCTCCATCATTGCAGCTCTTAAAGCTCAAAGTCTGGTTTGTGGCGTTCAGTTTGTAGGTTAGTCTTAGGCTGTGTCCAGACTCAGGGTTTTTTTCGAAAAAAGTAGCCTTTTTTCAAAAAAACTTCACCTGCGTCTAGACTGCAGCCGCGTTCTTTCGAAATTAAATCGAAAGAATGCGGCATTTCTTTTGACGGTGGTAAACCTAATTCCACGAGGAAGAACGCCTTTTTTCGAAAGTGCTCTTTCGAAAAAAGGTATTCTTGAAAGCAAACGGCTTTTTAGAAAGAGAGCATCCAGACTCACTTGCTACTTTCTTTCGAAAAAGCGGCTTGCTTTTTCGAAAGTTCCGTGTACAGTCTAGACGCTCTCTTTCGAAAGAGGCTTGCAGTCTAGACATAGCCTTAGAGGGGTAGCAGTGTTAGTCTGTAACTGAAAACCATAAAAAACAAGGGAAAATATATAGAATATATAACATGGGGGGAAATTAATGAAAACCTGAATCATGAAAGCTTTTGAAAATGCACTTGGCATTTGATTTCTTGAGTAAAACATTCTGATATACTTCTATGTGGTGCATTTTGACTGAAACTTCATGGTCAGACTCCATTGTGCCAACATAGTTACTTACAAAGGAAGTGGTGTCTGCCACACGAATGAATGAGAAGTTGAACGTGTACTGAATTGCTTGATTGTAATATTTGAAACTGTGCACATACATGAGTTCACTGTGTTTTGTTATATTAAAAAAAATCTAAGGCTGCATCTTTGTATAAATGGAAAATTGCTTTATGGTTAATTGATGTGACATTAACCAATCCAGAAAGTCTAATAGATAACAAAATGTGCTTTTAAAATCTCTCTGGAATTTTTTAGTCTTATTTTTTTGATGCAGAAAAAATGATGCAGAAAAAATCTTGGCTACAAACAGTGATGACAGACTCACATGATAGTTTCTTGCTTTTTAGTATACTTTTAGAAAATGACTTGCATATTTTTTTAAATTAGATGAATTTATCTTTCCCAACTTCTATGGCTTCAGCCCACCTATAGGACACTTCAGTGTTGGGATAGGTCAGAGCTGATGTACTAAAGTGTCCCTCCTCTCCCCCCCCCCCCCCCCCCCGCTCCCTATATTACCCTATGAAAGAACCATCAGGGAGCTAAAACTGAGAAGATAGTGTACCCTCCCACCTCTTTCCTTCCTCAGTTACTCTGGAATAAACAGCACACAGTGGTGTGCCTAGGTGTCTGATGTTATATCTAGTAAAGGAGATCTTGAGTGCCCAGCAGGACTATGTCCCTGACCCCAGCACCCTGCCACCTGCCTGTCCCAGCACCTTGCCCCAGCACCCTGCCACCTGAGCCAGCATCCTTCCACCCAGCAGCACCCTCTCCCCAGCCCCAGCACCCACTAGCACTCTGTCCCCTACCCCCACCAGCACATTTGGGACCACATTAGTGAGGCTTGGGGGTTTTTGGAGGAGCTTTTTTTTTTGTTTTTTTTGCGTCTCACTTGTGTGGCCCCAACTGACTTTTCTGTGGGTCAGTGACCTTTGACTCAAAACTGGTTCCTCACCCCTCTCATATTTAAAGACAATGCTAAAACCTTTTGAGTTTGACATAATACTTTATTTAAAAATGAAGCCGGACCAAACCCCCATTTCACTGCAGCATCTTAACACTCCTGCACCACCTGACCCCAAATCTGAGCCTATCATACACTGGAACCCCCGTCCTGAGCCTCTTACATCCCCAAACTCCTGCATCCCCACATCCTCAGTCTTCTGCCACAACATTCCTCCACCATCCACACATCACAAATCGGTGTTCTGAGCCCATCATACTCACAGCCTCCTTGCTCTGAGCCCCTCACATATCCAGCCCAAACTCCTGCACCCTCACATCCACAAGCCCTGGCTTGCTCAGCACCCCAACCTTCCACCTGAACCCAACACTCCCCAGCCTAGAGCCCCCTCCTTGAGCCAACAGCCCCTTCTCCTGCATCCAAATTCCCTCCCAGAGCTTGTACTTCTCACCCCTTCCCACACCCAAATCCCTCATTCCCACCCCACACCGCACTCTCACTAGGTTGAGACAGGTATAAGGGCTGGGGATTGCAAGTGATGGAGAGGAGGGGAACAGAGTGGATGAGGCCTCACAGAAGGGAAATGGGGGGGTGTCTTGGGGAAGGAATGTGATTTTCATGAATTGGTGGATCCCTCTCTCCTCCCCCGCCTCCTTTTTTTTTTTTTTTTTTTTTTTTTTTGGCTTGATAAGCCTAGGGGTTCCTTGAAATTCTGAAAAGCTGAAAAAGGTTTCTCGGCCAAATAAAATTGGGAAACACTGATGTAAAGATTCCAGGGTGACGCTGAAAACTCTTGGCATATATGTACCAGCAGTCAAACAGAAACAGAATAGATATTTTAATCAAAGATACAAGTCTTCGCCCTTCAATCAAGCTCATAGGCATTTTGAAAACAGGAGGAGGTAACGACAAACTAGACGAAGACCAGCCCCTGACCAGCCTGCTGTGTCTCAACCATCAACCTTGAGGCAAATGTTTTAAAGATCAGGCCAAAAGTCCAATAATTCCCCCTTGTCTAGAGCAGTCTCAAGCCCATCTGTTATTCCATCACTGCCTACTACCCTTCTACAACCACTGGTCCTCTATCACAACCGACAAGTGAGTGTTAGGCATCGTGAAGGGCTGATATTGCATTTCTTTTTCCATTATCTCTTCTTCCCACCCACTCTCCCCATCCCTCTTCAGGGACCCATCTCATGAGAGTGTACTACTCCAAGAGATCAAACGCTTTCTCCACTTAAGGGCCATAGAACCCATACTCCAGCAATACAAGGGAAGGGATTTTTACTTCCATTATTTCCTCACAACAAAGAAATCAGGAGGGTGGAGACCAGTTCTCAAGCTCAGGAGGTCCATCTGACACATACAACGTCAGTGCTTCAAGGTGGTGACCCTAGCTATGATGATACCAGCCTTAAATGAAGGGGATTGGTTATTGACCCTCGACCTCCAGGATGCGTATTTTCATGTATCCATCCACCCAGCACGTTGGAATTACCTAAGATTTGCACTCAGCAAGGCACATTTCTAATACACAGTGCTACCCTTTGGACTCTCCATACCACCAAGGGTTTTCTCAAAGAATCACAGTGGTGACTGCGCACCTTCGCAAACAAGGGGTATCCATATTTCCCTATCTCAACGATTGCCTGATAAGAACAAACACAAGCCGCAAGGCCCACGAAGTGGTCTTCTTAGCCATGTTTCTATTCCAGACTCTGGGGCTACAAATAACTCTTTCCAAATGCAAGCTCCAACGAGCTCAGAGTATAGGATTTATTTGGGCTTACCCCGACTGCGTCTGGACAATAGCCTCCCAGTCTATCAAGGACCTTATTGAATTGCTTCAGACCAGCCCACAAGTCCCAGCCAGAGCTTGCCTCCAATCAGTAGGCCACATGGCAGCGACCACATCAGTGGTAGCACACCCCAGATTACACATGAGACTGATGCAGTAATGGCTAAGAACAGTATATAAAGCTCATTACAATAGTATCAGTAAACTGATTTCAATTCCAAACAAAATCAGGCAATCACTAAATTGGTGGGTGAATCCAAAAAAGTGTATGCTGGGGTACTCTTTCACGGATGTCCCCTGACAATCACGATCATGACGGACGCCTCCCTCCTGGGGTGGGGAGCACACTTCAGTCCTCTGAGTCCAGGGCTGATGGTATCCACATGAATATTCCCTGCACATCAACATATTGGAACCCAGAGCAATACAGTATTCATGCCAGAACTTCCTACAACTGATACAGGGCAACACCATACAGATTTTTACAGATAATCAAGGCCCAGTGTATTACATAAACAGGCAGGGTAGAGCCAGATGTCACCGACTGTGCAGAGAGGCAGTCCACCTATGGTCATGGAGCATAGATCAGAGTGTCCACATACATGCCTCTTACCCCTGGGCAAGGATAGTCTTACAGCAGACATCCTCAGGACAAGTCAATTAAACAAAAACTTTTCACTAATTGTGCGTTCTTTATTTTTTGTGGATGAACATTCTCATAGCTGGACAAACTTAAAAAACAACAAATAATTTTGCAGCACCTTAGAGACTAACAAAAAATGTAGATGGTATCATGAGCTTTTGTGGGCACAACTCCTTTCTTCAGATGAATGGAGTTTAAGGGGTTGGTCCAATTTCAAATAAATAGCACAGAGAAAGAATTGAGGGGCCAGGGAAGAGGAGGAAAAAGGGGAAAAAATTCTCAGTGTCCATGCTAAATGAAGCTGATAAGAATACTTAGTACCCCTTTTAAGTACCCTTTGTTTGGTTTTTTTATGTCATTAGGATGTCGAATGTAGTGGGCCATCCAGCCAATGTCTTCCTTTAGACTTCTTTTGTAGGAATCAAACTTGTAAATGAAATTAAGGCTTTCAAAATTGGT
Source organism: Pelodiscus sinensis (assembly GCF_049634645.1). Lineage (NCBI taxonomy): Eukaryota > Metazoa > Chordata > Testudines > Trionychidae > Pelodiscus > Pelodiscus sinensis. Next base: position 108,227,424 of record NC_134711.1, read on the forward strand.
TTGAAATAATACGGTGACTTTGAGATCCATTAATGAGTGCCCAGGCAAGTTAAAATGTTCCACAACAGGTTTCTGTGTGCTGCCTTTTCAGATATCTGATTTGTGTCCATTAATTCTTTTTCTTTTTCCTCCCCTTCCCCTCAAACCCCTCTCTGTGCTATTTATTTGAAAATTGAATTGAACCCTTAAATACCATTCATGTGAAGAAGTGGGTTGTGCCCACGAAAGCTCATGATACCATCTGCATTTTTTGTTACTCTAAGGTGCTGCAAAACTATTGTTTAAGTTTTTCCAGCTATGAGAATGTTCATCCTCAAAAAATAAAGAACACACGATTAGTGAAAAGTTGTGGTTTAATTGATGTGTCAAGAAAGGAACGAATCCAACTGTCCAGGTTATATTCAGCTGCCTTAACCATAAGACCATTCTTTGTTTTCATGCCATTTCTAATATATTCACTATACATCTGCTCACTTCTATAATAAATGAGGACTTGCAGTCAGAAGCCTCATTTACAACATAACCATGATTCATTCCCAGAGCACAGTTCATCATGTTCAATGGAAGAGGCAAGAGACCTATGGAAAGTACAGTAGACTTCCGATAATCTGGAACCTTTGGGACCTAGGTGGTGCCAAATTATCAGATATGCTGGACTAATAGGAGGTACTATAAGATGGATATTCTTTCTCTCTCTCTCCCACACACACACACACACACACACACACTATATAAAGTGTTTTTAACCCTTTTTATTGTACATACTGTAAACAATTTACTGTAATGTTTTAGTTTTTAACCCTTTTTACCATTTTTATCGTACATACTGTAATGCATAAATTTAGTCATAGAATGAAAGAACAAATGTACAGTATAGTACTCTCTATTATTGTTGCGAAGCCTTTGAAAACAGAAAGCAGAGGATATTATGTACTGTATTATGCAGCACTGGCTAATCACTTTAGCTTAAAACACTTAATACAGCACCTTATTCACTTAAACACAAAAATTATACACTTCAACACTAATACAGTCTGTAAATTATTCACTTAAACACTAAAAAAAACCATGGACTTAAACAAAACACTAAAACTTAAATCTAATTTTGTTTATTTGCCATGCTGCATAACTACTCATCATCTGATGAAATACATGCTTCATCATCTGGGATAGGGTGCTGGGGCAGGAACAGGGTGCCAATGGGAGCAGGGGATAGGGTGCCAGTGGGTGCTGAGACAGGGAGCAGGGTGCTGCAGCAGGGGATAGGGTGTTGATGGGGGCAGGTGGCAGGGCAGGTAGCAGGCTGCCGGTAGGTGCTGGGGCAGAGGACAGGTGTTGGTGGTGGCAGGAAACAGGGAGTCCCCTCCCCCCCAAGAGGGAAGTCCACACACCTCCTCTAGGGACTCCTACCCCCTCCCTCCCGCAAGGGATGGATGTCCCGGCGCACGCCTCCTCTGGGAACTCCTACTCCCTCGCCCCGCACAGAGGAGGGAAGTCTGCACGTGCTTCCTTTGGGGACTCCTACCCCCTCCCCCCCGCAGTGGAAGGACGTCCCCGGCATGCTACAGACCTGGCCTTTCAGGTACCATGCCAGCTGTTTGGGGGAGGGGGAGCAGTCAGCGTACTTCCTGAAAGCCCAGAAGTGGCGCGCAGCTGCGGGACTTCTGTCAACCCCAGGGGAAGCCGATGCTACCTCCATTGTCACTGGAGGTAGGTAGTGGGGCTTCTTGGAGTTGGGGGGAAATGGAGGAGGGGCCCCGAACGCCTTGCGATCCACTGGCTGGGGCCTCCCTATCGACCAGTCAGTCGCGATCGACGGGTTAGTGACCACATCACTAGGCTCTTACCATTCTGATGCCTGACTATCGGGAGTGCCATAAAATTGGATGCCAGACTATTGGAGTTTTACTGTAGTATATGATCAACAAATTAAGGACTGTACTATAATGCATATTCATAAGGAGGCACAATTAAGGTTGAATAGGCAACTTTAATTCTGTAACTACCATCTTTAGTGTGCTTGATTTTGAACTGTTAATGTTCTTGTGTAATGTAGTTTTTGGGTGCGATTTCCAACCTGAATTCTATAATGTGAAAGCATACTGAACCTTGTATGGGTCATCTGCAGGATTAAAACCTTTAAATCCAAAGCTCAGGACTCTGAACTGAGTGACCAATAACAGTAGTCTGTTCTCATCCTCTTGTGGTTCCTTCACTCGAGAAGATCGAGACACAAAACTGCCAGTCATTTTATAGATATTTGCTGATTGCAGAGGAATGCAATTTGGATGTAATTCCTAGTTCTGGAGCAAGAGTGATGTAAAGCTAATACATTTTTCTGCCCCATTTCCCCTTGAGCCTGACCCTGTCTGCCCTTATCTTCTCCAGCCTATATCTGTATCAATTCCTGTCTCATCTTGTCTTTAGCCTCCCCTCCCCTCTTCCAGGGTCCCTGACCATGTTCCTGCCTCTCTTCCCCTGGTTTTCTTGCCACAGCTCCTAGTCTTCACTGACAAACACCTTAGTTTTTCTCCTTACAAGTTGTCTTGGTATGCCTCTGTATCCAGAACATAACTGCATTGCATTTTCCCTCCTGAAACCAAAGCATCCAGTTCTGTGCAGAATGGAAGTTTAGGTCCAAGTCGCTAATCCATTCTTACTTCATAAAATTTACTTGAAATTTCACCTGTATCAGCAGGCTTCTAGCTTTTCCGTACATCCACTGGTGGCACAGAAGATAATTTATTACAAATTTTGATGTTTTTATTTAAAAATGTAATCTGTCAGTCTGTTACAGATGACCAATACATTACTCAAAATCAAATTTTAGATTTTATGCTTTCAGAAATTCCTAATATTGAAGTTTCCTCTTAACTGCGTGAGTTGAGTACCTTTAGAAATTGAGACACGGAAGGCTAGCTGGTATAGACTACTATAGAGAGAGAAAAACATTTTTCCTTTGACTAGTCTATCATAACTTCTGCCAGGGAGAACAAATTAATTTATAACTTAGAAGCCCTGTGACCTACTAGAAGTGCATTCTGGTACAAAATTGGTAGCCAAACAGAATTTTCAGAATCTGACAGTATTCAGTTAAAATGTATTTGTTCTGTAGATTTTAGATTCTAAGAACAAGATATCTGCATCTCAGTCTTGGTTTCTTTTGGATTATAAGACTATCAATTTGTTTACTCCTGTCTGTTCTCTTTTACGATTTAAATCTACTGTGGGTGCTTCTCTTTTACAGTTTCTTGTGGGTGTGTGGTTGCTTAATGACATCCCCTTAATCCAAATGAGTCATTTTTGTGAGTCTGATTCCACAGACAAGTGTATTTCCAACAATCTAAGCTTATCTATAGAATTCATTTGTCTTTTTGCTTGTCTGCTGTCTGAAATAAATCAGTGTAAGGTTTTCTTAATATGAGTTAATTTGCTTGGCTCCCACTTAAAATTAAATCCTATTAGAATCAGAGCTTCACTTTCAAGCTAAGCTACATACTTTATAAATCACTCCATCATGTCCATATAAATAAGGATCCTGGTATCTCTTAGTCATCTTCAGCAGGCCCTACTGGACACCTGACATTAGCCCTTTGTCAGCTTTTCTGCATGGACTGCAACTGAATGTCATAGACAGAAAGGCTTTTGCCTTGTGTGTGCATTCAGCAAAATCTGTATCTCAGAGGTGTTGTCAAAAATGATAACTCTTTGAGAACTAGAGAGAGAAAAATACTTTATTTTCTTTTATTTGTGATTTGGGTTTTGCTTTAGTGGGCCTTGTTTCTCTACTTATAATTGGAGTATGGTTACTGCCCGGCTCTGTGCAGCCCATCTTTTTCCTGACATTTGGAATACTCTAATTTCAGAGAAGACTGATGAGGGCTTTTTAGTGAGGTCTTTAAGTTTTCATACATGCTGAAATGCTGGCTGGGAAAGCATGTGACTACTAAGTGTTTGAGAGAGAACTTGGAGTAGAATCCCACTACTGGTAATCCTTGTCTCCCTGGAAGACACCATACAGTCATTCCACCTTCTGTTCTCAGAGGCTTTCTTTAATATTCTGTAATGGGGTTGGAGCACCAATTTGTGGCCATGTCTGAGTATTAACTCCTTTCAGGTCTGATGCTCACTTTCCAATGGTTGCTCATACTTCTTCCCCCTGCACTCTGCAGAACTGTTGTGGCTTATGCACACTCCATCCCTTGAGGTGCGGGTACCTAGGAGTATGCCTGATCAGCTGCCGGATCATCAGCAACCTCTGTCAGCCTGCACCAACAGCCCGCAGTCCAGGGCAGTACAGCCTAATGGCTAAAGTCAATGAGGATGGCCCTTGGTTTAGGGCAACACAGTCTAATGGCTAGAGTAAATAAGGGTAGCTCTTGGTTCAGGGCAGCATGGCCCAATGTCCAGAGTCAACACTTTGGGGTAACTTCCCCAGTCTAGGGGCCTGGGCCCACCCTACTCCATCCAGTCCCGATGCACGGCCTTGTTAGTGGAAAGTGCTCCACCAGTCACTCAGCGGGGAATCCAACTGCAATATGCTGAGCTCACTCAATGGGAGATACCACTCCCGCAGCCTCCCTGGGTCACTTCCTACCAGAGTTGGCACGGGGACGTTCCACATGGGCTCTGAGTCTTCTGGTTCCCCAGCAACAGCCTCTCCCTGGGGCTCCTTCAGTACTGGCGGCTTGAGGTGATCTCCTGGTCTCTGGGTCCTGTTGTCTAGGTCTCTGGCTGGCACGTCTCTGGAGCTCCTGCAGGAGGTCCTTCTCCTCCAGTGTCCAGTCCAGACTGAGCTGAGCTGCTCTCTTTTATACCGCTCCAGCATTTGGAGCATATCCGGTCTGGGTGGAGGGAAGGGACTTCCTCTGCTCACAGGGTTTTAACCCCTCCTGTCTCAGTGTGGGGTATACACACCCTGTCATAGACACACAGTGCTCCTTTGTGACTCAGCCCTCTGGACAGATTACTGTATTAGCCCTCCCCTTCTGGGGCATCAGAGTCCCACTGAATCACCTCTTTGTTTACCATAATAGACAGTTTTTCACTCTGAGTCTAGGTCCTTTTCCAGTTTCCCAGCAGCTGGGCAGGAACTGAGGTGTGTCCATTGTTATGGACTTCAGTCAAGAGACCTTATTTTCAGCAGCTACAGCTACATTTAAAATTCAGAGGTGCAGAGGGAACTGGAGCGAGCTGGGACTGAAGCAGTCCCTGCTTGTGCCAGGTCCCAAGTGCGGGTGCTTCTGCCTTTGAAATGTAGCAGGAGCCCTACAGGGCTCCTGCTACATTTCGAAGGAAGAAGTGCAGCAGGGAATGGATGTGTTTCAGCCTTTGAAATGTAGCGGGAGTCTGCACAACAGTCGGGATCTGGCATGCTTCAGTCCCTGCCTGAGCCATTTCCCTGCTTCATTTCTGCCTTGCATGTTCCCTCCTTCCCACGGAGACCATGCTGGGGGGGGACCAGCTTTTAAGCTCCCCCCAGCACTGGTTCTGGCTCCCCCCCTTGCTGCCTCTGTTACAGAGGCAGTAAGGAGGGAGAAGCAACTAGTTGAGTAGTGACTGAACTACTGATATGCCTATGTTTATCAGGTAGTCATCTAGTCACTTACATCCCTAATTTGAACCACTTAAAAATTGCTTTCAGTTCCTCAGCTCAGATGTTGATTATTTACATCTGTGGAAAAGTATTCATGTTGAATTTGGGGAGATGTTTTTAGGTGGAAACTGGGATACTAAAATGCGAGTAACTGTGTAAACACGTAGCCCGCTGAAGCTTTGAGAAGTGACACTGTCAATTTCATGTGTCAAAGAAGATGGATAGCTAAAAATGCTTTACAGTTCCTGGTAATGGTGTTTTCAGAGCATACGTTTCTTTCATTTTGTAAATAAATGAGTGAGTAGAAATTCATATTACCCCATACGCTTTACCTTACAGCACACAACAAATAATCAATCATTTTCAGGACTACACCTGTGTGAAAGATTCAGAACCATCATTATATCTTAAGTATTATTTTCTGCTGAAGTGAAACAGTAATTGCTAAGTGTCATAAAAGTAGAAATACAAGAAAAAGGCACATAAACCTCAAAAGATGGAGATAATTCACATGTGCAGCGGAGTGACTCCAAATAATGGAGCTTGGCATCTTTGAACTCTCACATAGTGAGGAAAGTAATACTGAAATACTTGTTTACAGCCCCCCGGCCTGCCTTCATGCCTCATTTTGTATAACAACAGTATTTATTAAAAGCACGAATGATCAAAGCACTAACTATTAAAATCCCAAAGATAAACTAGATGAATGTGTTTATAAAGTAGCAAGTATCACTTCTTCCCTGTTCCCTTTTTCAGAGGAATATGTAGAGTCCAACATGTTGGGGAAGGGGATGGGGGGGGGGAGACTTCTCATGCTGCTCCTGCCCCCAATTTTTGCCCAGTAGGAGCTGAGAAATGTTGCTGGGGGCATGGGCAGCATGCAAAGTCTCCCTTCTCCTTCCCCAGCATCCAGAGCAGAGAGCAGCCAGCTGTTTAAAGCCACAGGTACCTCCCCTGTTGGCTGCATCTTGACCACTCCTGGTGTACACATTCCCACTTGGGCTGAAATTTCTGAAATCACTGGATTCCAGAGCCCAGTCCATCTTATTGCTACTTTTAGCTGCATATTGGGAGCCCTACAAGCCTGAATCAGTTTACCCAGGCTCTGAGACTCACTACTGTTGTGTTATGTGGGTGTTGTATTGTAATGGAGCTAATTATTCTGCAGTCATATGCTAACTTCTTATTAATAACAACGTTTCATGGGGTATGGGTAATTTTGATATTTGCTCTTTCATGAGCTACCACAGTGTTTCCTCCCTCACTCCATTAAACAGTCAGCGTTGTTAACCATTATCTTTTTATTCCTTGTCTGCTTTCTGATATAAGCTATGAATTGCTCTAGTTCTTGAGGCTTTGATGCTGATTTGAGGTGAACAAACGATAACAGAGTAGCCAAGTGTTCATTTATACTTTGCAATGCACTGATTTTTTTCCTGGTAATATTCTTCCATTCTGGACATTAATTTGCAGCACAGATTGCTAGAGGCAGGAAAATTATGTGTTAGAAAATCATTCAGGGCCTTGAAATTTGCAGTTCAATAACTCATCTCCCCCAGAAAAGATCTGGGGAAATTACAGTTATCTGCTGTCAAAAATGTTGAGTATTGTTAGTTGTTTTGTATTTCTTCTGGCTGATTGGTCAAGAGAATTCAAGCAGCCCATATATTCCTAAGTTTTCACTAAGGAAGGAAATTCACTGATTTAGTTTTCTGCTTCTAGCACATGCAGATGACGATCCAGGCTCTCCAGGATGAGCTTCGGATCCAGCGGGACCTGAATCAGCTGTTCCAGCAGGATAGCAGCAGCAGAGCCAGTGAACCATTTGTGGCGGAGCTGACAGAGGAGAACTTCCAACGGCTTCATGCAGAGCATGAGCGCCAGACCAAGGAACTTTTCTTGCTGCGCAAAACCTTAGAAGAGATGGAACTACGCATTGAGACTCAGAAGCAGACCTTAAATGCACGTGATGAGTCGATCAAAAAACTGCTGGAGATGTTGCAAAGTAAAGGACTGTCTTCAAAAGCCACAGAGGAGGATCATGAGCGAATAAGGCGGTTGGCTGAAGCGGAAATGCATGTCCATCATCTGGAGAGCCTGTTGGAACAAAAGGAGAAGGAAAACAATATGCTGAGGGAGGTGAGTGACCCACACATTAATTTATGTAAAAAATAATTCTATGGGTGATCTTCCTGTCCCTGCTTCATAACCTTAATCTCTGCTAATTCATGCTTGTATACCTTTCATTCCTTTTCTCGTATTTTACTGTTGTTTTTCACCCTTTCACCACTATGTGGACAGCATTTTCCATGCTGGAGAGGCTGTAGGTTAAAAAATAATCTGATGGTGTTTGTTCCCTCAATTAAAGCCTCTCAATGGTTTCTCTTGTTTGCTCCTGGTTTCACCCTCTTTCCCCCCCTACCTCCCCACAGGTCTCATCTGTCTTGACTCTTCACATGAAGATGTGAAAGTTCACAATCACTGGGAATGTAACATTTGTTCAGTTTTTTTAAATTAAAAGCAACCATATACCTGTATTTAGGGGAGAGCTAAGAGAAGTTTTGGCAGTATTAATAGATGATCTGTTACCAGATTTGCCCAATACTCTGGGTTATGCTCATTTATCAGGGTTACTCTTATGGCACTGGGGAAAGCTTAATCCAGTGGTCCCCAACCATTTGAGGTTGCCGGGCGCCAGGTGGCATGGCCGTTTGCCCGCCGGGCGCCAGAGGGCGGGGACACTTCCACGCCCGGGCCCCCGCCTCCCCCGTAGCCACACGCCTGGGGGCGCCCCCCCCAAGCGCTGCGCGCCCGGGGCCGTCGCTCTCCCTCCCCCCTCCAAGCGCCGCGCGCCCGGGGCCAACGCACCCCCCCCCAAGCGCCGCGCGCCCGAGGCCGGCGCTCCCCCCATTCGCCATGCGCCCAGAGCGCGGGCGGCCAATCTACGGCGCTCCCGGGGCCAGCGCTCACTGTGCGCCATGAGCCCGGGGCCGGCTCGGGCACCATGCATGCGCCACGTGCCCAGGTTCAGGCCAGCCCCGAGCACTTGGCGGGCGCACACAAATGCCCCTGCAGGCACCATGACTCCCGCGGGCACCGTGTTGGGGACCACTGGCTTAACCATTCTATCAGTGTGCTGTTTGTGCTTACTTGTGCTCTCTTAGGGTATGTCTACACTACCACCCTAGTTCGAACTAGGGTGGTAATGTATGCAATCTGAGTTGCAAATGAAGCCTGGGATTTGAATTTCCCGGGCTTCATTTGCATATTGCCGGGCGCCGCCATTTTTAAATGTCTGCTAGTGCGGACTCCGTGCCGCGCAGCTACACACGGCACAGACTAGGTAGTTCGGACTAGGCTTCCTATTCCGAAATACCATTACTCCTCGTTCCTCGTACCATGAGGAGTAACAGTAGTTCGGAATAGGAAGCCTAGTTCGAACTACCTAGTCCGTGCCGTGTGTAGCCGCGCGGCACGGAGTCCGCACTAGCAGACATTTAATAATGGCGGCGCCCGGCAATATGCAAATGAAGCCTGGGAAATTCAAATCCCGGGCTTCATTTGCATCTCCGATTGCATACATTACCACCCTAGTTCGAACTAGGGTGGTAGTGTAGACATACCCATATGGAGCTGAATTCTCCCTGCTGCCAATTCCCCCTCCCACTGGAGCTCTCCTGCAGGAACTAGATTCCTCAGGATGGGGTTCTTCCCACCTTAGTAACACACACAGACGCTCACACCCACTACCAGAGCACGTCTGAGAGGACTGGGTAATCAGCACTCACAAGCTGACCCCCTTGTATGTCCCTGGACTCAGCTGGCTGAGTTTAACGCAATGCCACACTGCACCCTCATGTGCCTTTGGACTCAGTGGGCTGGATTAAACAGCACTTTAAGCTGCCACCCTCATACGCCCCCAGGTTCAGCACCGCCTATCCCCACTTTCACACCACAGTCATTCATTGGTAAACCACACGATGAGCAAACCCCACAGGATTTTGGGCACTACAGGGATCTTTAGCTTGGGTACAAGAAGCGTTGTTGCAGAGCGAATGGGGAAGCCAAAACAACACCCCTTAAGGAAGAGTGAGCAAAAGAGAAAGAAAGAGAGAGAAGCAACCAGCTTAACAATGAAAGTTATTTATTTCTGAGTAGTGAATAGATATAAAAAAGTTACAATATTAAATCTAACAGTTACAATGTTAAATCTAAATTAAAACTGATTACAAATGTTAGGTAACCATATAACAGTTTACATAGGACAGGGTCAGGAAGCTATGCTTAGAGAGATAGTTGATGGGAGGGAGAGAGAGAGACCTCACCACTCCACGGAGCTTGCACTAATAGGGGTTCCCAGATGATGACGGTAGCCGGGGGTACAGAGGGCAGGAGACAAGCAGAACAGAGCCCCCAGCACGATCAGACAGGAGATGAAGAAGTCTCAATGGAACTGATGCAGTTTAAGTCCAAGTATCGGAACAGTTTTTCTTGGGGCAAAGATACGAGTTTTTATAGAGATAGTTCAAAGAGAAAGAGGAGAGACAATAGAGACTGATCACCCCTGGTTATGGTTGATGTTCCTTGAATGAGCTCACAATGAAGCTAGGCAGTTTCAGTATTTTAGATGTCAATAGGATTGTTACTAGAATTGGTCTGATAATGACTATTTTGGGTGTGAGCAGGCCTGGGTTCATTAGCATCTGGAGCAGAGATTTCCCATCAGGCAGTGCTTCTCTGCTTTCGGTGTCCCATAGTTCACTGCAGTTCCTGCCTTGGAAGAGCTGCTCTCCATTCTGTATGCTAATGAAATGTCCCTCTGTTTCATCTTTAATGCAAATGAGGCTGGGGTGTTTCCTTAATTGTATCCCATTGTCTGAAGCAGTTTAAATGTGTCTTCCCCAGCCTTTTCATTGCTTTGTCTTTGATTCTAGCAGAGGCTTGAGGGAGGGGGATGGTTTTCCATGAATGTCACTCCCTGGCTCCCCAAGAGCACAAAGCTGACAGTTGACCATGTTCTGGTTCCCCAAGAATCACAGAGCTGGTGGGTAACAGATCGCTCTGCAGTTTCCATGGAAACAGTTGACTTGCTGTGAAGGGTTTTTGATATACACATTAGTCGCCTCAGATGCACAGCCAAAAAAGATTTAAATGAACACTGTGGCAAACATTTATAAGAAAACAAAACAATATTTAGATCACGATTGTACATTGTGGACAAGCATTCTTCAAATCATTCACAACCAATTATAGTGACGTGTAGGCTACCAATCTTACAAATAGTACTTACTTTTCTTAGAGTAATACATAACAATCTGCAATGTGAGTCCCTTAGTCAGTGTCATTAAATGTGTTATCACTTTATTTCCCATATTACCTGCAGATAATGTAATCATTAACTCTCAAAATGCTGCATTTCCCTACCAGTAGTACATATATACATAGGCCCAACAAAGGCAAACTTTTCCAAAAAATTGAGTTTGCAGAATTCTTCAAGTGCTTTTTCATGTGCATTCCAATCTGATACCAATCACCTAGCACACACATGCACAGTAGCTGGAAAATTCTCTCTCTAGCAGCTAGCCTTAGGGTCAGCCTTGGTACCCCCTGGAGTGGCACCGAGATGGCAACCTATATAGGGCGCCGCCTTATAGCCAAATAGGCCCAGTCACTTCCTGTCCCTGTCAGAAAGGGTGGACTATGGGTGGTATCGGTACCCTGTTGTGTGTATAATAGTGACAGCTAAGGAGTTTGGAAAAGGAAGGGAAAAAATCCATGTCTTTAGCAGTGATGTAATATTTCTTGTTCTCCTACTTACAAGTTGGTGGGATGAATGGTGAGATCTGCCAGAACACGTTGACCAGGATAAGAAAGGCCTCATTGACAGGCAGACTAGTTTTGCTGACAAAGAGGTGTACAGGATGTGGAACAGCTTTAAATTCTTCCAGAGGAATCTGGAGAGTATTGGCTATTGTGCAAAACACCTGCTGACAGCCTTTAAAATAGTCTCCTGAATTGGGGTGGAGGTATGATAGCCTCAGCTGGGGAAAAAGAGGAGAAATAGTGGTGGTGTAACCTTCACCTCTGTGTCTCTCTCTCATCTGCTAACAGGAGTGGATCAAGCTCTGGGGGTAAGGAGACTAACAAAGATGGCAAACGTAGGTGTGTCTGGCTTTTTTTTTTTATGGAATAGTTTGGAAACTCATGTATATTGCCCATGGATCCAAGTATAGCCAATGTGAAGAGAGTAGCATTTGACATTGCATCCAACAGTGGTCTGTACCAAGACTCTCAGTAACTTGCATGTTGTGGGTAGCAAGAACATGATGTCTTTTGTGCATGTTAGGGCAGGATGGGGTCATCGTTCTCTTCTTCACTGGGAAAGGGTGGTACCACCCTGCAGAAGTGAAAGGAGAAATGTAGAGACTCTGGACATGAGGATGTGGGATCAAGTCTGAGAAGTGGCATGCCATATATCCTCAAGTCCTTGGGGTTTCTGAACTTTTGGGGTAGAGGGATAAGAATCATTGGCACCACAAGTTGCAGTGGTGCTGAGGAAGAGGTGCATTCTCTGAAACTACCAGCAGATGGAGCCAAGGACATACTTGTTGCTAAAGGCTTGCCTCGGTGCCAAGGGTGCAGTTGCAGGAAGCCCTTTCGGTGCCAAGAGCTTATTCATTGTCATACGCCAATGCCAATAAAGCTACCAGTTCCAATTATTTCATTAGTGTCATGAAGCCCAAAATTGAGTTAGTTGGGAGTAGTTGGCACTGGTTTTGAAGGTCTCATTCAGCATTTCCTGTGCCAAGTGATGGTGCCATTGCCTGTAGGCCCGACTTTTCGGGGTCTTTAGACCTCTCTTTAGCTGTAGTACCAGAGCTACTCAGACAGACCCTGAAGCTATATCTAATCCCTGAAGATGTAAAGGCTACTAACAGTGTTCTGGCATGCAGTTCCTCAGTGTGGGAGAGAAGATTTCCTCTTTGAAGGATATGGCGAATGAGGGTCAGTGGACAACCTAACAGAGCATGGGATCTGTGTGGGGGAAGTGTTCAGACCAGGGTCTGAAGTGGTTGCAATGGTTTCTCCATGAGGAGAAGTCTCAGTTGAATGTCTTGGTTCCTTCAGATTGGCAGTCAGATTGTGACAATGGGTGCACTTCTGTGTAAATTGTCCCTCTCCCCAGCAGTGTATGCACTGTGGAGAACTGTTATTTACCGGGAAGGCTTCCTGACTGGAACTTTTAAAGCTGGGTGAGCCAGGCATAAGTGTGAGGGAGAAAGCTTCTCAATTGGGAAGGTCAGGAAGTGGGAAAACAATCTTAAGCTATGAACTAACAGAGAGGATAAGAGAGAGGATTTTTTTAAACCACTGGGAGGATTGTAAAGGAAAAAAATAATTACTAAAATTACCCTAAGCTAACAACTAAGCCATTGTTTAATGGCTCAGAGGATAAACGGCTCTGCTCCAGATTCCAGTTTAGATCAATGGTGTTTGAGAAGGAACATTTGGGGGAACGAGGTTGGACTGCACAGCACAATATATAGATGGTGCTTGTGGCACAGCAGCCACTGTGTCTATCCGTATAGGTTCTTCTTCGAGTGCTTGCTCATGTCCATTCTGATTAGGTGTACGCACGCCGCATGCACGGATTCTGGAGCTTTTTTTCCCTTAGCAGTATCCATAGGGCCAGCAGGGAGCCCCCTGGAGTGGCGCCGGTATACTGGTGCATATATACCCCTGCTGGCCCCTCCACCCCCTCAGTTCCTTCTTACCGCCCCGTGACGGTAGCTGGAGCATGCTTTCAGGCACCGCCCTGAGACCGACAAGGCACCGAGGCACAGATCGCAGTCCCCGGTGCCGAGGGCCTCCAAGAGCTCGAGGGGACGCTCGGCGGAGAGGAGTGCCCAGAAGGTGCGCCCTAAGGAAGGGCACCTTTCTTCTAAGGCCTCCAAAAAGAGGCGCAGCCCGGACAAGGGCAAGAGCCCGGGGCAGTCCGCGGGGATAGGAGAGGTCAGTCGGCCCTCCACCCCAGAAACCTTTGAGGCGGCCCGGGACCTCATTCAAATGGCCGCGGACGAAGGAGAGGGCCCGGTGCTGCAGGAGCGGACCGCGCTGGCGTCGGCCTCGAGCGCCCCCCAGCAGGTTATAGCCGGGTCGTGGGACCCTCTGGGAGAAGGGCAGGCCTCGACCCAGCAGCAGCTCTTCCCGGTGCCGGGTAGAGCACCGGCACTGGAGCCGGGACGAACGCAAGCACCAACCCCGGGCCCCTTCCTGGCAGCACCAGCGGCACTAGGAGCGAGCACGCTCGCGGCGCCGGGGGCACCGGTGCAGGGTCCGGTGCCGCAGATGGGCCCTTGGGCGGTGCAGGGCCCTGCACCGTACTATACGCCGACCGCGGTGCCACAGCCGGTACCCCGCACGGCACCGACGCTGATGCCCCTCCTGGCACCGATCCCTGCTCACACCTTGGGAGCACCAACCCAGCAGCAGGCCACGGTACCGCAGCACATGGCGGCACCGGTGGGTTACTTACCGGCCTATCAGATGCAGCTGGGCACAGTACCGCTACAGCAAGGACCTCCACTTATGCCCCCACCGGCACCGCGTACGGTGCACAGAGGCAAGCCATCGGCCATGGCAGCACAGCGAAAGGTGCAGGCTTCATCGGCCCCTCCCTGGTCGGCATCAGAGTACTCTTCGGAGTCTGAGGCCGAATCGGTGGCATCGGCCAGGTCATCGTACAGGTCACGACCCCGTCATAGGTCTCGCTCATCGGTCAGATCATCTCACCGGGAACCAGTGGACCAGCAGCAGTGGCAGGGGCAACCTCAGTGGTCATTCTGGACGCCCTGGGCGTACCACCAGGCCCAGGGGCTTCCCCCTTCGGTGCTGGTGGCGGGGTCATCCCGTAGGAGCAGCACCCCATCTGCCACCCCTTTGACAGCCCCTCCGCCTGGAGACCGCTCGTCCATGGTGGCGATGCCAAGACCTCTGGTAATCGGTCAAGGGCAGGAGGCTATGTCCCAGACGGGCTCAGTCTATATGGACATCTCTGCCCAGGGGGAACTAGGGGCACAGCTCGGCGAGTAGGAGGCAGTCCCCTCGAGGGAGTGCTCATCATCTTTGCCGGACGAGGCCCTGGCCGACCCCGCGCCCCAGCCCCCGTCAATGGACTCCAGGGCGCACCAGGAGTTGCTCCAAAGGCTGGCGGTCAACCTTGCGGTCCAGCACAAGGAGGTTCATGAGGACCAAGATCCTATGGTGGACATCATAGCGGCAGCGGGCCCTGGCCGAGTGGTGCTCCCACTGAATAAAACGGTGGACAAACTGTCCAAAACTCTGTGGCAGACACCGGCTTCTATTGCGCCGACCCAAAAGGGGGTCGAGAGAAGGTACTATGTACCCCAGGCAGGGCACGAGCATCTTTTTAACCACCCGGCACCGGGATCCATAGTGATACAGGCCGCAGGGCAGAAGGAGCGCCAAGGGCCCCCAGGTCCTACACCGAAGGCGAAGGAGCCTAAGAAATTGGACCTGCTTGGCCAGAAGGCCTACGCCATGGGGGCCTCCAGCTACGTATAGCTAACCAGCAACTAATGCTGGGGCGTTATGCTTTTAACATGTGGACATCAATGCAGAAATTTGTCAGCCAGCTTCCCCCTGAATCCCGCCAGGAGTTCGGGGCCCTGACGGAAGAGGGGAGGGCAGTGGCGCGTACCTCTCTCCAGGCGGCCTTGGACGCGGCTGATTCGGCAGCCCGCACTATGGCCACAGGGGTGGTCATGAGGCGTAGTGTGTGGTTGCAGGTGTCTGGCATCCCACCCGAGGTGCAGACCACTATTCAGGACCTGCCTTTTGAGGGGCCGCGATTGTTTTCAGAGCAGACTGATTCCAAGCTTCCTAGCTTGAAAGACTCAAGAGCGACGTTGAAGTCGCTAGGGATACATACCCCGGCACCTCAGAGGTGCTCCTTCCAGGCTAGACCCTACCCCAGACGGGGGCAAAACAATGATAGGGGCCGCAGGAGGGGCCGTAACGATAGCCGCCCTGACATCTTTAGAGGCAGGCATAGGGGCCCTCGGTCAGACTCCGAGAGAGGCTCAGGACCGTCACCCGGTCACCAAACTAAGCCTTCATTTTGAAGGTACGCCAGAGAGCAGAGTACCAGTCGCACCTACCTGTCCACTCTTTGGGGACCGTCTTTTCCTCTTTTACCAGGAATGGATAAAGATCACGTTGGACTGTTGGGTCCTGGACCTGGTAAAGCAGGGATATACTATCCCCTTCCTTTCCTGCCCTGCCTCCCACCCTCCCTCCCCTTCCCTTTTCAGGGACCCTTCTCACGAGACACTCCTTCGGCAGGAGGTGTCCAACCTGTTGACGCTAGGGGCCATAGAAGGAGTGCCCCCAGACGTGAAGGGAAAGGGTTTCTACTCCCGCTACTTCCTAGTACCCAAGGCGAAAGGGGGCATGCGTCCCATATTAGACCTCCGAAACCTGAACACCTTTATAAGGAAAGCAAAGTTCAGGATGGTGACGCTAGCTTGCATCATCCCATCGCTCAAAAAGGGGGACTGGTATGCTGCTCTCGATTTGAAGGATGCGTACTTCCATATTTCAATTTTTCCAAGTCACAGAAAATTTCAACGGTTCACGGTGGGACAGGACCACTTCCAGTTTATGGTCCTCCCATTTGGACTGTGTACAGCCCCGAGAGTCTTTACCAAATGTATGACGGTGGTAGCTGCATTTCTGCGGTGGCACAGGGTCCAAGTGTTTCCATATCTGGATGATTGGCTCATAAGGGGCAAGTCTCGAGAACAGGTATTGGATCATGTCTCATGGGCCAGGGCTTTGTTCGAGAGCCTCGGCCTCCTCATAAACGATGCCAAATCATTGCTAGATCCCACGCAAGTCATAGACTTTGTGGGGGCCCATCTGGACTCGCCTTTGGGCAAGGCGTCTCTGCCGAGAGACAGATTCATGGCTATTCACTCGCTGGTAATGGGGCTGCAGGAGTTCCCTACTATGACGGCGAGGACCTGTATGAGGCTCCTAGGCCACATGGCGGTGTGCGCTTATGTGGTCCAACACGCCAGGCTGCGCATGCGCCCATTGCAGGGGTGGCTCAGGGTAGCGCACAACCCCTTGAGGTCGCCGCTACATGCGGTAGTGACTATCCCTCAGGACATTCTTCGTTCACTGGACTGGTGGAAGGACGAGGGCACGGTGTGTGCGGGGGTCCGATTCACCAAACCGTCCCCGTCAGTGCAGCTGGTCACGGACGCTTCGGACGTGGGTTGGGGCGCTCACCTGGGTAACCTCAGAACGCAAGGTATGTGGTCAACAGAGGAGGTTCACCTCCATATAAATATCAAGGAGCTGCAGGCGGTCAGGTTGGCCTGCAGGGCGTTCCTTCCCCACCTGCAGAACAGCGTGGTGGCGGTGTTGACAGACAACACTACGGCCATGTTTTATATCAACAAGCAGGGAGGGGCGCGTTCCTCTCCCCTGTGTTGGGAAGCCCTCGATCTATGGGAACTGTGTATAGCCCACGGTATTTACCTGGATGCATCTCACCTCCCGGGAACCAGGAACGGGCTAGCGGACAGGCTCAGCCGCTCGATCCAGGCACATGAGTGGATGCTAAGGTGGGACGTACTCCACGGGGTCTTCCAAAGGTGGGGGGTCTCCCTGCCTGGACCTGTTTGCCACTCTGAGCAACGCCAAGTGCAGGGAATACTGTTCGTACATGGGACACGGTCTGGGCTCTTGGGGCGATGCACTGCAGATCAGCTGGCCCGGGGGCCTACTCTCTGCCTTCCCCCCATTCCCTCTGATCCACGACACACTCCTCAGAGTGCAGAGATTCAGGGCCCAGATCATCCTGATAACGCCAGTGTGGCCTCGGCAGTACTGGTTCACCACCCTGCTGGATCTGACTGTGGAGGGCCCGCTCAGGCTACCCCTCGTGCCGGATCTAATCACTCAGAGCTGCGAGGCCGGGGTAGCATTCCACCTGAGCCTACCATCTCTGCACCTAGCAGTGTGGCTCCTCAGTAGCTCTCAGTGATGGAGCGGGCTTGCTCTAGAGCAGTCCAGGAGGTCCTCCTAGAAAGCAGAAAGCCGTCCACTAGGGCCTTTTACGAGGCTAAGTGGAAGAGGTTTACCTCGTGGCTGGAGGGCAAGACGCTCGCTCTGGGTGAAGGGTCAGTCCCTACTGTTTTGGAATACCTTCTCCACCTGCGAAAACAGGGCCTGGCCACAGCCTCCCTAAGGGTACATCTGGCGGCCATAGCGGCTTTCCACGCCGGGAGGGCGGGGGGGGGGGTCAAAGGTCTATCTTTGCCAATCCTTTGGTTAAAAGATTTCTGAAGGGAATTGACAGAATGATGCCATACGAGAGACCTCCAGTCCCGACTTGGGACCTTAACCTGGTCCTGACTGCCCTTATGAAGCCCCCGTTCGAGCCTCTGGCTTCATGCTCTTTGAAGCACCTGTCCTATAAGGTAGCTTTCCTCGTGGCCATCACCTCGGCGAGGAGGGTGTCAGAGCTTAGGGCTCTCACCTCAGAACCACCCTACACGGTGTTTTTTAAAGATAAGGTGAGGTTGCGTCCACACCCGGGGTTCCTTCCAAAGGTTGTCTCGCACTTCCATATGTCCCAGGATATTTACCTGTCAGTGTTTTACTCCAAGCCACACGCGTCGCCCAGGGAACAGGCTTTGCACTGCCTGGATGTTAGGAGGGCGTTGGCTTTTTATATAGATAGGACACGAAAGTTCCGTAAGTCAATTCAATTGTTTATTTCAGTGGCGGAAAGAATGTATGGGCAGCCAGTCTCGGCGCAGCGTATATCCTCATGGATTACTTCCTGCACTCGGCTGTGTTACGAGGGCGCGGGTAGATCACCGCCGCGCATAAAGCACATTCCACGAGAGCCCAGGCAACGTCGGCGGCGTTCCTGGCCTGCGTGCCAATCCTGGAAATCTGCAGGGCAGCAACCTGGTCATCAGTGCACACCTTTGCGGAGCATTATGCAATTACGCAACTGGCCAGGGAGGATGCTGCCGTCGGGAGGGCAGATCTGTGCTCTGCAGAATGATAATGGAGTAGTTAGTCACCTTCCAACCCCGCCTCCGGAGGGGGGACACGGCTAGGGACTCACCTAATCAGAATGGACATGAGCAAGCACTCGAAGAAGAAGAAGAGGTTACTTACCTCGTAACTGTAGTTCTTCGAGATGTGTTGCTCATGTCCATTCTGCATCCCACCCACCTCCCCGTGTCGGAAGGAGCTGGCAAGAAGGAACTGAGGGGGTGGAGGGGCCAGCAGGGGTATATATGCACCGGTATACCGGCGCCACTCCAGGGGGCTCCCTGCTGGCCCTATGGATACTGCTAAGGGGAAAAAAAGCTCCAGAATCCGTGCATGCGGCGTGCGTACACCTAATCAGAATGGACATGAGCAACACATCTCGAAGAACTACAGTTACGAGGTAAGTAACCTCTTCTTTTCATTCGAGCATGCTGCTATGCTTTACAAATATTAATGAATTAAGTAAGATATGCCTCATCCGAGTGAATTGGGTAAATATTACTCTTCCCATCATACAGACAGGGAGTCAACAAAAAGGAGAGTTTAATGACTTGATTATACAATGTATCATGGGTGCTCCTCTTCCCAGGCAGCCCAGCAGTGTCTGTTCGAGTGCAGGGAGCAGGGATGTAAATCATTGTATGGGGAAGGAGGGAGACTGGGCGCCTGTGCGTGGGATGTAGTAATTGCTGCCAATGTGTGGGAGAGGCCTGGGTGTTGAGAGAGATTGCTCCTGTAGTTCACCAGGGGTAGGTCGTCTTGTTGTTTGGAAGTAGGTGTGAGGCAAGCTCTGTCCCCTCAGGCAAAGCAGAAATGTATCAGCCTGCATGTGTAGTTGTTAATGTTCCCGTTTATTAACTAGGGAGCTGAGCCCCTATTCGCTATGCTCACCAACCCTGTTTCTCCTTGCCACTGGGAACGCCAGGCTGTGTCTGCACCAGCCCTGGCGCCTTCCCCCACCTGCCCTGAACTGTGCCATCCCGGGCCGCTTCTCTCTCCCCGACTCCGACACCACACCAGCTCAGC
The DNA here is from genome assembly GCF_049634645.1 of Pelodiscus sinensis. NCBI lineage: Eukaryota > Metazoa > Chordata > Testudines > Trionychidae > Pelodiscus > Pelodiscus sinensis. The sequence continues at coordinate 108,247,147 of NC_134711.1, forward strand.
TCCCTCTCCCTCTCCACCCCCTCCCCCTGGCTGTGCCAGCCCAGTCACTGCATGGAATAATCCCCTGCTCCTAGCCGAGGCTGTGCCAGGCCTGGTCTTCTCTCCCTGGCTTCTCCCTACCGCGAGCATCAGGGAGTAGGGGAGGGAAGAGTCCATGCAGTCCATGCCTCTCCCAGTACTGGGGTGGGAAAGTACTGTGCTTCTCTTACCCTCGCCCCCTCCTGGAGCACTGAGGCTAGGGGAGGGAAAGGGCCATGTGGCTCATGGCTCCGGCCCCCCCGGAGCTCCAGGGAAGGCCACCTGACTCATGGCTGCTGCCTCATCCCCCGGAGCTCTGGGGAAGGACTTATGGCTGCTGCCCCACCTCCCGGAGCACTGGGAACACCTTGCTGGGAGGGGCTGGGCTGCGTCACACTGGCCCTGCTTTCCCCTGGCCTCTGGAAAGGGGAGGCTAGAGGAGGGCCTGGCCGTGAGCAGCCCCAGCCCTGCACGTATGCCCTGAGAAGGGCCAGGGTGGGGAGTGGGTGGGGCTTGTTCCTGTGGGACACAGATTGATGTAATGTTGTCACTGCTGTCCCACAGGAAAAACTTTTTTAATATATAGATTGTTCCCTTTCTTAGTGAATTCCCCCAGGAGCATAAAACATTTGTAAAAGTTTTAAAGGTCCCTCACATTGCCAGAGAGCTGTAAAGGAGCCTTATTGTCAATGATAGTAAGGGAATCCTCATTCTTCCTTTTTTCCTGTTCCAGAGGGCATGGGCAGTGGGTGAAGTTACTGGTTGGGGGAGATAAGTTCCCCAGCCTGTGGCCCCTGCCCATACTCCACCCCTGCTTTGCCCAGGTCCTGTCTCCCTCCCCACGGTTTCCCTTTTCTGTTCCCTCCCCATATCTGCTCACCCCTTCTAGCCAAATCCCTGAGCCCAAATATAGCAAATTACATTGGTGGGGAGGGAACCCCCTCTTCTAAAATTTCTTTCTAAAGAAAAATGGAGCATGTTTTTCACTGCATGTCAGATTGTGAAGACTGGACATGCAGAAGGTATGAATTAAAAACACTGACTTTGGGAATAAAAAATGTCACATTTTTTTTCATATATTTTGAAATTAATTGAAGATTTATGTGCGAAAATTTGGTAAGTAAGGGCAAGTCAGTTGTTCCATTGAATACAATATTAAATATTATGGAATACATGATACAGCTCATCTCTGTTTTACATTTTTTAATCAGTATTTCTAAGCTGATTTTATATTTTAAAGGTACTCTTTACGCCTTCATAAAGTAATAATTCCAGATTACTACACATTTAAACATACTGAAACAAAGACATATTAAATTAATCACAGCAGTTTAGTGTGTTTGTAACAAAGTTCATTGCCTTTAGACAAAGGGGATACTAATTTATTTTTTGTGATCTCCATAACAGTAGACATGCATATGAAATTTCATCATGTTTGTTGAAAATATTTTCCCACAGATTTTAGGCAGAACAAAGGATTTTCTATCTTACGAACATACTGATTTTGATAGAAGGTTCTTGTCAAACTAGTTAATCAAATAGTCAGAAGTAAAAAAAAGGGAAATTAATTTGTCCAGTTATCTGGAAGGAAAAGGTGGTTGTGCCTTTCAGGTCTCTATTCAGTAGAAGATATTAAGGAGAGCAGAGATGAACAGGAAACCTTTGGATGCAAATTTTTGTACTTTAGTAATTAAAATGTGTATTTTATATAAGGGTGGTCTTTTGAATATTTTCTTTAAAAAGATTATACGTCTGAAGATCCAAGTATTTAAGGCGAAAGCTGAATACAGGCAGTCCCCGGGTTACGTACAAGATAGGGACTATAGGTTTGTTCTTAAGTTGAATTTGTATGTAAGTCGGAACTGGCTCCAGATTCAGCTGCTGCCACTGAAACTGACCAGGGGCTGACTACAGGAAGCCGGAGGCAGAGTTGCTCTGCCCCCAGCTTCCTGGAATCAGCCTGATCAGTTTCAACAGCTGCTGAATCTGGAGCCTGGGACAGAACAGCTGGGGCGCTGCCCGGTAGGTTCCCACAGGACCAACCCGGCAGCACCCCAGCTGCTCTAACCGAGGCATCCCGCAACAAAAGCCTGGTCTTCTGGGGGGGGGGCGCACTAGCTGCGCCCCCTCCCCCCCAGCAGATCAGGGAGACCCGAGCAAAGCCGCAGAGGCGGAGGGACCCCGCTGCCCATGCGGCTTTGCTCCTGTCTCCCTGGGGTGCTGGGGGGAGTCCCCCCCCAGCAGACCAGGGAGACCCAAGCAAAGCCGCACAGGCGGAGGAACCCCGCCGCCCGTGTGGCTGTGCTCCTTTGCCCCCGAGCAAAGCCGCCCAGGCGGTGGGATGCCGCCTGTGTGGCTTTGCTCCTGTTCCCCTGGTCTGCTGGGGGGGTCCAGCAAAGCCGCTGGACCCCCCCAGCAGACCAGGGGGACAGGAGCAAAGCCACCCAGGCGGCGGGGGTCCCGCTGCCTGGGCGGCTTTGCTCCCGGGGAAACGAGCAAAGCTGCCCAGGCGGCGGCTTTGCTCGGGTGTACCTGGTCTGCTGGGGGGGGTCCAGCGGCTTTGCTGGACCCCCCCAGCAGACCAGGGGCACAGGAGCAAAGCCGCCCAGGCGGCGGGGGTCCCGCTGCCTAGGCGGCTTTGCTCCCGGGCAAATGAGCAAAGCCGCCCAGGCGGCGGCTTTGCTCGGGTGTCCCTGGTCTGCTGGGGGGGTCCAGCGGCTTTGCTGGACCCCTCCAGCAGACCAGGGAGACCGGGAGAAGCTTTTCTCGCCCTGGAGGACATGGGTGGCGACCCGCCGTCCGTGAGCTCCGGGGCGAGAAAAGCCCCGTTCGTAAGTCGGATCCGCGTAAGTCGGGGACTGCCTGTACTCAGATTGTGCATCTAAAAATCCACGCAAGGAGTTTTTAATCTTCAGCAACAAACTGTTGAAATATTTAAAGCAAATGTTAAACCATTACAGTTATGCACAACTATTTTTTGTCAGTAAGTTCAGAAACTGACAGTATGTACTTCTGGATTGGCACATGCCTGTTAAATGGCTTCATTGCCACTTAATGGCTCTTTCACAGTTGAAATGTGATAATAGGTCTGGAAAACTTTTTACTTTTATGTTAATAGATCCACTGGAGGAAAAACTCACAATAGGGATTGGAAGAGGGGTATGGTTGAGCGCCAGAACCCAGAAGAGTCATTGCCTTTACTTGCTTCATACCTGCCACTTATGGCTGAGGGCAAACAAAAATGTGATCAGTCAGTCAATATCAAGGGACTGTGCCCCCTGCTTGTGAGGTTCACCAATACCAAGCTCTTTGGTGGCTTTCACAGCCAGAGTGAGAGAGAGCTATGCTCACCAACTTCCCTCTCTCTGGGGGTCGGTGTCTGGCCCGGGGGGAGGGTGCAGGAGCGGGCTGGGTGTGTGGAGTCTCTGCTTGAGAGGTATGAGTGAGGGGGTTGGGAATGTGGGGTCCTGTGGAGGATGTATGTGAGGGGACTGGGGAAGCAGGGTCTTGGCAGAGAGGGGGACTTTAGGGGGCCTGGAGTGCGGGGTCTTGGCTGGGTGGTGATTGAACGGGATGGGGGTGAGGGGTCTCGGCTTGGAGGGGTGAGTGAGGGGGTGAGGGTGCAGGGTCTCAGCTTGGGGGATATGAATGAGGGAGTGGGGCTGAGGGGGCTGGGGATGTGAGGTCTCAGCAGGATGGTGTATGAGGGGACTGGGGTGATGGGTCTCGGCTTGGGTGAGTGGGGACTCATACCATATTTAAAATTCCCCCTGGGCACCTAAGACAGGCACCTAAGCTCTTCGCTGCCCCAGAGCTTGGGTGAGTAGGGTCAGGGAACACCATCCACAGCAGGGGCACGCATAGCACCATGGAGGCCACAAGCCTCCCACCTCCCTGAGAATCAGTTTTATAATCTCCCTTACCTTAGAGCACTAGTTAGCTCAGCATTGAGGCTGGGCATATGTAAGATGTACAAAATTGCCTGCCCAAATGGTGGTTTAAAGAAAAGCTTCTAAGCATGTCTAGTAACACTCACCCTTCTGGCTATTTCTGGACCATCCCAGTTGAGTTACCCTGATCTGCATCCTCCCACCAATTTTCTCCTTCTCTAAGGAAAAAAAATGCAACTTTATAAAGCATGTGGATTATATTATATTAAGTTTTGAAAAACTCAGGTTTTATACAAATTTATACCCCCATAGCATGCAGCTCATCCATTATATTTTGTGATATCTATTTAAAACATTTATATATTCTACTTGACATTTAACAAATCATTAAATGAAATTAAAATATATACTGTATCTTTATGATAAAGTTAAAGTGTGGACCTTAACTTTTGCATGTCCTGAATAGCCCTCTCATATTTTAACTGTGTCATATCAATGGATTTTATTTAAAATTCTTACTTTGAAGGGAAAAGACTCCACCACATGTAAGTGTGCATTTCAAACAGTCACTCTGTGGTATGTACAGGAAATGTAACTGTGTCTCCAAGAAGTATGGTTGCTTAACACCTATGGGCTACGTCTACACTGGCACCCCTATCCGGAAAAGGGATGCTAATGTAGCACGTCGGAATTGCAAATTCCGCGGGGGATTTAAATGTCCCCCGCAGCATCTGCATTTACATGGCTGCCGCTTTTTTCCGGCTTGGGGAAAAGCCGGAGAAAAGCGCCAGTCTAGACGTGATTCTCCGGAAAATAAAGCCTTTTCCGGAGGATCTTTTATTTCCTACTTTCAAGTAGGAAGTAAGAGATTCTCCGGAAAAGGCTTTATTTTCCGGAGAATCACGTCTAGACTGGCGCTTTTCTCCGGCTTTTCCCCAAGCCGGAAAAAAGCGGCAGCCATGTAAATGCAGATGCCGCGGGGGACATTTAAATCCCCCGCGGAATTTGCAATTCCGACGTGCTACATTAGCATCCCTTTTCCGGAAAGGGATGCCAATGTAGACACAGCCATGCTGTGTAAGTGCAGTCTTAAGGGTTTTTCTTCAGAGTTTACAGACAATTGAATTGATGTCTTACAGTCAGCAGCAAAATGACTTGGCTGAGAAAGAGGGAGTACATCTGCTTTTTAGGCATGTTAAGAAGCAGGTATTTGACTAATCATGTAGTTGATAACAGTTTATCAACTATACAATTAGTTGATAAGGGAAGGCGCTCATACTGGGTGCGGGAGCTACCCCCACTGCAGCACTGCAGTTTAAAAGTAGTAAGAGCAAGGCTGCCTGCCCGCCCAGCTCTTAATACATTTAAACTGCAGAGCCGCAGCAGGGGTAGGTCCCGGACCTGGTGTGAGCTGGGACTGAGCCTTGCCATGGACAGAGGCTGCTCTGTGCAATGCTGCCATGAAGCAGCCTCCGCCTGTGGTGAGCCAGGGGTCGCTGCAAGCAGAGGTTGCTTTGTGGCAGTCTCCCCTGCCCCACCCCTCCCACGATTTTGCCTCTGATAGAGGTAGCAGCATGGCTGGGAGGGAGGAGGCAAGTGGCACTATGGAATTAGTGCTGGGGGAGACAAGGCAAGAAGAGCCATGGGTTATTGGGCAAGGGACCCGGTTTGGGTTGCCCAACTACTCTGGAGCCATTTGTGTATACATGCCTCTAAGGTCAGGGCTCTTCGCACCTTAAAAGGTCTACAGCCGACTCCTGTGAACGTTATGGAGTCCAAACCCCTGATGGCACAGACGTTCTCTGAAGCTTCCCTGGCACCAAGAAAGCAGATGCCTCCAACCGTGCCGCTGACACAGCATGTGCTTCAGCAAATGACAAATGCTCCCCACGAGGCAAGCTACACGCTAAGACCTCTTGGAGGCAGTAGAGTATTGTCAATCCCCTGAGACAAAACAGCACTTTCCACCTCCCTGTAGACATAGGTCAGATTCTTTAGGGCTCACCCTTTGTCACCAGCATCATGATCAGTCCCTTGTCCCTGCTGTCTCATTGTGGATTGCCAAGAAGGAGGCATCAGCCTCTGTGCTACCTACACCTTTTGCCCTCCCACCATTCACCCTCTCAGCACAGATCTTGATTGTTGCGAGAATCACAGGTCCGATGATAAATACCCAAGGGGGGAAGGACAGAACCAGGTGGACAGTTTTATCAAATAAAAAATATTTATTTATGACAGTGGTGAATTTATAGTATTTATTCTAAGATTTTTAATAGACCGTGTTAATAATGAATTTACAGTATTTATTGTATTTATTCTATGATTTCTAGTTAAACATGTCAGAGATATAAGGATGGGAACGGCAAGGGGAATAGTCTCTAATCTTAAAATATCCAGCTACACTAATTAAATAACAGTGATAACTACAAACTCTATGTACTACCCAAAAACAAGTACAACACTAAGCTTATACAACAAGAAAAAATCAAATCTTACATACCAACTTACACAGCACATGGAACATTTCACAGATATTGGTTCTGTTGCGAAGGCCTTGGTTACGCCCGAGAGTCGGGGGAGGAGGCTGGTCGGTTATCAGGCCGGCAGCGCTTTGAAGTATACGAGAAGGCACACGCACGGTGGTACGTGTGTTGCAAAGACCTCTTAGAGCGAACTGTGCGATGGGTATTTATCCCCAAATCTGCACATCGCTTTCCCGTGCTTGCATATTACCATATATGGCCCAATGGTCACCAAGTGGGGGGTCTGTGTCCCAGGGGTAGGGCCAAAACTGTGCAGGTTTCATGCGACCAGGTAAGCCCCACAGTTCTCACGCCAAGGTGACGGGTGGGAGATTCTGAGGCTATTTTCCTCTTTTCGCACCTTCCCTTTTTCTAAAGGCAATGGTATGCAGGAAGGGTGCGGCCGGTTTCTCAAGGAGTACTACAGCCCACTATAGCAAGAGCGGCCTGGCCAAACTTTTTTACTGAGGGAGCAGTTTCTTTTATCTAACATTGATCACCTGCCCAATGGGAGCACTCACTATGATGTCACCACTCCGCCCAATACCCATCTTCTCTCTCCTGGCACTGGAGGCAGCAGTCAGAAGGCAGACTCTGCACTGACTGTGCTAGAAAGGGCCTGCGGCAGGTGGAGGACTATTCCAGCAGGGCCAGGAGCTGGTGGCAGCCTCAGCCTCAGGACTGGGATCCTACTTAGTTGGTTAACCGGTTAAACATTGGGTTGATCTAAATGTTTAATCAGTTAACTGATTGATCAGGATTTTACATACCTGTTGTCCAGTATTTGCTCAAAGGATTTCATTGTGTATCATAGTTTACGTCTGCCACTGCTATGAGCTGGCCAAAGTGGTAATAGTAAAGGTGCACTCAGCTAGAGTGCAAGTGTCATCAGTGGGCTTTCTGGCTCAGGTGCCAGTCCAAGAGATTTGTAGAGCTGCTACTTGGTTGTCTTGCCACATATTTATGTTCTATTACTAATTTACCCAGCAGCCCGGGAACAGTGCTGGCTTGTTAGTTGTCATCTGTAGCTATAGGATTTCAGGGCAGAGCAGGAACAGTCTATTTGGAAAGTGCATATCAAATGGCAATTGCTGCTGTGTACAAATAGCTGTAAGTTAGAACGAATACTTTTCACATCTAGCACTAATACTGCTCCTTATTGAGGCTATTTACATGCTAGGTGATACATTTTGAATTTCAAATATTTTTGACATTTTTTTTATCAGAAAACATGTGGTTAGAATTTGCCACCCCTTGAATGTCCCATTGCACATAAGGAATACTTCACCACAACTCTAATTTAGACACTACATTGTTACTAAACTATATTATTGCTTATCTTAATAATTAGCCTTAGTAATTATATTGGTATTTTCCTTCCAAGGGAAGTGAAGCTTCCTTGTCTACCTACTTGGCACAATTTACATGCCATACACAGCTTTCTAGTGTCTGCTGTCTGTCTGCAAGTGGCCCTTTAATAAAAATGGACCAAACATCAGAGCAAGAATGCAGTTCTTCTCATAATTCTTCTAAATATGTATATGAACCTTTCCTGGCTAATCAAATAGGATTTTGGTTTTTGAAAGTACATTTTGTTCGTAAAATACCTAATACATGATAAATTGACATAGCTTTTAAAGCCTTGGTTACTAAGAGAAAAGCCATATCTGTTTTCAACTGGTTATTAAAAATCCTCTGAGTTGATGCATGATAGATCTCATTAACCATATGTTACTTTGAAATTACATGAAACAGAAATTTGATAATGAGTCTAGCAAACAATGGTAGGAAAAAATCCACAATGGCTGGAAGTTGAAGTTAGACAAGTTCAGAATAGAAATAAGATGCACATTTTAACAGTGAGGGTAGTTAACTGTTCGAAATACCTACCAAGGGATCCAGCAATTGAAAATTTTAAAACAAGTTTATATTTTTTTTCCTAAAAAATACGCTCTAGCACGGGGATGAGCAGAAGGGCCTCCGCAGGCCAAGTGGGTGGATCCAGTCCGTGGAGGCCCTGCTGCTCCCCCGCCCCCAGGCCAATTAGGATCTGGGAGCGGGGGCAGCATGCAAAGCTTCCTCTGCCCTGACAGTAACATGCAGCGCTGGGAAGCGCCAGGCACTCCTGACAGGGCTGGAGGAGGCTTCACACGCTCCCCCACCCCCAGGCGAATCAGGGCCCGGGAGTGGGGGAGCATGCAAAGTTTCCCCTGCTCTGTCCCTACCCTGCGAGCAGTGCACAGTGCTTAAAAGCGCAACACGCTCCTGGCAGGGCTGGAGGAGCGCACAAAGTTTCCTCCACCCTGGCCCTGACCTGTGAGGAGCATGGTGCACTTAGAAGTGCCGCATGCTCCTGGCAGGGCAAGAGAAGACTTCACGCGCTCCCCGGCCTCTAGGCCCTGATTGGCCTGGGGGCGGGAGAGCGCACGAAGCCTCTTCCCACCTTGTCAGGAGTACATGACACTTTTAAGTGCCGTGCAGGGCAGGGACAGAGCTGGAGGAAATTTCGCACGCTCCTCCGCCCCCAGGTCCTGATTGGGCTGGGGGCGGGGGAGCGTGGGAAGCCTCCTCCCAGCCAGGGGCGTGGACACCTATGGGAAAGGAGGGTGCAGGGGGAAAAAGGCTGTCCCCCACTCCCACACCATGATTGTATTCCAGCTCTGCCCCTTCTGCTCGAGGCCCCACCCCTTCCGGTGCATCCTGGGGCCACTTCAGTCATTTCTGAAGTGGCCCCTGGCAAAAAATTACTGCCCACCCCTGCTCTAGCACAACCAAAATTATTGGACTTCAATCAATAATTAATTCTGGGAAGACCTATGAACTCTTATGTAGGAAGTCAGATTAGATTGGGGTGGGCAATAATTTTTTATGGGGGGGGGGGCACTCCAAGAATTTGGGAAGTGGTCAAGGGCTGTACTCTTCCATGATATTAACGGAGGAGCGGGGTCTGGGATGGAGGTTGGGTGCAGAAAGGAGCTTGTGGTAAGGGATTGGAGTATAGGAAAGGATGTGGGGTCTGTGAGGGAGTTTGGGGGAGAGAGATAGTTGTAACTTGGAACAGGGGACTAGGGTGCAAAAGGGAGTGCAGGGGTTTGGGTTAGACCTTGGGCAGGAGGGGTGTGTGACCTGGGGCAAGGGACTAGGGTGCAGGGCTTTGAGCTGTGACCTAGGGCAAGAGGGGGTTGTGAGCTGGGGTAGGGGATTGGGCTGCAGGATCTGGGTGGGAATATGGGTGCAGGAAGGCAGATGGTTTGGTTTGTGACCTAGGACAGGAGGGGCTGTGACCTGGGACAGGGGATTGGGGTGCAGGATCTGGGAGGAGATATAGGTGCGGGGGGGAGAAGATGACAGAGGGTTTGAGTTATGCTGGTGGGGTGCCGAGAGTTGGGGTGCCAGAGGCAGGCTCTGTCCAGGCGTCGTCTTAGGAAGACTCCCTGCCTGCCCTGATCCTGCACAGGAAAGTCTGAAGGGTGGGGTGAGGGAGGGGGGCAGAGTGCTTCGCAAGCTGCCTGTTGACAACAGGCAGCTCCCATTGGCTGGAAACTGGCCAATGGGATTGTGATGGTGTGGGAGCATCAAGTGAAGCTGCTCTCTCCTCCCTCAAGGCACTTAGCTGTTCAAACAGAGCCCCTCAGCAGCTGCTTTTCTTTGTGGCATATGTGGGGCAGGTAGGGAGCCTTTCTGAGGCTCCCTGCTGCATCCACAGGCCAGATTTGGTGGCTTGATGAGCTGGAATGGGGCCTGCATGCTGTATTTTGACCAAACCTGGACTAGATTATCATAATACTCCCATCTGGCCTTAATCTCTGACTTTATTCATAAATCACTATATGGAAAACCTCAGTACAAAATTTATTCCATTCAGAACACAGTTTTCATACATTTATTTTTAGTTAGTGGAATTAACATTTTGTGAGAGGTATGATTAGGAATTTGTACAAAGATATTCTGTTTTATTTTAGTAGGTATGTGTAGTACAGTAACGGTTTATTTTTCATCTCTGTGAATATTGTATGTCCCTGAACTGGAGATTTAGTTTATCAGGAACTACAGCCATTTTATTCCTGAATGAGAGCATCCACAGGGGGATTTGCCATACTTGATTATGAACCTGGACTTTGTAGCTATACTTGATTTACCTGAACTTTCCTGAGTATCCCTGTGTAAACAAGTCCTTTGAGACTTGTGAGGCTCTGAGATTTACACATCTCACCTAACTTGCATCTGTCTGGATTTCAGTAAAGAATTTGACATACCTCATGGGCAGGGCTTGACAAGCGGTGGCGAGCCCTGCTCGCCAGCCGCATGGTTTGGCACGCTGCGCATGCTCAGATTGCGCTGCGGCGCCGTGCTGGCTTAAAATCTACTCACCCTGGGTGAGTAGATTGACTAATTTGTCGAGCGCTGCTCATGGGATATTATTAATGAAGATGGACAAAATGGGATTAATACAGGAATTGGTATGTGGGTTAAGGATGAAATTAAACTCGAACAAATACAGAGGTTGTCAAGCTGTTCCCCACTCTGGCACAACGAATACAGAAGTGTGGGCCCACAAGAGCACTCTACAACCTTGCCTCTATAGGGTCTGGTACAAATCCCCCTCCTCCCCCCAAAATCCTAATACTCAGATTTTGAGGAATCCGTTGCCACTACCCAAGTAATTCCAAGAAAACCAGGGAAGAGATCACTTGGGAAATCTTCTCCCTAAGGTAAAACTCTCCCTGTGCCCCAACCTCTGTTTTACTTGGAGTTGGGAAAAACAAGAGGGAATTCACAGACAATGGTCTCTACCCTTGTAACTAGGCACTGAGTCCTAAGGACACAACAATCAACAAATCCCAGTTAATTAGAAAATAAAACAATCCTTTATTACAAAACAAAATTACAGTTGCAAGCATATTAAAGTGGCTAGACGGGAAGAGCCACCAGTTGATATAGATATTCAGGGAAATCCCCTGGGCTAGAACTTAGTTACAAAGAAAAAAACAAGCACAATTAACAGCTCAGACATTATTTCCAAATCCCCAAACAAGGAAAACAACAAATGCTGATGGACTACCTAAACTTTTCCCTATTTACACGTTTTAAGAAGTTTATTCTTGGAGAGAGAAGTATCTCCCATCTCCCTCAGTCTTTGAAGAAACTGCTTTGCCTCTCAAACACAGAAGAGAGAGAAACACTCCTCTGTTCCTGTTTGAAATTCCTATCTGCATTGTTATTGGCTGACTACTCGATACCTGGCTAGGTACAGGAGACATTAGTTAACCGCTTAGTCACCAGGTGCTGGTCAGCACTCCTGAATATGGCAGAGTGTACCACCAGAATAAGGGGAATGGAGAACCTGTCTTAAGAGAGGAGACTGAGAGACCTTGGCTTATGTTTAGCCTTCGCAACATGAAGGATAAAAAAAGGCTATGATTGCAGTCTCTAAATACATCAGAGGGGTAAATACTATGGAAGCACAAGAGCTATTTAAGATAAAGGACCAAGTTGACATAAATGGGTGTAATCTGAACATGACTAAATATAGGCTAGAAAATTAAAAGAAGGTTTCTATCCATCAAAGGAGCGAGGGTCTGTGTCACCTGCCTGGTCAAACCTAGGGACTTGTGGGATAGTGTATTCTCCTTGTGAGTAACAGGAGCATCCCGTCCTGAGCTTACTCTAGCCCCGTTTTACCTACAGGTGTGAGGCTGCACACACAATTGGGCCAGGGCCTTCGGCATGGCAGCTCGCTCCTGACTGGCAGCTCGCTCCTGACTGGGGCCGTATCTGCGTGCCTCTTGCCCATGAGGCCCTTCAGGTGTCCAGCCCCCAGTCTTAAAGTTTGTCCTAAACAGATTCCAAATCCCGGGGCTGCAGCCAAGCTAGTCCATCCTCGGCTGCATGCCCCCGAAAGTACTATGGGTTTTTCTTCGATCACGGGTCAGAGTCGGGGGACCTGGGCCCTCACTCTCAGCCAGGTCCTGGCCCAGGACCCAAAGGATAGTGGTTCCTCCCACTACCCAGGTGGTGGGGGGAAAACCGCATCTCACCAACCCTCATGGTGTGTACTCCCTATCTTGGGCCTCTTCCTACCCGTCCTAAATGCTTCTGTGACGCCGTTCTCCCAGCGGGCCTGCCACGGGTCTTACCCACCAGAGCTGACGTCGTCTACTCTGTGGCAGTGGTCCGATGCTGTCAGGATCAGCTCCCGTTGTCCAGGACTCGTCGGCTTGCTTGCCTGCTGGGGAGTCTCCTAGGCTGGCTGACTGGCTCAGTCTCCACCAATCCAGCCGGGAATGGGCTAACACTGGAACTGCCCATGGTGGCTGCTTTCCCTTGAGGTGTTGTTGGGTTGCTCCTGGCCCAGGGTCCGAATAGAAGGCCACGTGGCCTCCACTTCTGACCCGGGTGGCCTCACCTCTGACCACCTCCCCTCCAATTGCTTGTGGGCCCTTACTGTCTCATGTTGCTCTGGCTCAGGGCTTCCCACGGCAACTTCCTGTGCCTCTCGGCATTCTCCCCTGCCCTCTGCTACCTCCACGCTGGTCTGCTGCCATGGCTGCGGTGCCAACTCGCTCCTCCCCGCTTGTTGGCTGCATTGTTCCAACCTTTAATGTTGCTGCGTAGCTGCCAGAGCATACTCGGTAGCGCCTGAGGATGCTTGGCAGCTTGCCCCAGAGCACGGAAACCTCCTCTCGTTGGGCTCAGGATGGGCTCGCCCCGTAACAGTGTAGAACAGTTTTTTCTTCTAGGAGTGGTGGGGCAAATAGCCTAAATATAGTTTTAAGATGGCGCTTGATGAATTTTTATGTACAGTATTATATGATGCAGTATGCTGAGCATATCCTTTACATTCCTCTTTTAATACAATGTTAGATATTTTAGATGAGCTACTTCCATCTATATAATCATGGTTTTCTTAAGGTTTTATGAGAATAGGCCAATTCTTAATAAATTCTTCAGAACTATTAACCACAGAATTCTATCAAACACTTTGAGAGAGAGATAATTTGGATCCTCCTGCTCTCCTACAGTAAAGCTGAAGCAAAATGGTAGTCATGGAAGTATTTTGTGATTCAACATTTTATTTTATTCCTGACGATGATTTTTTTTTAAATTGATCTTTATTCACCCTGGTAGTTGCATATGAGGCATCTGTTCAGTATTTCTATCTTTATCTTGGTGTATGGTCCTTTGTCTTCTTTACTGGGTACCATCCAAATTCTGATAGTATATGAAATTATACATTTACATTACTGTTTTGTGGTCTTGTCCACGGTAGCATCTGATTGCATCACAGGCATTTAATGAATTCATCTTTATAAGGTCTGTAAAGGTAAGAGCATTATCTTTATTTTATAGATGAGGTGACTAAGACAACTAGAAAATGAGTACTAGGGATGTGAATGACTAGTTGAGTAGTTACCTATCCAATAAGCAAATGCTTATTGTCAGGGCTTGACGAACGGTGGCAAAAGCCGCTTGCCAGCCCCGCACTGTGCATGTGCAAGACCTGCATTGCGCATGCGCGCGCCGCAAATGAACGGGGCGCCCTGCTGAAATCTACTCGCCACAAGCGAGTAGATTAAATACTTTGTCGAGCCCTGCTTATTGGATAGTCACAGTAGTCGACTAGCTGTTCCCCCCACCGTGCTGTGTCTTATCAGAAAGAGGCAGAAAGGGTGGGGGAGAGGAGAGGGTGCTTCAAAGTGGCAGCACCGTGTGCAGCCCAGGGCCAGCTGGGGAGTCCCCAGGATGCTTGTGGTGTTTCAAAGTGGCAGACTCCACTGGGAGACTCCCCTGCTGACCCTGGGCTCCATGCTGCGCTGCTTTGAAATGCCACGTTGAGCCTGATGCTGACCCCGGGCTCCATGCAGTGCTGTTGCTTTGAAACACCACTGGGAGCACGAAGCCAGCAGGGAACTGCCCCTGCAGCACTTTTGCCTTTGAAGTGTAACAGCCCTGAAGTGTAGCAATTAATTGAAATGTAACATCCCGAGTGAGTAACCTGATGGCACACAGTGAAAAGGGCAGGGCCAGGATTAGAATTCAAAACTTCCAGTCATGGGCTCATTACACAAGATCACACTGCGTTACTAGGAGATGTACCGAGTATTCAGACCTCCATTTATTTTAATTGTAGTTGTCAGTGCTCAACACTTCTGCAATTTAGGCCTCAAGTGTCTCAAACAGGACAATCAGAAAATAAGAAACACAGAATTCATCATCATTGTCGTCCTTCATGCCCACTGGCGTATATGGCAGCAACAAAGGTCCTCCACTTCAGTCTGTCTCTGGCCAGCCTCTCAATAGTGCCCCAAGTGTAATTCATGCTCTTCATTTTTACTTCAGTGGTTTGGTGCCATGTTGTTTTGGGTCGTCCTTGTTTCTGCTTCCCTTCAGGGGTCCCGTGCGCAGCAATCTTTGTGATAGAGCTTCCATCTTTCCTGAACACATGCCCAATCCATCTCCAGCGTCTTTTCATAATGATGATAGCCATGTCATCTTGTTTACACTGCACAAGCAGGTTCTAATTAGAAATTATGCTTGGCCAAAATATACGGAGGATCATCCGAAGACTTCTGGTATGAAAAGTCAACAATTTATTGAGGTTGTACTCTGTCATCCACCAGCATTCTGATCCATATAATAGTGTCGATAAAACAAAGCTCTGATAAAACTTCAGTTTGGTATGGATGCTGTACTGTGATAACCTCCATACAGCATTCAGACTCACGAAGACATTTCTGGCTTTACTGAGTCTGCTCTGGATATCACTTCTGACACCTCTATCTTTACTGATAATAGTACCCAAGTATGTAAAGCTCGCTGTGATAGGTAGATCGTGGCCATCGATCTTAACTGATGCTGGTGCCTCAATATTTAGGGTCATGACTTCTGTCTTCTTCTGTCTAACTCTTAGTCCGACCTATTTTCCGAAGGTGCAGAGTCGATTTGTCTACTCTTGTATATGACAATGCGTATGGGAGAGCAGCATAAGATCATCAGCAAAATCAAGGTCCTCTAATATGGAGAAGACAGTCCATCTGATGCCTGTTGGCTCATCTTCTATTGTATGCTGCATAACCCAGTCTATGACTAAGTTAAAGAGCATCAGAGACATGATATATCCCTGCCTTAGTCCAATCTTAACTTTGAAGCGTAGATCATTGTTCCCCACGCTGCATGTGAAATGGTTATAAAAGCTCTTAATTAGCTGTACTACTTCTTGTGGTATTCCAAATGCTCTCAGAATACACCAAAGACTATCCCTATAAATGCTGTCAAAGGCTTTTTCGAAATCAATAATGTTGATGAACAACTGGCTCTGCCATTCAGTGCATTGCTCAATGATGTTAGTACAAAAATGATGTTGCACAGTACACACCTGCTTCCTTTATGAAAGCCGGCACACAATTTAAGTGGCCACCAATCAAGATTTTGGCTTATGAGTTGCCCAGTGTTATATAGAAAGTCAGTGGTAAAGGTAGGGTTAGAATAGATTTCTCTGGTGTGTCATTCACTTCCCTTTACTGTAAATTGCAGCTTCCTAGTATTATCAGTGCAATACAAATCATGACGCTTCAACACAGCAGCACATACTTCTGCTACTTGAGCATGAGGACTTAGCCTTCTCCTGCTGACTAACAGTTATCTTCTGCGATCTAGTCATTGGAAATAGTTTGTGATCAGCAGATCAGCATTCCCCTTTCACAGACTGCATATGCAATGACAAAGATAGGGCATTTTCTTTCTGAGAGGCAATGTGGCTAAGACCACGCTGTTTGGATTTGATATATTGAAGAGCTGAGCTCTGTTCTCTACCGATGTAACCTCTCAATAGGATATAAGTCATTGCTTAATAAAGGTTGTGCAAAGATACAAAATTAAGTCAGTAGAACTAAATATTAGAATTCACAATCTCCTAATCCTCTTTTGCTTAATTATTATTTCTTTTCTCCGATCAATAGTTTCTTGCTGTACCCCTGCAGGGTATGAGAGATAAGGTTCTACTGTCATCTATGGTGTCTTTGAGCCCAGCCTGTCTGTCTCTCCATTGCTGCAACAAAGGCAGTTGGATTGAGTCTCTGTTCCCAGGTTTCCACTGCTGTTTCAATGCTGCAGTTTGGGCAAGAGATCAAAATTAAGCATTGATACCATAATCCAGAGATGAGAAATGTTGATTTTCAACACCTTATAACTCAACCAATTCAGAGTGGAATTTCATTGGCTAAGCAAAAGGCTTCCCTGTGTTCGTGTGACATTTTCCTTTGCCAAAGAACAAAGACCTCTTGCAAATAAGGTAGGTATTAGAGCTTCTCAGATAAAGGCTGCAAGAAACTGCCTTTATGGTGTGTTATATCTGTTTCCAGCCATTTAGTTGTTATTTTTATCCCATTTTTTATAGTCTTGGGACAGGAAATATCTGCATATTTAGGAAGTACTTAGCACAGGGATGGGCAATAATTTTTGGTGGGGGGCTACTCCAATACTTTGGTAAGTGGTCAGGGGCTGCACTTTTCTGTGGAGGGGGTGCAGGGTTTAGGTTGGAGGTTGGGTGCAGAAGGGTGCATTGGTTGAAGGATGGGGGGGGGTGCAGGAGACTATGGGGTCTGAGAGGGTTCTGGGTAGAGGAGGGGGTTGTAACCTGGGTCAGGATTGGGGTGTAGGGTCATGGCAGGAGTGTGGGTGCAGGAAAGGATTCTGGCCTGGGGTAAGGGTGTAGGAGGGAGTTGTTACCTGAAGAGGGCTTGAATGGTGATCTGGGGGAGGGGGCTGGGGTGCCAGAGGCAGGTGCTGGCTGGGAGGAGTTTACCAAAGTGTCTTACCCCAAGGCAGGTAGGGTTCCCTTCCTGCTGCAGCCCCAGACAGCTTGAAAATACAGACTGCACCCTCCATGTGGTTCTCAACTCCAGCTACCCCAGTCTCTCAGGCCAATCTCTCAGCTCTGATTGGCTGGATGTTTCTAGCCAATAGAAGCTGAGAGATTGGCTGAAGTCAGTTCTTATTGGCCGGTTGTTTCTGGCCAATAGGAGCTGAGGATTGGGCTGGGGGTGGGGAGATGGTATAAAACCTCCTTCTCCTGGCAGAGCAGAGAAACTCAGGGACTGTGATTTAAACTGCGGCAGCTACATTACTGAGGTCCTGGCAGGATGGTCTGCGGGCCGGATCTGATGGCTTGTCGGGCCAAATCTGGCCTCCAGGCTGTATTTTGCCCAGCCCTGAGCATATAGTGGGTACTACTGGAATAAAAATAACACTCTGTACGATACAGTACAGTATTTAGGCAGAGTCTGTATTTGTCCTGGGCTCTTCCAGGTCTCTCTCTTTCACTGAACATAATGGAAAGATTTTTTTTTCCCTTTTGTAATAGTTATTGCATTTCTTCCTACTGGAAACGGAAGTTATGTAAGTTGTGTGCCAGAAGCTGTTAAGGAAAATTTTTGTTGATCAAAACAGGACACTTTCTATTAATGGGAGTCTTTCCACATGCTAAAAATTTCAGTGAATTTTCTTCAGTACTATTTCCTCTTTCCCCTACCTAGATGTTTGAGAACTTAAAAAGTCAAAGAAAGATTAATGATTTTTAATTATAAAATTCAGAGAATTCAAACTCTGTTCTCTCTTCACCTCCCGTTAAATGTATTTCCACTACTGATGGAGTTGTAAAAATGGGGTTTTAATCTTGGTATTTTTAAAGATGTAAATTGGGGCTTCTGGTTTCACACAGGTTTTAGTCAAGTCACAGATATTTATGGAATTTACACTTGTTATTTTTGTGTGACTTTTCTTGTATGTGGCCTTAGTGAAAACATTGACAAAAAACTCTCTGCTTGACTGTCAAGTTTGAGAGTAGTATTTTTAGGATTTTTTCTGGTTTATTTACCTGTTGACTTTTGCTAATGTCAGTCTAAACTAAACATCTATCTGTAAGAATAGTTTCCCAGAAAGAACACGGAAAATTTATTCACGCACACCTTGTTGGAAGTATCTTTGTCGTCATATACAGGTATAGGGCACATCTATACTTGCCTGAAAATCGATGCTGTGGCATTCAGTATTGGATTTAGCGGGCTTTCTATGGACTTGCTAAGTGAAATACTGAGGGCATCCCCCTCAGTGCTGGTACTCCTTGCTGTCATGAGAAGTAATGACAATTGAGAGGAGCATTTTTCCTGTTTACTCTTGCTGTGAAGATGACACCAAAGCTCAATGTCATTTACATAGCTGGAATTGCATACCTTATGCTGACTTTTGGCTATAGGGTAGCCTTTTCTATAAACATTTGGAAAATTCTATGTTTTAGAAATGGAGTGGTCTAAAAATTTGGAAGTCATGCATTCCAGAGTGCTAAATCTTGCTCTGACTCAGACTCCCATTGTGACCTTTGTCAAATCAGTTCACTATTCTGCTTCTGTTTCAGCAATAGAAAACTTACCTACTTGACAGAGTTTTAAGCAATACCTTTGCATATCTTTTGAAAGGAGTACATACATAGGCTTTGCAAGTTCTGCTTGCTTGTTCATTTGAGTGCAAGGACTATTTGCATTTTGACTAGCAAATAAAATACTGTCTTTTTCATTACCATTTTTATGGAAAGTGTGAGTAAATTTTTGTTTGGTCTGGACTAGGAAATGTTCATGACTTTATGGCTTATGCAAGTATTTATTTATTAGATAAATTGCAATCACAATTTAGATTTTTATGCACCCCTGCACAGTGGATTTGGGATTTAGCAACGTTTTTGTTGACTGCATTTCTCTCACTGTATTTAATATCATAGTATGTGATTTGAGAGTGATACCTACATTTAACATCTAAGCCCCTGCTGTTCATTTTTTAAGTGAATACAGAAAAGGGCACACAACTATAACAGATTAATTTTTTTCTCCAGCTATCTATTTGTATCCTGCAGCAACTTGGAAAGTATGATGGAGCAGTTCAGCTTGCTGTTGTTTGTATTATCTAGGTAGCTCTCTGGAACACTCTAGCAACCTGAGTGCATGCTCTTTTCATATCTGCAGAAATATCAGACAGGCATTTGTCAGTCTCCCCTTTGCACTAGAGCAACTTGCTATCCAATCATTTTTTTTCAGCTACACTTTGAGCCTCTGTGGAGGGAGATTTTCATCATAGGTAACTAGGTGGTTGCTACTCTGGGGGTAGAAAATATGGAAAGAAGCGCTATCAACACAGATGCTCACAACAGCGTGTTAAACATAAACCAGATTATTGCTATTTTTGTTAATCTTCTTTTAAATAGTTCTGTCTTCTGTTTGAGGCCAATTGCCTTCAAAAACAACTGAGGATTAATTTACGAGCAAGGCAGGGCAGATTTTGTGTGTGTCAGTTTTACAGTTTATTTGGATATTTTTATTTTTGTGGTCAAAGACCAAGTTTGTATTGTGCCTGTGTAACTCAGCTAGAGTTCTATTCGCTAGACTGGAGCCTGCCCAGTGATGTAAAAGGTCATATTATGCAAGAGTGAAGGACTGGGAACATCAGAATAATGTAAAGGGGTAGAATTCTGCTGCACTAGAGAGAAGGAAGGTTCTGATAACTTTGGCTGAAGTCCATGGAGGTGGTACAAAATATCATTTTCACTATTTCCTTCTTGTTCTTCTATTGCAGGAGATGCATCGTCGGTTTGAAAATGCCCCTGACTCAGCCAAGACAAAAGCTCTGCAAACTGTTATTGAGATGAAGGTAAGAGACTCCACACTGGAAGACAGGAGACCTATTTTTTTGGAACAGAGTGTGGAATATTTCAGGTAGCTGAAAGCATGAGAAGTCAGACAGATATAATGCATTTGCCTGTAGTACTAATGGGGAAAAAATGGATCTTTTCATTGATCAGGCAAGTTAAAGAACTAGTTTATTTCATCTATCTGGAGTGGGATTTACAGTTTCCAGCTAATTAGCCAAAAGTCCATTGTATTATAAGGATGGTATGGGGAGATAAGTGGGAGCCTTTTAATGATGTGATTTCCCTCCCCTCCCCAACACAGTATTTTCTGAACTTTATAAAGGGTATTGGTGGCGCACACAAGCTGTGTCTAGACTGCTTTCCTCTTGCGAAAGAGGAAATGCAAATGAGGAAAAAGGAAATGCAAATGAAGCGCTGATTAGGATGTTCGCATGCTTCGTTTGCATATCCTCTTCCAATCGTTTTTTCGGAAGAGGTTTTTTCGAAGGAAAAAAAGCAGCCTAGACGTGGTTCTTTTGGAAAAAAAAAACCCTTTTTTGAAAGAACCTTCTTCCTCAAAAAATGAGGTTTACAGGGGCTCTTGTACATTTCAAAGGGGAATTGCCACATGGAGCCTGGGGCTAGTAGGGGACTTAGAGAGTCCCTCGCTGGCTCCAGGCTGCATGTGGCATTTAAGTCTTTGAAATGCACAAGAGCCCCTGCTGGGGCTTTGTACATTTCAAAGGTGGAACACCACCCGGCACTTCCACCTTTGAAATATAGTAACAGTCCAGCAGGCTTTTGCTACATTTCAAACTGGAAGCGCCCTTATCGACTAATTGAATCGTCAATGGAAATTCCATTGACTATTCGATTAGTTGATTAATCTAATTTTAACATCCCTAGTCTGGGTGCGGGACACCAAACGGACAAGTGCCTGCTTCATAGGAGCTTCCATCCCCATACCAAAAAGGAGAGGAACCACTGGCTTAAGCTCCTCTTAATGGAGGAGGAGCTGCGGCCCTTGGCACTGGAACTATCCCTGGCATCAGTGGTGTATAGTTCTCCAGTGTCGGTTTGTGACTCAGCACTTAAGAAGCATTCACACCGTAAAGCACCACTATTGGGTGCCATTGGGTACTGCACCAGGCACCGTGGCATCGCTACTGCTGGCCTCTGTCATTGGCACCGAGACTGCTATTGGTGTCTCCTTGTTACTGCTCCCTGGCACCATCGGGATCAGTGCCCCCCTGGACTGGCATTAAATATTCACCCCATGGCAGGCATCCATGAACTGGCCCTTTTGGACTCGGTGGACATATCACCAGAGTCAAGACTGGCATTGGTAGTGTCAGCACTCAGTGGCCTTCCCTCCTCTATGGTGGTGCCTGCATTCATGGGAGAAATGGAGGAAAGCTCTCTAGTGCCGTCTACCCTGACGTTGGCACAGGAAGAGCAGTATCCTCCGTTGGGCTACCTCCCTGGTCCCCCTCGGACCTTTTTGGGTGAAAGGTTTGTGCCGCCAGGGGTCTGCATTATGTGTTGTACGATTTGGTATTCCTGAAACAGCAAGGTCTTGCCATTTGTTCTGTCAAGTTCCACTTTGCTGCTACTCTGTTTTCCTCCCACCAGTGAATAGCTGCTCGCTTTCCTCAGATTCTGAGACAATCAGATTTCCCTGGAATACAATGGACATATACAACATATCTTGAAGAAACATGGTTACACAACAGTAACAGTAACCATTTCTTCCTGTTGTTTCTAACACCTGAAACAGGCCATGTCAGCAAAAAACTAAGTGGATTGACCACTTAGTATGAAAAAGACAATAGATTGCATTGCTTACTTATGACATTATAAAGTCTCAGGGGGTAGCCATGTTAGTCTGTTACTTTAAAAACAACAGGCCATCCTGTGTCACCTTAGAGACTAACAAATGTATTAGGTCATGAGCTTTCGTGGGTAAAACTCACTTCTTCAGATAAGTTGGAGTAGAAATTACAGAATCCAGGGTATATACAATACCAAAAGAAGCTACCTGTCAGTTGTAGGATCAGTGTTAATGAAGCTAATTGAATCAGGCTGGATGTGTCTCATTTATAGCTTGTGATGTGGACATGCAAATATCAAAGGTGGGGTAATTTCCTTTGTATTATGTTAACCAGTTTAGGTCTTTATTCAAGCCTAAGTTGATAGTGTTGAACTTGTAAATGAACTCCAGTTCAGATGTCTCCCTCTGTAATTGGGTGATACAATTATTTTGTAGAAGAATGGCTACTTTTCAAAATGTTCCCTGACAGGTTTATGTGTGTTACCATTTCTGATGTCTGTTTCCATTTATTCTTTGATGCAGAGACTGTCCAGTTTGGCCAATATATACAGGAGGGGGGCATTGCTGGCACTTCATGGCATATATCACATTAGTGGATGTGTAGGTGGATAAGCCCCCTGGTGTGGTGACCTATGTGGTTAAATCCTGTGATGGTGTTGCTTGTATAGCTATATAGACACAGTTGGCAATGAGGTTTGTTGCAGGCATAGTTCCTGGGAAAGTGTATCTCTGGTGTGGTGTGTGGCTGCTGGTAAGTATTTGCTTCAGGTTGGGGGGCTGTCTGTAGGCTAGTACTGGCCTGTCTCAAAAGGTTTGTCAGGGTAAAGAATCATTTTCCAGGATAGGTTGTAATTGTCAATGGTGTGTACTGGAGGGTTTTAAGCTAGGGACTGTAGGTGATTACCAGTGGTGTTCTGTCTTTCCTTGTTGGACCTGTCTTGAAGTAGGTGACTTCTGGGTACTTATATGGCTCTGTCAGTCTGTTTCCTTACTTCCCCAGGTGGATATTTAAGTTCTAAGAATTCTTGATAAAGATCCTTTACATATATGTCTGCCTGTGGGATTGGAGCAGATCCAGTTGTATCTTAGGGTTTGGCTGTAGACAATGGATCGTGTAATGTGTCCTGGATGGAAACTAGAGGCATGTAGGTAAGAATAGTAGTCCGTAGGTTTCCACTATAGGGTGGTGGTCATGTGACCATCAGTCAGTGATATCTTGAAGGTAGCTAGGAGTGTTGGTGGCATAGAGTTTGAGGAGAGAGTCAACATAGCAGGATAATCCTGCTGCAAGGAATCCAATGCCTGAGATAATGATATGTCCAGGATTTCAGGGTTTATGGATCTTGGGTATGAGAAGACTCCTGGTTGGGGCTGAGGGGTGTGTCTGTGTAGATTTGTTCCCAAGCTGTAGAGGGAAGTTTCTTGAGCAGATGGTGTAGTTTCTTCTGGTATTCCTCAATGCGATCAGAGCAAAGAGACCTGTAGAATGTGTCAAGTATCAGAGGGATAGCTGTGTTAGTAGAATGTGGTGGTGGTGTTGCCTGACAGCCTCCAATTTGTAATCTGATCTACTCATGATGATTACAGCACCCCCTTTGTCAGTCTCTTTGATTATGTCAGAGTTGTTTTTGAGACTCTAGATAGCATTGCATTCTGCACAGCTGAGGTTACGTGTCACCTGATGTTGTTTGTTTACAATGTCAGCCTGTGCATGTTTGCAGAAGCAATCACTGTAGAAGTCCAGGGTATCATTTCAACCCTCCGGAGGTTTCCGTACATGTAACATGTATGTATTTTTAACTATGTAAAAATGTTTGAAAAAGTCTACATATGACTTGAACTAGCTTAACATCCCCTATAGGTTCGTCCATTCAGGAATAGATTGATGTTGGTACTAGGGATGTAAAATCCCATTTAACTGGCTAACCTGTTAAATGTGCTGGTTTAACCAGTCAACTGATTTTTTAAAAAGGTGGTGGGGTGCTCCAGCCTGGCTGGGCTGGACAGCCAGAGCAGCCCCTGCTTGTGATGTGCCTGGGCCCGGCCTGCCACAGACAGGGGCTACTCTGGGTGTCCATAACAGCACTGTCCGTTGTGGGCCCCGGAGGGCTGGAGCAGCCCTCTTCCCATGGTGGGTGGGGAGGCTATTCCAGCCCCCACTGTTTAACCAGAATGGTAAGCATCAATGGGTGATACTTAACCAGTTAACATTTCACATCCCAAATTGGTGCACCCATTCCTTGCTTTATGCTGTTGATTGTGTTCCTTGTTTGTCACTTAGGTCACATCTGTAGAAGCAATGAGAAACTTGTTTCACAAGCTCTTTTCTCTCATACTTGTGGCACAGTTAGGGGTTGAGGTCTCTATGAATCTGATCTAGTATTGATGTGGCCATTGTAATTTGTTTTACTGTCACTATAATAATTTCTCTCGTATATATGGCTTCAGGACTGCCAAGTGACTATTTCATATTCTCTTATTTAGTATTCATTCCATATGCCGCACATAGCCACAATCTAGTTCAAAAGATTAAACTTACTTGCAGAATGAAGAGCACTGGAGGGAAAGAGCCCTTATGGGCAGCCAGTTTTAGCTGCTCAGAGAAATGCTGTTTTAACAGGTGCAGAATAATTACTCGGAATGTTTATTAAGGTGCATTTACAATACTGGTACATTCATATACTTTGTTGCTTTCATGGTGTGTTAATGAGTCATTTAACAATACACTGCTTTCCCACCCCTCTTACTCTTTTCAGGACTCAAAAATCTCCTCCATGGAACGTGGCCTCCGTGACTTGGAAGAGGAGATTCAAATGCTGAAGTCGAATGGAGCTCTAAGCACTGAAGAGCGTGAGGAGGAAATGAAGCAAATGGAAGTGTACCGAAGTCATTCCAAATTCATGAAAAACAAGGTAATGAGAGAACAATGATAATAACAGTGAGCTTTAAGGAACACGTGGGAGAAGAACTCTTATTCAGTCATCAAATCAAGGGAGAGAGTTGGGACCTGTCTTGTACTGCAAGCATTGGGAGATAGGAGAGGAGGCATCTGCATTCTACTCTGAAAGTCACTGGACTAGCCTCAGAATATTTAAAAAAGGAACATGGAATATTTAAGGAAAAGTGTAGAACTGTGAAAACAATGAGGAGTCCTGTGGCACTTAAAAACTAACAGATTTATTTGGACTTAAGCTTTCATGGGCAAAACCCAACTTCGGAGTGGGTTTTTTCTCACTGAAGCTTAGTCCAAATAAATCTACTACGGTGCCATAGGATTCCTCAGTGTTTTCGTGGATGCCGACTACCCCTCCAATACTTATACAGCTGTGTACTCAGTAATACCAGTGGGCCAGAGTCTGCATTTAGATTCATACTCACAGCTTTTATTATTTAAATTAGATTTGTGGGTATCTTTGGGACCTTCCTAGTTCTTTTTATACTGTAGTTCAGGTTAATTAATGGCACATGTACACACACACCTAATTCATGGCAAGAGGGGTCATAGATCTACAATGCCCTAGCACGCCATATGTTATCTGTGTTAACTCCACTGATGCACACTAAAAGTTCCCTAATGCGCATTAACAAGGTCCATATGGAAAGTTAATATGTTTTATATTGGAGTGCTGTAGGCTGACACTCTAGCTTGCCATGCAGTAAGTGCTCTTAGTTTAGCAGTCTTACTAAACTAATACTATAGTAGTATTTCTACCTATTTGACTTGCTGGATCACTGTGGCATGAGATTTAGCATTATTTCAAGACTGGGCCGAGCAGGAACTATAGCAAATAGGTTTCTACTGCACTGTCCTTCCAGTGTTGTCATAAAACGAACAGATTCTACTTCAGCAGTGGTGCCAAGATTCATGCAAACTTATGGGGATGTTTGTGTTGCAAGATGGCCCTGAGAAATGCAGGTATTTTGGTACTGAGCTTGGTGTAAACACTGCTTGTTGGACTGTGTAGAGGTTACGGTCATTTCATAGTTTTTCTGCTACATAGTCTGGAACACTCATTACTGTGTTTGTCCTTCAGTGAAATGATTTGTTTAAACAATACAGTTCTAACCTGTTGTAGAAAGTTAAACACAAAGATTACAAGCAGAAATGTAAGATGTAATAAGACTTTTTAGTGCCGTCACCACTCCAGTATTTTGACTCACTCCAGGAAAAACACCTGTTTTAATAAAGGTTAAACCTCTCTGGTCCAGCAACATCTGTAGTCCAGCATGACTTTAGTTAGCCTGGTGTCTACTTATTATGAGTGTGGTCAAGTTTTTGCAGTCCCATAAAGTTTATTTATAGCCACTACTTTGTTCTGTGCTCTTATATAGTTTTAATTTACCCCTAAATGTCCCCTACAAGTTCAGTAAGCAGAAGGAATGTAAGCAAGTAGTTGACTACCTGATAAGTGTATGCAGCTCTTCATATATTTAAAAAGCAGAGGCACAGCATCTGGGACCGAGACATGATCCAGGACAGCTCATTCCTGGCTCATCCCACCTCCTCGCCTCTTCTTAAATGTATCAAGAGCCTGGTGGTCTTAATTAATTTAAAAGGCAGAGCCGCAGAGGGGTTAGCTCTTGGGGCCGGGAGCTAACGTGCTGCAGATCTGCAGTTTCCCTCATTATTGACTAATTGGGTAGTCAGTGGAAATTCCATCGACTACTCAATAAATTGCATTTAATCAGCTAAACATCCCTAATAAGCAGTGGAAGCGTTGGTAATGCTGCTAGACAATATTGACCTCCTGTGGTTCAGCAAATTCTCGGATTAAGCATGGGGATGTAAGGTATCTGTTAACTGAATAGTCGAGTAACCTCATGAATTCTTATCGATTAGTCGACTATTCTATAGTCCCCGGGGTTGGGGCCGGCAGCCAGTGCGCTTTGGCTTCACTCTTGAGGAGCCCCCTGCCACTGCACTCTGCTGTCTCTGTATCAGAAACAGGCGCATGGGGTACCAGGTGGGAGCTTGTCCGCGAGGGGAGCCAGTTTAAAAACTAGCTTCCCTTGTGGACTGGCTGCCTGTCATTGTGTGCTGCTGTCTTTGATAAAGAGGCAGCTGCACAGGTTGGCAGCAGCTCCTGCCTTGGGGTGGGTTTGAGCTCCTGAACCTGGCATGAGCCAGAACTGAGCCAGGCTCAGTTAATACACTTTAAATGTTGAGCCATAGTGGGGGAAGGTCCCAGATCCTGCATGAGCCTGGCTGCTGGGCAGACCACTAAAAAAAAAGTACTGGTAGGGGAGGAGGGAGAGAAATGCATGTAGTCTATAGCATTAACCTATAAGCTTTTGCTTATCGGTTAATCAGCTATCTTATTACATCCCTAGTTCAGCAGCGGCCAGATCCCTAAGGGTGCCAGACGAGAGAGATTCAACCTATATTGCTTTTTATCCTGTTGAGTTACCACTAGCAAATAAAGGGATGGAAGGATGTTTTTGGCATATGCAAAGACTATTTGAATCACTAAGCCTTCACACTGCCTTACCATAACTAGGTATTTCCCCCTCCCCATGTTAGAAATTCATGTCACCTAGTCCTTCCCCCTTTACAGACCTTATGAGCTTATTCCCTTTGTGACCAATTTCTGGACCTTTTCCATACATAACACACATTTCTCTCCTGCTGATAACTTGTTCCCTACCCTTTGTTTATTTAACAGCTTTATTCCTTTTGTTGCTGATATCCAGCCACTGTCCTGTTGTTTTGTCGTCATTCCTCTGTTTTGTCTTGCTTAGTAAATACACATAATTGTCCTTCTAATAATGTATTGTGTTGAAATCAACAGATGCTTCCTGGCATATTACTCCAGTTTACACCTTTTGAAGTGAAGAATTTTTCTCTAGCTATTTCTGTCTTTAATTTTCTACTTGGTCCAAATTTCAGAATGGTTGGCTAGTGTGTTCTAGATCAGTGTTTTTCAACCTTTTTTTATAAAGTACTCCCTTAAAAAACAAACAAACAAAAAAAAACCACTCCCAGTACCTACAGTTTTCAGACACACACATTTTTTTCTACATTGCAACACATTTGTTTAAACAACTTAACTGTAGCCGGGCAGGCAATAAAATTTTTGGGTGTAAAAAGTACAAAAATAATAAAGTGCTGTAAAACTTAAAGCAAAAATTCAGTTTTCTCCAAATTTCAGTTGTGTTGATGTACTCTCCAGACTTCTCTTGAGTACCCCTTAGGGTACTTGTATCACTGGTTGAGAAACACTGCTTTAGATCTCAAACGTATACATCACTTTTTAACCATGTTTGTAGTGTCAATTTTTGTAAGTATAGTGATAAAACTCTTGCCTGGGAACTTATGAAAATATAAGAACTTGAATAGCAGGGAGGAGGGAAATGATATTGCTTTATGACATTTAGGCACTATAATGGCTGAAACAGGTCAACTAGAAGACAATAAATGGTAAACACTGAAAAGAATTACAATGTCGTGGCAGGTAGAGCAACTGAAGGAAGAGCTAAGTGCCAAAGAGACCCAAGGGGAGGAGCTGAAAAAGAGAGTGGCTGGTCTCCAGGCTGAGGTCTCTGCCGTAAGATTCATCTCTTTGTGTGCAGTGGCCATTCACTGGGTCTTTGCTAGGTCTGTGGCTTTCTGGTAGCTTACACTTTTCTTCTTTTCTCCCCAAATTCACACGACACTAGAACTAACCAGTCTGCTCTGCTCTGTATCTGCCTCTTGTTCACATCAGCTTGGCCTCTGTAGCATCTCTGTTCAAAACACACTCTGAATACCCATATTTGTTGTCTTAAATAGTATGATTTAACTTAATAGTAGTTTGTCCTTTCAAATTGGGACACATTTTCAAAAGTGCTCAGTATCCACAATTGGAGTTAGATTTTTCAAAAGAGCTGCAGTTTTAATTAGGCACCAAAATAAGTGACTAGTTTGCCTAAAATATGTGCTAAGCTCTTTTGAATACCTGCCCAAAAATATAACAGTGGAAACAGCTGGATGTTGAACACTTTTGAAAATATATTCTTGCCTAAATGAGGCCTGTGCACTTCTGAAAATCTGGCCCTATAGCTTTTCTGCAATAGGTGTAGGTTTTTGCTTACTGTAAAATACCGTCACTATGCTGGGTGATCAGTGTGTGTCCAAGAGCAGAGAGATGTGAACAGTAACACTTCATACTGCTTTCGTTTCCTGTGCAGCTTTGAATGGTATGCGCTGCATTCTTTCCTAAAGAGCTTGAGCATGATAGCTTGGTAGCTCAAGGCTCTAAAATTTTTATTTGTGGGGACATTTAATTTATGGCATTGCCTGTGACTATTAATATTACTTGCTACCTGTATGCAGGTAACATTTCATCAGGTTTAAATATCTAGGCTAAACTGGTCAAATTCTCTCTTCTTCAGGTGGAGTCAAAATAAATTCTCTCTCTTTTTTTTTTTTTTCAAAAGCTAAACTGACCAGTGATTTTACTCTAATTTGTGTTGCCTCCAAATTGGAGAATGTAATACCAACTGAACCTTATACTTTTTTGGATGAGAGATGGTAAGAAAACTGAACTGGCCCCAAATGCTATAATTACTTTCCATTTTTTACGTTGTACTTAAGATAACTAATGCATCTGGTTTTTGCAATGTAGGAAAATAAGTTTGAGAGGCTGATGGCAGAAACTGTTACAATCTACACTTTAAGTGCCATTCTGCTATATGTAGGGATTTTTTTATTGAAATATTTACTATCAGTAAAAAGAATTAAGGTGTCTAGAATCCAGTGTAAGATGAACATTTAAAGTTAGAATTAAGTTAATGATTTACCATTTAATAGTAATCTAAAATGAAATTCGCTAACTTCAGTTTCTCCATTAAAAAATGGAGAAATAAATTTTTAATTATCTCCAGTTCCTACACACAAGGATTCATCTTCCCTATCCACTATTTTTCCACAGGACACACAGGTTGCGTCGCTGGTGATGTATTAATGGGCTATTGTCAAGATACAAACCTGTCCACTTCCATACTTTGATCCGTTTTAAAAATATAGTTTATTCTTTTTAAAAAAATGTTTTTTTTCATATTGTGTATTTTACTCAGTTTGGAAAACATAATTGGACTGGTCAGTTTTATTTTAGTTTATAATCTGCTTCACTTTCTGGTTTGCATGCATTTATCATGCTATTGGGCTTCAGTTTCTGGCACTTCTGGAGAAGTTATTTGTAAATTGTTCTAAAACATTTCTCTTCAGGTTCGGTTTTTATGAAGACTTATTTCTCCTCCTTAGATCAATATGTAGGTCTAAATTACTGTTTTTAGGGGAGGATGCAAAACTGGAAATTTTCAGTTATAATCTTAGGTCACTGTTTATCAAAGTAGTCCATGGACCCACTCTGAGAGAGCAGCTAACTAGCCGCTCCCATTTGTTTATTTACTGGAGCCTCATGGCTGCCCTTGGCCGTGGTTCACTGTTTGCAGTCAAAGGGAGCTATGGGAAGCATTGTGGACATAAGCTGCAAACGGCGAACCACAGCCAAGGGGAGCCATGAGGCTCCACAGCTGTGGAGCTGGTAAATAAACAAATGGGAGCGGGTAGTTAGCAGCTCTCAGAGTGGGTCTGTGGACCTCTTTGAGAAACACTGGCCTAAATTTATGTCAGTTTGTAGCCACAACCAATAAATTTCTTTAAGCATACATTCTTGTAGTCATGTTTGAATCAAATGTGTCCTGGGTGATGATTAAGAACATAGGAACATAAGAATGGCCATACTGGGTCAGAACAAAGGTCCATGCAGCCCAGTACCCTGTCTGCCGACAGTGGCCAATGCCAGGTGTCCCAGAGGGAGTGAATCGAACAGTTAATAATTAAGCGATCTCTCTCCTGCCATCCATCTCCACCCTCTGACAAACAGAGGCTAGGGATACCATTCCTTACCCATCCTGGCTAATAGCCATTAATGGACTTAACCTCCATGAATTTATCTAGTTCTCTTTTAAACCCTGTGATAGTCTTAGCCTTCACAAACTCCTCAGGCAAGGAGTTCCACAGATTGACTATGCACTGTGTGTAGAACTTCCTTTTATTTGTTTTAAACCTGCTACTCATTGCTTTCATTTGTGGCCCCTAGTTCTTATGTTATGGGAACAAGTAAATAGATTTTCCTTATTCACTTTCTCCACACCACTCATGGTTTTATAGACCTCTATCATATCCCCCCGTAGTCTCCTCTTTTATAAGCTGAAAAGTCCCAGTCTCTTTAATCTCTCCTCATATGGAACCCGTTCCAAACCCCTGATTGTTTTAGTTGCCCCTCTCTGAACCTTTTCTAATGCCAGTATATCTTTTTTGAGATGAGGAGACCGTATCTGTACGCAGTATTCAGGATGTGGGCGTACCATGGATTTATATAAGGGCAATAAGATATTCTCCATCTTATTCTCAATCCCTTTTTTAATGATTCCTAACATCGTGTTTGTTTTTTGACTGCCGCTGCACACTGCGTGGATGTCTTCAGAGAACTATCCACAATGACTCCAGCATCTCTTTCCTGATTAATTCTAGCTAAATTAGCTCCCATCATATTATATTATTTTTTTCAGTGTGCATTACTTTACATTTATCCACATTAAATTTCATTTGCCATTTTGTTGCCCAATCACTTAGTTGGGTGAGATCTTTTTGAAGTTCTTCACAGTCTGCTTTGGTCTTAGCTACCAATTTAGTATCGTCTGCAAACTTTGCCACCTCACTGTTTACCCCTTTCTCCAAATCATTTATGAATAAGTTGAATAGGCTTGGTCCTAGGACTGACCCTTGGGGGACACCACTAGTTACCCCTCTCCATTCTGAAAACTGACCATTTATTCCTACCCTTTGTTTCCTGTCTTTTAACCAGCTCTCAGTCCATGAAAGGACCTTCCCTCTTATCCCATGACAACTTAATTTACATAAGAGCCTTTGGTGAGGGACCTTTCTGATTGTTTTTAGACTGAGGTTTAATCATAACTCTACTACTGTGCAGATGAACTTTTTTACTCATTATTCATTGAGACAAAAATCTGATTTGGTGTCTTTTGGAATCATGGGAATTGTCTTCATGGCAATTCCAAAAGTAGCTTTTTTAGTGTGCTGTATTATAATCTTCTAGTTAATACTTTTGCACTATACTCAGACTTGCTTTAAGAAAGATTCTTAAATAAAGGAATATTTCTCTCATGGGGAGGGGGAAATGCTAGTTTTACCAGATATAAAAATAAAAGATATGGTTTCACTGACATTGTCTTTGGAGATGGGTTTGGGATTGGTAGACCGGAAGGGAGAGAAAAGAAAACTGTTCAAGTGACAAAAGGCAAAACACTCATCAAAGAGGTCTTTCAGAAATATACCCAAACACATCTAATCTCTTAAGGTGTTTACAATGCACCATTACTACCTGAGCAATGTATGTATCAGTACAGTTCTGTTGTATATTCAGTAAAAGATTACCCCGGTAAACTGTTGTTTTTGGTTTGTCTGTTGTAGGGGATGGCTGAAGAGGGATTTCAATCTGTTTAAATGCACACCTTTTACAAACTGAATAGGATTTTTGCCCTGATGTTCTTTGGAGACATTTCTGCTAAGTTTACAGACAGCTAAATACTTTAAAGTTGTGTGGTGAATGATCTTTAGAATATTATTCTCTTTTATTAACTGTTTTATGAATGTTAATTTTTGTTGCTAAAGTATACATTGATAATTACTGATCCTCTCTTTTTTCTTTTCCCCATGTTTGTTTCCTTCTTTAGATTGGTCAGGTGAAACAGGAGCTGTCACGTAAAGATACTGAGCTGCTGGCCTTGCAAACAAAGCTGGAGACCCTCACAAACCAGTTCTCTGACAGCAAGCAGCATATTGAGGTGCTGAAAGAATCCCTTACAGCTAAAGAACAGAGAGCTGCCATCCTGCAGACAGAGGTGAAATACATACTTTTATAGATATGAACTATTTGAGCCTTTGGAGGGGGGAAGGAAATCCAGAGACAGCTGTGTGTTCTATTTATCATTTGTTTCCTGCTTAGGAACTGCTGTGCATTAAAAATCCTTTTTGTCTCTGGAACAGTTTTGATGCATTCCGTTATGTCTCATATTGGTGGCTGTGTTTAATGTCACTTGCTCTGAACAAATCATTTCCATTTTTTAGGAATTTGGGATTTTGTAGGTAAGAAATTCTATAAGTATGACAAAAATGTGTGCATATGTGTGTGTGTGCTGTACTAATGTGCAGTTAGCAATCTGTTCTTAGATACAGTTATCTTGGAATGTGCCATGACTGGATTTGGGGGAAGAGAAGGGTTTGCAATTGTTCATCATAGAGCTAAAAGGAGAAGGTGGAGGAACTGAGAGCATTCTTGTCTCCTTGTGGTTTCATTACCACAGTCAGCATGTAGTGGAGCTCTTGTGCTTACATCTGAGATGTGCATTTTATGCTTATGAGAGTGTTCTGAAAACTTTTTTTTTCTTAATGGAACTTCTGGTCTTCATGACAGATCTTTAAAGTCTTGTATTATATAGGGAAAAGAGGTATATCTGCACTTTGAAAGTTTAATAAGCAATGGAATTAAAATGCTTCTGAAATGTCTTCAAGAATAGGCATAAATTGATGTGACTGTAGCATTTCAGTTGAGTAACTTGGATAAATTCAGTGATGGGAAAGATCCAAAAGAGGGCGCCATTGTATCAGAAAATGTTTTTATGACATGCATGACAACAAAATTAGTATAGTCCAAGAGTGGCTTGTGTTTAGAGTGGTGGAAGGGATGAATGTGAAAAAGTTGTAGGATAATGAACAAACCTCTCATATCATAGACTATGAAATAGGTTATGTGTGTTCCCTTTCCCCCCAAGTAGGGACATTTTTATCAGCTGAGTCTGGTAAATTTATAGTAAAAGAAATGTAGCCGTGTTAGTCTGGTGTAGCTGAAGCAAAATACAGGACTATGTAGCACTTTACGAAAGCTCATCATCTAATAAACCATCTTGTTAGTCTTTAAAGTGCTACGTAGTCCTGTATTTTGGTAAATTTATGGCTATGATTGGCACATATAGAATAAAAGGTTTTTTTACAGTAGATATTTGTGGCTATTCTGTAGTAGCTTTTGTGAGAGATTGAAGCTGCAGAATCACAACTTTACTATATGTTTGGAACATGATGGATTGACATAAATCAAATTGATGTAAACCACTAATTGTAATCATGATTTAAAGAAGCAAGCAAGAAACTTGATTTAAATATTTGGTGTTAATCTTGCTTCACATTTGTACTTTTTAGATATCTCTGCCTCTTCTCAAAAAAAAGTTAATTTTCATTGGATGGTATAATCATTACAACATGCCAGTATGCAATTAAATATAGTGTATACCAAATTTAGGGTACTTTTTTTGCTATCCTGGATGATACACTATATGTATATATATTTATTTAAGCAATTATGTAGCTCAACATACATATTTTTTCAGATTCGTAATTTTTACACTTGTATTGTGTTAGAAAATGTTGAATGACTCATTTCTTATTTACTAGATGATTATTTCTAACTTGCAATTTCTGTCATGCTGCATTTGGATAGAAATTGGATCTCAGCTAAAGATATACACAGCCAGCATTAATTTAGTTAAAACTACTTCAAATATAGTGAATGCATAAGGAAAAATGTTTATAAACACATGTTGTACATTTAAAAAGCAACAGATATATTAAACAATGGAACTATTAACTATAGTTGGGGAATCGACTGCTGTGTCTGGTAACCATGGGTCAGATTTTCAAAGCTGTTTAGTTGTTTAAAAATACAGATAACATTACTAGTGGAATTTTCAAAAAAGTGCTGAAGGTTAGTTGCCTTATTCCCATTGAAATTAATGACTGTTAGACGCCTAACAAGCATAAATACTTTGTAAAAATTGGTCCCATTTCCTTCAAGATTTTAGAATTAACTTCACTCCTCTTTCACCTGTTTTTAATTAAATATTGGAAGAGGAAAATAAACTCTACTACTTCTTCGGTTCCCAATTGGTGTCTCAGTTTTAAATGAACTAGTCCAAAAAAAGAAAATAGTCTCTTTTTACTTGCCAGCTAAACTGAATCCAGCAGTAATTAAGTAATCCAGCTTTTTCTTTGGAGAAAAAAAGAAACTTACATGTGGAAAAATGTGAATATCAACATGCATGGTGTAACAAAGACTGAAAATAATATAGATTCTTACTTACTGTAGTATCATAGAACCATAGAGCTGGAAGAGACCTTAGAAGGCCATCAAGTCCAGCCCCCTGCCCAAGGCAGGACCAATCCCAATGAAATCAACCCAGCCAGGGCTTTGTCAAGCTGAGACTATATCACTTGGTGTCATTTATAAAGCTCTAGTTGACCTCAAAAGTTATGATGTTTTCCCCTGATTCAGTATAAACATAAAAAAGCAACTCCCCTAGTCATTAAACCATGAGAAGGGTTTCTTTACGACGCATACCTTCAAAATTCATATAAATACCTTTATAGTAAACTTAAGTCTTAACATAGGTTAGTCTAATTTCAAATTTAATTTTAAACACATGTATTTAAAAATAAAATATATTTAATTTGCATTTAAGAAATCTGTTTTTTATTTATTTTCTACGTTATTTTTATCCATGTTGATTAGAAATAATATTTGTATCTTAGCTTAATTGGGCCTTGTAACAGCAAAAATATTAATACTTTTGTCTTTTGATTTGGGAAATGATAATACTATGAAATTCTCTCACCTATAATATTAATCATGTAATGGAAATAGCTCTCCTGCAGTAGTACAGGCAGTCCCCGGGTTACATACAAGATAGGGACTGTAGGTTTGTTCTTAAGTTGAATCTGTATGTAAGTCAGAACTGGCATCAGCCGCTGCTGAAACTGATCAGTTTCAACCGCGGCTGAATCTGGATGCCAGTTCTGACTTACATACAGATTCAACTTAAGAAACCCAGGCGTCCCCAAGTCAGCTGCTGCTGAAACTGATCAGCGGCTGATTCCAGGAAGCCTGGGGCAGAGCAACTCTGCCTCGGGCTTCCTGTAGTCAGCCGTTGGTCAGTTTCAGCAGCGGCTGACTTGGGGATGCCTGGGGCAGAGCAGCTGGGGTGCTGCCAGGTTGCTCCAGTAGCGCCGCTCCTCAGCGCTACTGGAGCAACCCAGCAGCACCCCAGCTGCTCTGCCCCAGGCGTCCTGATTCAGCCGCTGCTGAAACTGACCAGCAGCGGCTGAATCAGGACGCCTGGGGCAGAGCAGCTGGGGTGCTGCCGGGTTGGTCCAGTAGCACCCAGAGCGGTGCTGCGGGACCAACTGGCAGCGCCCCAGCTGCTCTACCACAGGCGTCCGGAGAAAAGCCTGGTCTGCTGGGGGGGGGGCGCACTAGCTGCGCCCACCCCCCAACAGACCAGGGAGACGCGGAGCAAAGCCATGGAGCACACGGGCAGCGGGACAGCCCAGACGCGCCGGCGTCCTCCCAGCAGACCAGGGAGACGGGGAGCAAAGCCTCGGAGGACGCCGGCAGTGGGACAGCCGCGGTGCGTCTGGGCTGTCCTGCTGCCCGCATGCTCCGCGGCTTTGCTCAGCGTCTCCCTGATCTTCTGGGGCGGGGCTCCCCCCCAGCAGACCAGGGAGACGCGGAGCAGCTTTTCTCGCCCCGGAGGACGCAGGCGGCAGGACTGCGGCGCATCTGGGCGTCCTGCCGCTCCCATCCTCCGGGGCGAGAAAAACCCTGTTCGTAACTGCGGATCCGACATAAGTCGGATCCGCGTAACTCGGGGACTGCCTGTATTCTCTAAGGTACTACAATGCAAGAACAGATTTGGCTGTTTTTCAAGTCATGAGCACCTTCTTGTTCTCAGGAGAATCAGAGAGATTATAGATCCAGCTCTTCAGTGCCAGTTTAAACTTTAATAACGTTAGGATTTGGGAATGATGATATGAAAACTTTTGCCTCTAGGTTGCTAGTTGAACCATTCCAATGTTTTCTTCAGTACAAGTTGTTATAATCTAATAGCTGTTTGGCTTGCATAAAGAGATGCTGATTCTCAGGCTGTTTGCCAGTATTTGCGTAAGACGAACATTAAAGTGAAAATTAGAGAGATCTATTAATGTTTCTATAAACCCTCTTCTCTTATACTTCTGGGAACATTTGTTCCCTTTCCAGCAACCAAAGTTGTCATTAACTTGCACTTTTTGTAGGCATTTAATGGCTCATTAAATCAGTTATGGTTCCTTTGATTGCTCCAAGCCTTACTTGGATAACAGTGGTAATTCTAGAGCTAATACAGAGTGACCACAGATCCAGAAGTTCTTCTTTGAGCAGTGTCCCGTGGGTGCTCCACTGTAGGTGTAGGGCTTGTCCTGGCGCCGCAGATTGGAGATCTTTTCTAGCCGTAGTCTGCCGGACCACGCATGCGCGAAGTACGGCTCGTGGCTTTCCGCACCGTTTGAGCGTTGATGATCCGGCTCCCGCCAGTTCCTCCTGACCGTCCTCGGCCGCAGACGGATTAACGTCTCTCTCGTGAACCCTGTTCACTAAAACAGAGAGAGATCACCCATAGTTCTTATATACATAGTTTAAAAGTTACAATTATAATTATTATATAGTTAATAGTTCTAGTCGTTTAAAAAAAAATCTTTTTTCTTCAGTAGTTAGTTTATTCTTCTCAAATGCCGGGGTTCAAGAAGTGCGGCGAATGCCGTGAGGCAATGCCTGCCTCTGATGGCCATTCCCTGTGCATTAGGTGCCTCGGGGAAGGCCACATACCCCAGAAATGTCCCCATTGCTCCAAGCTGACAGCCAGAGCAAGACGGGACAGGGACATGCGCCTAAAGATCCTCTTATTTGACAAAGCTCTGCAACCCGAGGCCAAACAATCCAAGGGGCACGCGGAGCAAACTAAAAAAATGAAGAGGAAACCATCGCCAGCGCAATCCCTTCCACCCTCAAGATCGGGTGCAGGTGACAAGCTAGGGACATCAACGGCACCTCCCGCAAGTGTTGCGGTGGCGCCTAAAGACAGCCGGAGTAAGTCGGCTCCGAGCCCTTCTATATCGGGCTCCACTGTCTCAGCCGTTCCCTCGGTCTCCAAACTGCTTCCAGGAACTTCCACGGCTTCGAGAACCGCTGCCGGTACGGAACGCTCCCTGGCACCGAGCCGCTCCCCGGCACCGAGGCGCATGCCCAAGCAGCCTGCGGAGCCGAGCCATTCCTCAGTATAGGAGCGCACTTTGGCACCGGCTCATTCTAGACAATCACCAAAACAAGCGCCGAAACGTTCGACAAGGCGACGCTCAGTAACTCCTGAGCATCCTGCTCCTTCTACATGGTCGGCACCGAATCGATCATCGCCGCCCATGAAGCAAGAAAAGCTTAAACGTTCATCGGCACCTGAGCGTTCCCCGTCATCGAGTGTACCGGCACCGAGCCACCCTTCGGCACTGGAAGGATCGTCACATCACAGACTTCCCTCAGAAGGACGTCCACCGGCGCCGCCGTGGCCTTCTCCTTTGAGACGATCCCCAGAACTGAGACAATCGTCGGTACCGAGACAATCAACTGCGACGACGCGGACCACCTCT